>NC_091440.1:57388668-57744130 GCF_964237555.1 Oryctolagus cuniculus | reverse complement strand
GGCACCAAACCCAATTTCAGCTCTTACAATGCCATAATCACATATCAGGAGTGCCCTGTTTTGGGTTTCAGCTGCTCCACATTTGATCCAGGTTTCTGTTAATGTGCCTGGGAAGGAAATAGAAGATGGCCCAAGGACTTGGACCCCCTTCTGCCCAATTATGAGACCAGGATTTAGTTTCCATTTCCTGGCTTTGACCCTGGCACTCCCTTGGCTTTTGTATTCATTTGGGTAGTGAGCCAAAGAATGCGAGATCTCTCTCTTCCTCTTTCTCTGTCACTCTGTTTCTCCAATAAATAAATAAATACATACATACATCTTTTTAAAAAAATCAACAAATGAAAATTTGAAGAACACCATCTCAAAAACATTCTTCAATCTCTTATTGATTACAAAAGAAACACTGATAATTTTGCAATGGAGAACCTGGCTGATTGCACCTCAATCAACTGGCTGATATTCACTCACCAGTAATAGCGATGTGAGGTGCCTCCTGAGGGATGCAATATCTCTTTTCCAGCATTAGCAATGAAATGTGCATAAAATACAACTAATGATTAGGAAGCATCCATCAGATCCATATTGTGAGACAGCCAATATTGTAACATCTCTGTACTCTTCAACAATGGATTGAATGACAATAGAAACAGAAAAAGTATACTAACTCTGGAAATATTTAGAAAGTATGTCTCCAGAAGACTTCTCTTCTTCTTTTTTTTTTTTTTTAGATTTGTTTTATTTATTTGAAAGGCAGAGCCACAGAGAGAGGCAGAGACAGAGAAAGAGGTCTTGCATCCACTGGTTCACTCCCCAGATGGCCGCAATGGCCAGAGCTGCATCGATCCCAAGCCAGGAGCCAGGAGCTTCTTCTGGGTCTCCAACGTGGGTACAGGGGTCCAAGGACCTGGGCTATCTTCCACTACTTTCTCAGGCCACAGCAGAGAGCTGGATAGGAAGAGGAGCAGCCAGGACTAGAACCGGCGCCTATATGGGATGCTGGTACTTCAGCCCAGGGCGTTCACCCGCTGCGCCACAGTGCCGGCCCCAGACCTCTCTTCTTTATATAGCATGTGCTGTCATATTTGTATGGACAAAAAATATTCAGATATTAGTCTGAACTTGAGATTATGTCTATTTTCTTTACGGGAAATAGGAGTTTTTTTGAGGTAAAATCTATATAAGGAAATTATATATTTTAATCATTAAAAGTATAATTATTGGAATTAGTTACATTCACACTGTTGAACAAACCCCATCATTATCCATCTAGAACCCTTTTCACCTGGCAAAATTCAAACTAAACGACCATGTTAGATATTTCTCCACTCCACCTTTTCCCTAGCCACTGAAAGTCAGTGAATCGACTGACTCTGTCTCTGTGAACTGAACTATTCTAGGTATATCATAGAGTGGACTCATACAGTATATGTCTTTTGGTATCTATCTTACTTGACTTAGTATAAGGTACTCAAGGTTCACATACGTTGTAGCATGTGGCAGAATTTTCTTTTTTATGGTTGAATATTATTTTATTCCACAAAACATAATGATATGTTGTCATATACTGTATAATTACAGTTTTGCAAATGGACCATTTATATGATTGCGTATGCCACCTAAATTTCTAAATTTATGTAGATAAACTATAATTATTCACATAACACTTTGGAATACATTTTAGTGGGACAAGATATGGAGGAGGAGGCCAGTGATATCAGTGATCTTGACACTGCATTAGCCTACATTGATGTGTATGTTTGTATCTTAGTTATTTTTAAAAGTTATTTATCTAGGTGATTTTTTTTTTTTTTTTTTTTTGACAGGCAGAGTGGACAGTGAGAGAGAGAGACAGAGAGAAAGGTGTTCCTTTGCCGTTGGTTCACCCTCTAATGGCTGCCGTGGCCAGCGCACCACGCTGATCCGAAGCCAGGAGCCAGGTGCTTCTCCTGGTCTCCCATGGGGTGCAGGGCCCAAGGACTTGGGCCATCCTCCACTGCACTCCCGGGCCACAGCAGAGAGCTGGCCTGGAATAGGGGCAACCGGGACAGAATCCAGCGCCCCAACTGGGACTAGAACGCAGCGTGCCGGCACCGCAGGCGGAGGATTAGCCTATTGAGCCGTGGCACCAGCCTTCTAGGTGATTATTTTCAACAGGTAGAGAAACAAAGAGAGAGAGACAAATAGAAAGCAGTCAAAATGCCATTGGGGGTGCCTGCACTCCAATATCAGAGTGCCTTGATTTAAGTCCTGCTGCTGCTTCCAATCCAGTTTCTTGGTGATGTACACCATGAGAGGCAGCAAGTGATGGCTCGAGTCCTTTAATCTCTGCCACACACATGGGAGACTTACTCTGAGTTTTAAGCTCCTGGCTTCAGCCTTGTCTGCTCTGGTTGATATCGACATTTTGAGAATGAATCGATGGATGGAAAACATCTCCTTTTTCGTCTGTGTCTGTCTCTCTCCCTCTCTCTCTTTGAATCTCTGCCTTTCAAATAAAATGGAAAAAAAGCTTATAAAATAACAGAGCTACTGAAAGCTAAGGTTAATTTGTTATATAAATATTTTAAAAAACAGCCTAAATGCACAGAGTTGATAAAGTCCACAGTATTGTACTACATTGTCATAAACTTTCACAATCACGCACCAGGAGCTCACTGACTCATCCACAGTAAATTTTTAGCTTGGTTATGCAAGCTCCATCGATGGTCAATGTCCTATGTAGGCTTATTCTTCTTGAAATCTTTTATACTGCATTGTTATCTCTTTTGCATGTTTAAATAAGTTTAGCTACACAAATAACACTGTGTTGATGTTTTCCTGTGGTATTCAGTACACTACCAGTCTGTACAGATTTGTAGAATAGGAGCAGTAGGCTATCCCATTCAGCCTACATGTTTAGTCAACTGCACCATCCACATTTGAGTAAGTACACTACAATGTTTGCACAATAACGGAATCACCAAACAACTCCTTTCTTGAAATATATGCCCATCAGTAAATGATGCTTTTCTGCATATTCATATAATCAATACATAAAAAACATTGGAATAGTATATAAAATATACAAATTGGGGTCAGTTTTTGGTGTAGCACGTTATGCTGCTCCTTTTAACTCCCTATCTCATATCAAAGTTCGGGTTCCAGTCCCAGTTGTTCCATTTATGACCCAGCTCCTTGCTAATGCATGCAGCAGAAGTATTTCGGCCCCTACCACCTACATAGGAAACACGGATGGAGTTTTGGTTTCCAGGCTTCAGTTTGGGCCAGCCTTGTCTGTGGAAGCCCTCTGGGGAATGAGTGTCAGTCAATAGAAGAATGCTCTTTCTCTGACTCCATCTCTCCCCATCTCTCTCTGTCACTATGCCTTTCAAATAAATAAATATTTAAAAAATGTGCAAAATCATTTAATGGGGTCAGCAGGGTTAGATGTATGGGGACTTTTGAGGCTTATTAATACATGTATATGTGAGTTCATACATTTCTAAAAATATTGAAAGTATTTCCCTACTAAAACAAAAAAAATTAAGTATAATGCAAAAAAATGGAATTATTTAAAATAAGTTCTCTGTGGAAAGGGCAGCCAGGAGACTAGGCTCAGAAAAAAAGCATCTCTAAAGATTAATCAGGCTGTGTTAGATTTAAACCTTTTTGGATAAAATTGATCTTATTCCCAAGGAAACTACATTATGTTAGGAGTCAGAGACAAGCTGGCCCTCAGGCACTATTTTCAATCTGGAAGCAACTGTCCTATAACTGACAGAAACACCGATTTATGACATGTGGAGGGCATCCTGATTTTGCTTTGTAAAGCAGCTGCATGCTGTTTCCTACTTTTCTGTTCTCTTGCTCTTTTCCAGGGAAGTGTAGAAGCATAAGGGTTAACTGACTTCACTGTCATTTCATTTGAATAACTGTGGATAACCACATTTTAAATAAAGGTCGGTTGGAAATTAACTAGGACAAACCTTTCATTTTATAAATGAGAAAATTGAAACCCAGAGAATGTAAAGTAGCTAGCCTGAGATTCCAAAGCCAATGAGAAAAGCAGCTAGAATGTTAGTTTCTGTTTTTTTAATGCCTTTAATTACAATAGTTTGATTCTGTTGTGCTTTTAGCTAACACTGAAAATAACTCCCTCAACTGATTTATCCTCAATTTTCTTTTCTCTTCCTGAATTACATTCTGATACTTCATTGATTATTTTCTGAAAATTACATAATTTTTGGCTACTTCTCATGCTATAGATAAGTACCTGCTCCTTTTGCCTATAAAGCAGAAGTTAAGAAATTTAAGGATGACTTGGAAAATATGTGGTTAACAAAAAATATTCTGAGGTTGGAGGGATTATGGTGCAGCAGTCTGAATCTCCACTTGGGACACCTGCATCCCATATCTGAGCCAGCTGAAGTCCCAGTTACTGCTTCTCATCGACTTCCATCCTGTTAATGAATCCAAGTAGGCAGCAGAAGGTGGTTCAAGTACTTGGGCCCGTAGCACCCAGGTGGGAGACTCTGAGTTCTGGGTTCCTGGCTTCAGCATGGCCCATCCCTGGTTATTGTGTACATTTTGTAACTGAATCAGTGGGTGGAAGATACCTCTCTCTCTCTCTCTCTCTCTCTCACTGTCATTCCAGTAGATGGAATTAACAAACATTGTTTTAAATGCTGTACTTTTATATGTTGTAATAATTTTAACATTCTTTTTAGTGATTTTTTTGGGGGGAACATATGTCAGAGAATTCTTTTATTTCATTTTTTAAAATTATTTATTTGAGAGAGATATTTTACATCTGCTGGTTCACTCCCCAAAAATCTAGAATGGGCTGGGCTGAAGTCACAAACCAGGAATTCATCTCATATATTGTGGCAGGAATCCAAGTACTTGAGCCAGCACCAATGCCTCCTAGGATCTGCATTAGCAAGAAGCTGGAGTCAGAAGTAAGACAGGAATCAAGCCCAGGTACTCAAATGTGGGATGCCGAATTCTTAACTGAGTCTTAACCACAAGGATGAATGCCTATCCCCAGAGAAGTGATTGCTCTATTTCTATTAACTTGATATTTTATGTATAGGTTTTGTAAGATTCTGTAAATTATATATTAAAACAGATACTTTTATCTATATCTAGTTATGTATATAAGTATTATATACTTTTAATTGAATGTAATTATACATGTATATATATACGTATATATTATTGGTGTTAATTATAACATGTAATAAATTCATTCCCAGAGCAGAAGAGAATATTTGAAAATATATTTAGATTTTATAAAACACAAGCAATATCAAGATAAATATAAATGAAATTTCAGAGTAGATATTTATTTAAGGAATAATTTAAATTCTTACATATTCACTGGCTTGTAAAAAGCAGCAACTGCTAGGAAATGAAAGCTCCATGAACTGTTATAACTTTTTTTATTTCTACTTCTCTAGTCTTTGAATTTGTGATGGGTCATGTAACGGCAATTGAACATGATTGACATCTAGACTCTATAAAAGATTAGATTGCTGAACCCATGCATGTTAGTATTGTCATTATTTTTGTCATATAGTAATAGAGTTAATATTAACTCAGTTATACAAAATGTTAGAGGTACCTCATATTGAAAAACATAAGATTGAATAAACTTATTTATTTTCACTGAAAGAAATCCTGTCATGGATTAGCTCTTAGAGTGGGACTGCTCTTAAAATTTAGATGACATGATGCACAAAAATGGATTTTATTTGGGAGTTTTATATCACCAAAAAGTAATAAAGAGATTAGTATTAAAGAGAAAGATACATATTTCAAATCAAAGATAATTGGAATTGATGGATTAGTGGGAAAAGAGCAGAAAAGCTTTCTAAAAGGAAAATCAAACCAGAAAAATTAAATACATATTATTTAGATATCCAAGCACTATAAATGTAAGTGAAATGATGACTTAATATATGTGCAAGAACATATTTATGCCTTTCTGGAAGTATGCAATTATTTTTTGTGTATATGTAGTTTTTCCAATTTATTTTAATGTATTATACATTGTTCTTAAGGATTTAGGGTGACTTTTTATTACAATTATCTACAGTTAAGTTTTCTTTTACTAAGAATTCAAATATTCAGGCTGATTTGAAATTTAATCTTTACTTAAGTATTTTATTCACATTGATGACTTACAACTTTGTCTTTATTGAATAATTTATCTAAAATCTGTCATCTTTTCTTAGAAACATGTTTTATCCTGTAACATTAGACAAAAAATTCAACTTGTAGATAAAAAATTTTTAACTAAGACTCTAGCAAAAAATGATTAAAACATGAATTGCTAACTTTATGTTTATTAAATTCACTTTGTACTGAATTACCCATAATTTCTGGCATTTTTCTCATTTTTCCGTAATACTATATATCTATATTTAACTAAAGATATTCTATGTGCTGTGCATAGCTAAACATCATTTAAACACATATTGATAAAGAAATATCTTTTATGTAATAAATTGAGTAATATTCCTGAGGAAATCGGAGAGATTCAAGTATAAATTTTTATTAAAATGATCACTCTGTTCAATATGTTGCACATTTTAAATGCATCTAAATTTTGGATATTCAAAAGAATAAAGCATTCTAGCATGTTGAAATAGTTGTTCATATTAAAATGTACCAGTCTATTGTAAAAATAATAAAATATTTGTCTCTTCTTGAAGATGTGTTCATCTCAACAATGTTACTGATACCCCTCACTCTTACGATATTAGTGGTCAAATATTTCTGAAATATTTAAAAATAAACTGACTCATTGTGTAATTCAGAAATCTATTTAACTAGCAAATACTTATTTATAATCAATTGTGTAGATAATTGTCTTTAATGGTGCTAGTTGGAATCCGACAATCAAAACTGCCAGTCAATGGTTTCCTTTCCCTTTTAAATTAAGAAAAATGCATTGGATGAAAATTTATTACATATTTCTACACTTATAAAAAACTTCACAAGCAAAAGGAATAAAATAAATTTCTATCTTAAGTTTTCTGTGTGTTGTGTTTAGAATTTAACAGCATTTTGCACTTATAATAACTGACAAATAATTTATTTTCATTGTGAAACCAATCCATTCTAGAAAATCAGCACGCTATACAATTTTGTCACTATTACCAAACCATCAGTAATCTGATAGCTTTATCTTAAATTACTTGTTATAGACTTAGTTTATATCATGAAAACTATCTGAAAATAAATTCCTTATTGTCCTTTATCATGTCATCTTCAATTTCATATAATTTTACCAACAAATTTTTATTGATTATACAATATGAAAAATCATGTCATGTACTACAAGCTCTTCTACATTAATTTATTATTAAAAATGAATTAATTAAATATTACTGAAAGTTTGTTGAATGGGAATTAGGAAAAAGCTAGAAGTGCTTTCGTATTATTGATAGTGTAACAACTTTAGTAGTAAAATGCTAATTTAATTGACAAAAATCAATATGAACTAATCAAAGGTCAAGTTGCTTACTAAAGTGTCAAGTATTTAATGTTCAGGGTAAAGTTAATTTCAAGGTTAACCATTCTGTATATTGTCATGTTTTCAAAGGCGTAAGACCATATTTTTTTTAATTTTAGATTTCCTTGAAATATTCTCCTTCATTAGAAAGTTGTCCTCAATTCTTGTAACTGGAATAAAAGCAATCATTGCCATGATTCAGATAAAATGCTTCAGCATTATTTTGATGGTGTTTATTAAAAATTGATTCATTTCCTCTTTTCTTCCAAAATATATCCTGCTTTTTTTTTAAAAAAAATCTTAATTCCTCATTCACATGCCATTCCAATAACAAAATCTGCCTACCTTGTGCTAAGTTCCTAGCAATCCAGAATCTGCTTTTTGCTATATTTTTCTTGCATTCTGTCTACTTTTACTTTTTATTTTAAAAAAATACTTGATATAAGGAGTTTTCAGAGAAATGTTCAGAGAAGGTTCTTGTACCCTCTCCTGTGCTACTGCGATGTATCTTCTTACACTACCGTACTAAAATGCAAAAAAAAAAAAAAATTTCCCCAATTTGCATTTTATATAGTTGCCATCTAGAGTTTGTTCCAATTTCAACATTTATCCATGCATTCATGTGTTTGTGTGTGCATGTAACTCCATGCCATTTCAGCTGTTGTCTATTCTTGCATTACACTATTACAATCAATGAACAGTTTCATCACAAGACTCTTCCATGTTATCCCTTTGTAACCAAATCCATCCCCTCCACCACCATTACCCAAGTTCTGACACCATTAACCTGTTTTCCATCTTTATAATTATGTTATTCCATAAATGTTACATAAATGGAATTACGCAATTTTCATATTGGCTTTCTCTATCACAGTCCATCCAAACTGTTGCATGCATCAATAGTTCATTCATTTTTACTGTTGAATAGTGTTTCATAGCATGAGTGTGCAAGCTTCTTTAACTGTTTTTCTACTGAGCAATATAAGCTACTGTGAATTATACTAACCTCCAGAGTGATTGCAGCATTGTACTTTTATACCAGCAATGTATGGTGACCTATTTTCTCCACATTATTGTCTACATGTAGAAAATATGTACATTTATTTAATTTTTTAATTTGATTATTTGAAAGGCAGAGTTACAGAGATAGAGAAGGAGAGACAGAGAGAGAAAGGGGTGGGGGGGAATCTTCCATCCATTGGAATACTTCCCAAATGGCTGCAGCATCCGGGGTTGGGCGAGGCTAAAGCCAGGAGCCACGAGCTTCATCAGAGTCTCCCATGTGAGTAGCAGGGGCTCAAATACCTGTTTTCTAATGTGATTTAGCAGAGAGCCAGATAATAAGTGTAGCAACTGGGACTCAAACAGGTGCCCATATAAGATAATGGCATAACCTGTTGTGTCACAGTGTCAGCCCCAATGTACATTTTCAAAAATGCATTTTTTAATTTGTTTGCTGCACTTAAAACATTTTTATTAATATAATGAGAACAGATTTCATGCAATTTAAAGATAAAATTCTAATATGATATTTCCCTGTCTTCCTCACTCTATCCCTCCTACCTCCTTTCTTCCTTCCTTTCTTCCTTTTAATTTTCACATTTGATAGTAATATATATATTCTGTTTACAAGAACTTTGTCATATATGCGATTTGAAATTATTTTCTTCTTATCTTGATCTTCTTTTTTTGATTGTCTCTCATATTCTTTCATGTTTTAAGTTTAACTCATGATCCCCTTTTAGTAAATTTTTGAATGAGTTAAAGGGTTCGGACAGAACCCTTTTATTTTTGTTGATGGATCCCCAAAATTCCAGCACCATTTGCTGAAAAGGCTATGCACCCTCCCTTATATAACTCTTCACCATTTTCAAAAATTACTTGGACATACTGGTTTGGATCAGTCCTCGGTTATACATATTCTGTCAGTCATCTGTGAGTCTGTCCCTAGGCCAGTACTACACGGTTCTATTTACAATAGCTATATGCTAGATATTGGTTTCAAAAGAGTTTATCATTATATAATTTTTCATATTGTTTTGGATATCTTAGATCCTTTTGTCACTTTTGAAAATCATTGATCTTTATAACATTTTGAAACACCCTAAAATGTAGTTTCTCTATATTTTTAGGACCTTTGGCTTTGCTATTCAGTGTACTTTTACTGATCAGTGTTGTGGCAAGAATATAAAGTTCTGTTTACTTTACTAAAATGAATGCACATTTGTTCTCTGTTGTCCTATGATGTTTGTCTTTTTATTTATTTACTTTTAAAAACATTAAAAGCTTCGATTAATAATAATTGCCCATTTTTTGTACTGTGTGACATATCTTTTTTTTAACTTTTATTTAATGAATATCAATTTCCAAAGTACAGAATATTGATTACAATGGCTTCCCCCACATAATGTCCCTCCAACCCACAACCCTCCCCTTTCCCACTCCCTCTCCCCTTCCATTCACATCAAGATTCATTTTCAATTCTCTTTATATACAGAAGATCAGTTTAGCATACATTAAGTAAAGATTTCAACAGTTTGCTCCCACACAGAAACATAAAGTGAACAATACTGTTTGAGTACTAGCATTAAATCTCAATGTACAGCACACTAAGGACAGAGATCCTACATGAGGAGTAAGTGCACAGTGACTCCTGTTGTTGACTTAACAAATTGACACTCTTGTTTATGGCATCAGTAATCTCCCTAGGCTCTTGTCATGAGCTGCCAAGGCTATGAAGCTGCCTGAGTTCACTGACTCTGATCATAATTAGACAAGGCCATGGTCAAAGTGGAAGTTCTCTCCTCCCTTCAGAGAAAGGTACCTCCTTCTTTGATGACCCATTCTTTCCACTGGGATCTCACTCGTGGAGATCTTTCATTTAGTTTTTTTTTCCCCCAGAGAGTCTTGGCTTTCCATGCCTGAAATACTCTCATGGGCATTTCAGCTGGATCCGCATGCCTTAAGGGCTGATTCTGAGACCAGGGTGCTGTTTAGGACATCTGCCATTCTATGGGTCTTTGTGTATCTCACTTCCCATGTTGGATCATTCTCTTCCTTTTTTATTCTATCAGCTAGTATTTGCAGACACTATTCTTGTTTAGGTGATCCCTTTGTTTCTTAGTCCTATCATTACGATCAATTGTGAACAGAAATTGATCACTGGGACTAGTGAGATGGCATTGGAACATGCCACCTTGATGGGATTGAATTGGTATCCCCTGGTATGTTTCTAACTCCACATTTGAGGCAAGTCAGCTTGAGCATGTCCCAAATTGCACATCTCTTCCCTCTCTTATTCCCACTCTTATATTTAGCAGTGAACACTTTTCAGTTAAGTTTCAGCACTTAAGAAGAATTGTGTATTGATTACAGTATTCAACCAGAAGTATTAAGTAGAACAAACAAAAAAAATACTAAGAGGGATAACATATTAAGCTGTTCATCAACAGTCTGGGTGAGGGCTGATCAAGTCACCGTTTCTCATAGTGTTCATTTCACTTTAACAGGTTTCCTTTTTGGTGCTCAGTTAGTTGTCACCTATCAAGGAGAACAATGTCTACGGCTGTACCACCCTGAACGCACCCGATCTCATCTGTGTGACATTTCAATACATGTATAAAATGTGCGCTGATCAAATCAGAGGACTCCCAAAGGGACAAATATCATGCTCTCCCTGATCAGCGACAACTAACTGAGCACCAAAGGAGAAACTTGTTGAAGTGAAATGGACACTATGAGAAACAGTGACTTGATCAGCTCTTGTCCTGACTGTTGATGTACAATGCAATACTTTATCGATTTTAGTATTTTTGTTTTGTTCTAGTACTATTGGTTGAACTCTGTGATTAACACACAATTATTCTTAGTTGTTTAAATTTTAACTGAAAAGTGATCCCTGTTAAATATAAGAGTGGGAATAAGAGAGGGAGGAGATGTACAATTTGGGACATGCTCAATAGGACTTGCCCCAAATGGTGGAGTTAGAATCATGCCAGGGACTCCCAATAAATTCCCATCAAGGTGGCATGTACCAATGCCATCTCACTAGTCCAAGTGATCAATTTCAGTTCACAATTGATCACACTGATAGGTCTAAGAGTCAAAGGGATCACACAAACAAGACTAGTGTCTGCTAATACTAGCGGATAGAATAAAAAAGGGAGAGAATGATCCATCATGGGAAGTGGGATACACAGCAGACGCATAGAATGGCAGATGTCCCAAATAGCACTCTGGCCTCAGAATCAGCCCTTAAGGCATTCGGATCTGGCTGAAGAGCCCATGAGAGTATTTCAGGCATGGAAAGCCAAGACACCCTGGGAAAAAAAAAAAAAAAAAAAAGAACAAAGGACCTAAATGGAAGATCTCTGTGAGTGAGATCCCAGTGGAAAGAATGGGGCCATCAAAGAAGGAGGTACCTTTCTCTGAAGGGAGGAGAGAACTTCCACTTTGACTATGACCCTGTCAGAATAAGATCGAAGTCGGCGAACTGAAAAGGCTTCCATAGCCTTGGAAACTCATGACTTGAGCCTAGGGAGATTACTGACGCCATAAACAAGAGTGTCAAATTGTTAAGTCAACAACAGGAGTCACTGTGTACTTACTTCTCATGTGGGATCTGTCCTTAGTGTGTTGTCCAAAGTGAAGTAATGCTATAAATAGTACTGAAACAGTATTTTACACTTTGTGTTTCTGTGTGAGTACAAACTGATGAAATCTTTACTTAATACATACTAAATCGATCTTCTGTATATAAAGATAATTGAAAATGAATCTTGATGTGAATGGAATGGGAGAAGGAGCGGGAGATGGGATAAAATAATACACAATTGCACTTAGGTGTTTTATTAATGCTATAACTAGTACTCAAATAGTATTTTACACTTTGTGTTGCTGTGTGGGTTCAAACTGGAAATCTTTACTTAATATATGCTAAATTGATCTTCTGTATATAAAGATAATTGAAAATGAATCTTGATGTGAATGGAATGGGAGAAGGAGTGGGAGATGGGATAAAATAATACACAATTACACTCAGGTATTTAATTAATGCTATAACTAGTACTCAAATAGTATTTTACACTTTGTGTTGCTGTGTGGGTTCAAACTGGAAATCTTTACTTAATATATGCTAAATTGATCTTCTGTATATAAAGATAATTGAAAATTAATCTTGATGTGAATGGTAGGGGATATGGAGTGGGAGAGGGGAGTGTTGTGGGTGGGAGGAAAGTTATGGGGGGGGGAGCTATTGTGATCCATGAGCTGTACTTTGGAAATTTATGTTCATTAAATAAAATTTAAAAAAAAATCAGAGGACTCGACATTTCCCCTTCTTTGTCATTACTTTAGGACTGGAGTCTTGGAGTTCCTTTCTTCTATTTCCTTCCAATATATAAAACAGTTTACTGTGAACGATGCTGTGTAACATTAGAAATACATTCTTTTCATCTAACTATGATTTGGTTCCCTTTATGCAACATCCCTCTTTCCACCCCTCACATTTCCAGGCTCTGCTAATTACTGTTCAATGTTCCGACTCAGTTTCTTTAACTTGCACATGTCAGGAAGAATCTATATTACTTGACTTGCTGTGTCTGGCTTACTCCACAACATAATGACTTCCAGTTCCATGCATTTGGCTGCAAATGACAGAATTTCATTATTTGTATGACTGAATAAAACTCCATTTTTTATTTTTAAAATAATTTATTTATTTATTTGAGAGAGAGAATTACAGACTGTGAGAGGGAGAGACAGAGAGAAAGGTCTTCCATCCATTTGTTCACTTCCCAAATGGCCACAATGGCCAGAGCTGCGCCAGTCTGAAGCCAGGAGCCAGGAGCTTCTTCTGGTCCCATACATGGCTGCAGGGGCCCAAGGACTTAAGCCATCTTCTACTGCTTTCCCAGGCCATGGCAGAGAGCTGGATTGGAAGAGGAGCAGCCCGGACTAGAACCGGTGCCCATATGGGATGCCGGCACCTCAGGTAGAGGATTAACCTGTGCCACCGCGCGGGCTCCATACTTCACTGTTTATATCCTGTATTTTCTTTATTCATTCATTTGTTGATTGATACCATGGATATTTTATTACCTTGATTATTGTGAATAGGGCTTCAATAAACATGATGGTGAAGTTGTTTATTTAGGTAATTATTTCATGTATTTTGGGCATATATCCAAAAGTGAGAGTTTCGGAACATTTGGAAATTCTACTACTAGTTTTCGTGGTTTTTGCATTTTTCGTTTTGTTTTGTTTTGATTTTGTTTTTAAGGAGTCTCTGCATCATTTTCCTTAGTATCTGTACTAATGCCATCAATAATTTTTAAATATTCCCCTTTCTTACATCCTAATGAACATTTGTTACTTGCTGTCTTTTTATGATAATAACATTGCTGACCAGAGTGAAGCAATATCTGTGGTTTTGATTTGAATTTTTTGTTATAAGTGATATTGTGCATTCTCTTATGTATTTGTTAAATATTTCTGTTTCTTCTTCTGAGAAACATTTGTTCAGGTTCTTTGCCTAATTTTCAATTGGATTGGTTGGGATTTTTGGTTGTTGCTGTTGTTCCTCTTATATACTGAATATTAATATGGCATTAGATAAGTAGCTTGCAATATTTTTGCTGTTCTCTCAGTTCTCTCTTTATTAACTATATTCTTTGCTGTATAGAAGCTTCTTAATCTGAATTAATCCCTTCATCTAGTTTTTCTGTTGAGACCAATACATTTGGGGTTTTATTCAGAGTCTTGAAGTGTTTCACCTCATTTTTCTTATAGCAATTTAATGTTTTCAGGTCCGATATTAATGTCTTTATCTATCTTAATTTGATTTTTGTATATGGTGAGAGCTAGGGAGACATTTAATTTTTGATATATGTATATACAGTTTTGCCAGCAACATTTATTGAAAAGACATTTTTTCCTCACTTTTGTTAAGATCAATTGTTTCTATGTGAATGGCTTTTTGGAGTCTACATTCTATTTCATTGATATATATATATATATATATATGCCTGTTTTTATGCCAGTATCATACTGCTTTAATTACTATAGCTTTGTAGTATGTTTTGAAGTCAGATATTGTAATGACTCAAGCATTATATTATTCCTCTAGGATCACTGTGGCTATTCTGGGTATTTTGTGGTTCTATAAAAAATTACTATTGTTTTTTTTTTTCTATTTCTGTAAAGAATATAAGTTTTATCTTGATGGGGGAGGTACTGAATCCTTAGATTTATTTAGATTATGGACTTTTTTGTTTTTAAAGGCAGAGTTAGACAGTGAGAGAGAGACAGAGAGAAAGGTCTTCCTTCCGTTGGTTCACCACCCAAATGGCCGCCATGGCTGGCACACTGCATTGATCCAAAACCAGGAGCCAGGTGCTTCTCCTGGTCTCCCATGCGCGTGCAGGGCCCAAGCACTTGGGCCATCCTCCACTGCTCTCCCGGGCCACAGCAGAGAGCTGGCCTGGAAGAGGGGCAACCGGGACAGAATCCGGCTCCCCGACCGGTACTAGAACTTAGGGTGCCGGTGCCGCAGGCGGATGATTAGCCAAGTGAGCCATGGCGCTGGCCTAGACTATGGACATTTGATCACTATTAATTCTTCCAATTTGTGAACATAAAATGAATTTCCATTTGTGTGCACGTACCCTCTATTGTTTCTTTCAAAACTGTCTTAGACATTTCTTTGTAGATATTTTTCACTTCTTTAGTTAAATTTACATCTATTTAAAAAAAATTTTGGAGCTATGGAGAATGAGATTACTATCCTGATTTTTCTTTAGGCAAGATTGCTGAGGTATGAAAATATGAACATTATATCTGTTTGATTTTGTATTTTGCAGCTTTACTGAATCTGTTTTTCAGTTCTAATAGCATTTCACTGGAATGCCTAAGTTTTTTCATGTTTAAAATCATGTTATCTTCAAACATGAATGTTTTGAATTATTCATTTCCAATTTGGATGTTTTTTTTTTCTATTTTCTAATTGTTCTTGCCAGTATGTTCAATACTGTTGTGAAGAAGAGTGATGAAATTGGACATCTTTGTTTTATTCTAGATCTTAGGTAAGGTACTTTGAACTTTTCCCCATTTAGTGTAATGTATTGACTTTGGGATTGGCATGTATTTGAAGGATATTCTATATATGTTAAATATATGGAGGGTATTTAACATGAACAAAGTTGAATTATATCAACTGCTGTTTTCTGCATCTATTGAGATGATCATATGCTTGTTGTTCTTCATTTTATTGATGTGATTTATTCTGTTTAATGATTTTTGAATATTTAATTGCCCTTGTATCCCTGGAATAGATTCTACTTTACCATGGTGTGTGATCTTTTTGATGTAGTATTGGATTCTGTTTCCTAATATTTTGCTGAAAATCTTTGCATGAATGCTTATGAAGGATATCAATCTGTAGTTTTCTTTTTCTGTTGTGTCTTTTTTCTGTATAAAAGTAATACAAATCTTGTAAAAAGAGTTTGGAAAAGTTCCATCCTTTCTATTTTTTAGAAAGGCTTGAGAAGTACTGAAATTATTTATTCTTTAAAAGTTTTGTAGAATTTATCTGTGAAGCCACCATGTCCTGAACTTTTCTTTAATAAGATATTTTTAGTATCTTCTTCAATATCATTACTTGTTATGGGTTAATTTAGATTATTCTCTTTCTGACTTCATCTTGATAAGTTATATTGTGTCCAGGAATTTATTCATTTATTCAAAGTTTTCCAATTCATTAACATATTGTGTTTCATTGTAGTTTAAGATCTCTTGTATTTCTGTGATATCAGAAATTTCATCTCTTTCATTCATTTTTCATTTCTAATTTTAGCTGACTTTTTTCTTATTAATATATGTTTTCATATTTTTTAAAACTGCATTTTGTTGATCTTTTAGTTTCAGTCTTACTAAATTCTCCTTTGATATTTATTATTTTATGCTTCCCATATTGGGTTTAGTTTGTTCTTGCTTTCCTAAGTCCTAGAGATACATTGTTATGTTCTGTACTTAGAATTTGTCTACTTTGTAAGTGTATGCACCTCACTTATAATATTGCTTTTTCTGTGTCCCACGGACTTTGATGTGTTGTGTTTTCATTTGTTTCTGGAAAATTTTTGTGTGACTTTTTGAATTTCTTAAATTATCCACTGGTCATTTGGGAGCATATTGTGAACTTTCCATGTGATTGCATATTTTCTGTAGTTCTTATTAATTTTTAGTTTTATTCTGTTGTGGTCTGTGAAGATACATGATATGATTTCAGTTTTTTAAGATTTACTGGTGCTTTACTGGTGCTTGAGCCTAATATATGCTCTATCCTGGAAAATATTCAGTGTTTTGATGAGAAGAATGCATATTTTGTTACAATTTAATGAAATATTCTATAAGTACCAATTAGATCCAGTTTCTCCATAGTATTGTTCAACTCTGATGTGTCTTTGTTGATTTTATGTTTATGTGTTCTTTCCACTGATGATAGTGGGGTATTAAGTTCCCTAATTATTATTGTTGTTGGGTCTATCTCTCCTTTTAGATCCAATAATAACTGAATTACATATTTTGAGCAGTCATCAGCTGCTTTCCCAGGCACATTATCAGGGAGCTGGACTAGAAGAGGAGCAGCTGGGACTCTTCATTCTGATATCGGATCAAGGCATTACAAATGGAGGATTTACCAACTGCTCCACAACAGCCCCAGTTGTATTTTTGTATGTTATCACTTTATCTCCTAAACTTGTGATTAGTTATTTTTAATGAATTTTGTCTTTGTCAAATTTCTCAGTTATGTCAAACATTGATTTTCTCCTTACATTACATCACTCTGTGCTCTCTTTTGATCTCATTGAGGTTCCTTAAGAGCATTATTTTGAATTCTTTGCAGACATTTAATATATTTTCTCCTAACTGCGATCTATCCTTGTACATGTATTATGTCCCTTTGAAGTTGTCATGTTCCTTTGCTTATTCATGCTTCTTGTGTCTCTGTGTTGATGTCTGTGATCTGTAATGAAAATAGCATCCTTACTGAGTAGGTTATATTGGAAAATACTTTTTCGTTAGATGAGGAATAGGTGTCGGTTGGGTAGTTGCTTTGTCTTTGCTTCTAGTTGAGCCAGAAGTGTAAACTCCGTGTGATTTCTTTACCTGCAGTTGATGTCAGCAAGGTCTGTGAGCGCCACAATTATCTAATCTGCAACAGTTCATGGAAGTAGTAATCATGTAATACACATAGGTTTCTAAATTTATTCTTATATCACAAAGAATTGAGGTCAATTACCCTACCTGTTTTTGTTACATAGTAGCTGCATTCCTGGTGCTGTGGAATGCAGAAGGAATACCCCTTATGTCCCTCTATGCAACTGAATATGATAGTTGGGCTTGTGGCATGGTTAATTATGGCCCTAGAATTCTGAGGATGCTGAGGAGATGAATACAGTTTCTGCTGAGAATTGTGCCCTGACAGGCACAGGCCTGCAATAGTGAATTATAGAGATGAGTCTTTCTGCAGGCCCTACTAGGTGAACGCAGTTGGCTCTGAGTAATTTTGCATCAATTGTCAGTTCCAGCTCTGCAGGATTGGGTAGGGACTTTACATAAGTCCAATACAATGAGTGTATGTGTTATTGGGAATTGTATACTGGCAGGTGCAATTCTGGAAAAATGAAAGGCAGATAGGGACTTCTGCAGTCCAGTAGAATGTAACCAGTTGACTCGGAGGAATACTAACAGTAATGGTCTCAAAACTTCAAGACTGGGAGAATTCCTTGTGCAGGTCCCATGGGACAATGCAGGTTATAATGAGGATTGTCCTGTTGCAAACTTGACCCTGGGGCAGTAGAATGCAGAAAGAGCCTTCTCCAGGACCCACAGTGCAAGTGTGTGTGCCCCTGGCATATAAACAACCAATTGCCACAGTCTCAGAGCTACAAGATACAGAAGGGCCTGTTGCCTGCTTCCATAGTGTATGCAAAGATGACTCTAGGGTTTATACCTTGGACACCCAAAATATTGATCCATGAAATGCGGAGGGAGATTTCATCAAGTCCAGCCTGGGCTTGTGTAACTGTTGTTACTAGAACCTGGTCACAAGAACAAGAGGGGAGCTTTCTTAGATCACACAGCACATACAATGTGCAAAAAAAAAATTCATTAAGCACAGATTGACCAAGCTTGACTTCCGAGATTGGGCACATCGATCTTGTAGCTGTGAGATGCAGCAGGCTCTGCTCTCTGTCCCCTGGAGTACATTGGTTCTGGGAATTTCTGCTGGTAATGGGCTGCCTGCTGGTCCCTAAGACAGATTGGAGCCTAGCAGTGACTCTGCCAGAGTCACTCAGATCGGGGGTTTTACAGCAGGCAATGTGGGTTTTTTTGTTGAAGCAAAGCAGTTGGACCCCAGTCAGCTTTCTAGAATAAATTTGAAGTCTGTCAGGGCAGCAGGATTCTCCAGTAAGCAGGGCTTCAAGTCTGAAACTATCATAGAAACTGCTGAGTTTTCCTGCTTCCTTTTTCCCAGCAAAGTGAGGCAATGGGGCGCTAAGGCAAAAGTTGCCGTGTGCTTTTCTCCTTTTCTGTACTTGTTTCCTGACTTCCTGTGTTGTTCAGGGTTCCTATCATTTGTTCTTTGAAGTTTTATATCAATGCATCTCATTGCAATGATGTGGAAAAGTCAGGGGGATAGTAATTCATGAGCTGGAGGGCATACCTTCCCCAACCCCATGTAATCCTATCAACCCAGCTGTTCAATCAGATGGCCCCCTCCCCAAGATGTACCTCCTCCTACCTGGGACCTGAGGGCAATGCTATGTAACCACTCCCCTTTTCTAAGTTCATAAAATCTTGGTGAAAGAGAGGGTGCTCTTTTTCTCTCTGTCCACCTCATGGACCCAGGACGAGTAAAGCAGTGTATGAAATTTCCGCTTTTACATTTCCATGCCCACTCTCCCTAAATGAAGCCCTTGTGTGACTGTCTATAATTTTCATTTTGTAAATAAACCTTATCAACCAAAGTACGGTGCCTACTTTGTTGTTCTGATGGCACGCCTTAGAGGTAATTCCCAGGCTTCTCTACCCAGCTATCTTGAATCCTGCCTCTTTTAAACTCTGTTTCTTTCTTTCCTAACAATTTGATTTTTCATCCTCACACTACTAAAGGTTCAAACACTTAACAGTCAGTCCATCATTTTCTGTTATGGTCTTCACTTGTATCCATGCCAAATTTTGACTCAAATTCATCAATTTCAAAATAATAATAATAATAATACCAATCTCACACAAAGATCAAAATGTGTCTCAAAAACAGAATTTCTGTTTTCTTTGTTAAATTCATGGTCTGTAGTAACATCCACTTCCCATCTCATCTCTTTTTATTCTAACTTCCAAGTACCCTACATCATTTCCATTCCCAGTTGCTCTACCATTTTTCCATTCATCTTGCAATGCTTAGTTGAGAATGTTTTCAGCCCATAAGTTTCAAACAATTCTTCGAGTTTTAAAAATCATCTCATCTTTACTCTGTAAGTACTGTTTTCCTGGGATCTGTGCTCCAAATAAGATTTTTCTCAAATTCTTTTTTTTTTTTTTTTTTTTTTTTTTTTTTTTACAGGCAGAGTGGACAGTGAGAAAGAGAGACAGAGAGAAAGGTCTTCGTTTGTCGTTGGTTCACCCTCCAATGGCTGCCACAGCCGGTGCGCTGTGGCCTGCGCATCGCGCTGATCCAATGGCAAGAGCCAGGTGCTTCTCCTGGTCTCCCATGGGGTGCAGGGCCCAAGCACTTGGGCCATCCTCCACTGCACTCCCTGGCCACAGCAGAGAGCTGGCCTGGAAGAGGGGCAATCAGACAGAATCCGGCTCCCCGACCGGGACTAGAACCCGGTGTGCTGGCGCCGCAAGGCAGAGGATTAGCCTAGTGAGCCGTGGCGCCGGCCAATTTTTCTCAAATTCTATTTTGCCTCTGAAAATAATTTCTGTTTTCACTTCCTACTTCTGCTTCTCTGCTTCCTATATTTCAAAGGTATATGTTTCTTTTGTATATTCACAAACTAAGCCTTCCTACATTGATTTTTTATCTCAACAATTTGAAGTGGATACCACAGTTTATTTATCTATTGAAATGTACATAAAAAATCATCAAAACATTGATATAAACTATTTCAACTTTTGATGTTCTCTCTGAATTTGACATAGCATTTTTCTTTTCTTTCCTATATTCATTACTTTTTTTTCCATGTATTTCATATTTTCCATTTATTCCCTGTGGTAAAACAATCTGATCCAGTGCTCTTTAGTAATTGTTATTTCTTCTTCATATGTTTAATAAATGAGGATTTTAATTAAAATTCTTCTCCCAGTTTTATTCTTTTTGCTCAAAAACATTTTGCTTGTGTTTAATTCTTTTTTATGAACTCACATTAACTTTTTGGCATAACATAAATTCTAAATATTATAATCTGTCTCAAAACTTTTACTTAAATGTTTTCATCACCCTTTTTGAAGATATTTCATTTGTAAGTCTGCTATTTTTACACACCAAAACAAATCTCTCATAACTTCTGCACAGTTTTTGTCTAAAATTTTTCCAGAATCAGTATCTTTATTAAATTCCTGCTATCTATTAGATTATTAAAACGATATCACCCGTGGCTCACTAGGCTAATCCTCTGCCTGCGGCACTGGTACTCTAGGTTCTAGTCCCGGTTGGGGCGCCGGATTCTGTCCCGGTTGCCCCTCTTCCAGGCCAGCTCTCTGCTGTGGCCCGGGAGTGCAGTGGAGGATGGCCCAGGTGATTGGGCCCTGCACCCGCATGGGAGACCAAGAGGAAGCACCTGGCTCCTGGCTTCGGATTGGCGCAGTGCAGCGGCTGTGGCGGCCATTTGGCTGGTGAACCAATGGAAGGAAGACCTTTCTCTCTGTCTCTCTCTCTCTCACTGTCTAACTCTGCTTGTCAAACAAACAAACAAACAAACAAAAGATATCACTCCACTTTCTATTCTAAATCGCTCTAATATATCCTAATTGATAGAGCTTCTGATAACTGTTCTCAAATCACTGCCTCAATCCAACAATCATGAACAGTTTTTCATTTTCTACTAACCTAATTTTAGAACTTCACTTTGCAACTAAAGAAAATCCATACTTGATTGCTGTCTTCTAAACTATTTCCTTACAAGAACAAAAGTCTCAGAAGAAAATATAAAACAAAAATAAAAATATATAAAAATAATATTTATCTTGCTTCTCTCTGGAATCACATCATTCCACTAATTTAAGGATATAAGTTAATGCTCACCAGGTCAAATTCATTTGTGATTTTTGTGGCTATCTCGGAAGTTATGGTGGCAACATAATTACCTAAAGAAATAGTAGCCCAAAGTAGAGAAGTCAGATTTGACATTAATTTTCTACAAATAGCCTATAATCATGTGACTCAGTATTCTCCTTTAAAATGAGGGCAATGATAGTATCTGCCATTGAGAGTTATTGAAAAATTTAAATGGGAAATGTGCAGAAAGATCTTACCACAGTGTGTCAAATAGTAAGTATCAGTATTATTGGCTTTTATTATTTCTTATTAAAGGCTGCCAAAATATAGAAAGACCTTTGTTCTTACATTTACTGAGATATTTGCAAAATGCTATCCAAGAGAAATGTATCCAAGAGAAAGAAATGTAACCAAGAGAAAGCACTATTACATTTTACTTCATTAGAATTTTACAGAATTGTGAGCATAAAGTGGAAAAATATAGTGTTATATCATGCTGGTAATAGTATTTTTCACTCTAAATCTCCAATTTTCATGGAATTTTATTTTCTTGTTTTATTCTTAGTACTATAAAATATATATTGATGAAATTTATTGTACTCTTCTTTTAATCTCATGTTTCATATATATATATGAAATTCAGACTCTTCATTTCTGTGTTTATGCACAGATACACACAGACACAAACAACCATATGCTTAAACATGGACTCTACTCATGGTTCAGGCCATTATCAAGTTCAATTACTTAGAATTTCACCTAAGATATTTTTGAATATATATCTATTTAGAAAATAATTTGGCTGGTGCCGAGGCTCACTAGGCTAATCCTCCGCCTTGTGGCGCCAGCACACCAGGTTCTAGTCCCGGTTGGGGCGCTGGATTCTGTCCCGGTTGCCCCTCTTCCAGGCCAGCTCTCTGCTATGGCCCGGGAGTGCAGTGGAGCATGGCCCAAGTGCTTGGGTCCTGCACCCCATGGGAGACCAGGAGAAGCACCTGGCTCCTGGCTTCGGATCAGCGCAGTGGGCCGGCCGCAGTGCACTGGCCACAGTGGCCATTGGAGGGTGAACCAACGGCAAAGGAAGACCTTTCTCTCTGTCTCTCTCTCTCACTGTCCACTCTGTCAAAAAAAAAAAAAAAAAGAAAGAAAGAAAATAATTTTATGTATAATAAGAATAGAATTGTAACTCCAATAACCATTTATCATATATAAAGCACTAGTATTTGTGTTGTCTAAATGATTGCTGTCTTCATATTTTGTTAAAACAAATGGCTGTAAGATTGTCAAAAAAAAGTAAATTATACTCGCTATTTTTAATAACAAAAGAATGAGGATTACCCAAATTACTGAACAAAGCTGAAAGAATCATCATCTAGGGTAAAGATATGAAAGAGATATTAAGCAAATGATATACTTTGTGGTATACATTGGTAAACGGGATAAAAGAAAAGACTCCACCGAAGAGCAAAGTATATGTGATACCCTTTCATTATGCAAAAATCAAGGGGAATAAAGAGATAAAACAAGAAACAAACTCTGTGTGTGTGTGTGTATTGCACTTTTGCAGAAGGAAATGTAAGTGAGAAAAAAACAAACAGTGAAATGGGTTTACTATGCTGAATAAAAGAGATGAGGAAAAATAACACTTTCCTGAATAGTCTTTTCTTATAATTTTGACTTTGAGAAACATACTACTACTCTATACATTTAAAGTGAATAAATTAATATTGATGAGGTTCAGAATCTTTTTTTTTAACTTTTATTTAATGAATATAAATTTCCAAAGTACAGCTTATGGATTACAATGGCTTCCCCCCCATAATGTCCCTCCCACCCGAAACCCTCCCCTTTCCCACTCCCTCTCCCCTTCCAATCACATCAAAATTCATTTTTGATTCTCTTTATATACAGAAGATCAGTTTAGCATACATTAAGTAAAGATTTCAACAGTTTGCTCCCACACAGAAACATAAAGTGAAAAATAATAGATGATTTTTTAAATGATGATGAAATCAGATCAGACCTATTGTCATGTTTAATCACAGTGACAGTCAAGTTGGGAATTGATAATTTCTTCTTTTTTTTTTTTTTTTTTTTACAGAGGATCAGTTTAGTATACATTAAGTAAAGATTTCAACAGTTTGCACCCCCATATAAACACAAAGTGAAATATACTGTTTGAGTACTAGTTATAGCATTAAGTCTCAATGTACAGCACATTAAGGACAGAGATCCTGCATGAGGAGTAAGTGCACAGTGACTCCTGTTATTGACTTTACAAATTGACACTCCTGTTTATGGCATCAGTAATCTCCCTATGCTCCAGTCATGAGTTTCCAAGGCTATGGAAGCCCCTTGAGTTCTCCGACTCTTATCTTGTTTAGACAAGGTCATAGTCAAAGTGGAGGTTCTCTCCTCCCTTCAGAGAAAGGAACCTCCTTCTTTGAAGACCTGTTCTTTCCACTGGGTTCTCGTTCTCACTCACAGAGATCTTTCATTTACATTTTTTTTTCTTTTTTCTTTCTTTCTTTCTTTCTTTTCTTTTCTTTTTTTTTTTTTTTTTTTTTTTTGCCAGAGTGTCTTGGCTTTCCATGCCTGAAATACTCTCATGGGCTTTTCAGCCAGATCGGAATGCCTTTAGGGCTGATTCTGAGGCCAGAGTGCTATTTAGGACATCCGCCATTCTATGAGTCTGCTGAGTATCTCGCTTCCCATGTTGGATCACTCTCTCCTTTATTTATTCTATCGGTTAGTATTAGCAGGTACTAGACTTGTTTATGTGCTCCCTTTGCCTCTTAGTCCTTTCATTATGAATCTTAAAAATTAATGTAAATATAAGCAAATGAATCAAAATCCACTTCAAATGAGTACAAAAATACACTGAGTGAGGAACAAATCAGAACTAATACAAGTTACTTTTAACATAGTATTTTTTATACTCAATAGCAATAAAAAACAAAGGTGTTTTTACTTCACAGTAGGGTTGCTTGTTGTAATGGAGACAGTGTAGTAATTGTGAAATGATTCATACATATTCCCATACACATGAACAAAAATATTGTTATTTAAAGCATCAAGTTTCTCCCTTTCCAATGGGAGACAATGATATATAAAGGGGGAAATTCAGGGGATGCAAGCATCAGCCTGTATTAGCTCTGTCCTCTGAAACTGCCTGGAAGAAATGATATCCCAGTAGCAATGAGCATACCTATCATATGAATCATTATTTCTAAATGTCATTTTAGGATAAGTAAATTATACTCTTCAAGAAATGGATGATGACAAAACATTAGAAAGTGAATCTGAAATATCGTTTATGTAAGAAACTAAGGGCTTAAGAATAATGGCCATGAGAATGAAAAAAAAAAAGTCATAGAATTCAGATCTAAGGAATACCTGCTAGGCAACACAGAATGCTGAGATATTGTTATAAAAAATGTAGCTCTAGACTGTAAATAGTTACTAAGAATCTATGTGCTCACACTTGAGATAAAAGTACAAAAATTAAGTTTAAGCTCTTTTCTACATTAAAATCCTAACAAATACAGAAGAAATGATAGAATGACGTGTTTGAGACCATGGAAAACAAAGTATTCTTTTTAAAATTGATAATAGAGCAATTAAAATATAAACTTGATCAGCAAATGGCATTGAGATGAATAAGCACAAACACTAAATGGAGTCAGAAAATCATTATTTCACATCTTTGTAAAAATAAGTCAGGCAAAAATAGTCAATGGTGGAAATATCTGGAGAGAGGAGTTTGATGAAAGTCAGCCTTAATGTTTCTTAGCTTGAACAAATGGTAAGCAGGCTACTTCTTGCCTCTGGCCCCCTGATATCCCTTTCTTTAAATCATTTACATAAGAAATGAGATGGCATGTTTTGTCTGCCTTGGAGATGTAAATCTTAAAATCTTCCTTTCAGTTTTACAACCCAGACACCTTTTTCTCAAGGACCCTGGAGCCAGGTCATTAATGATAGGACCCTATTCTCCCAAAGTCTGTGGAAGTGTAGAAGCCTAACTTCAACAGGTACACTGAGTTGTGAAAGTACATCAGGTGGGGCCAGTGCTGTGCAGCAGCAGGTTAAGCTTCTGCCTCAGGCGCTGGCTTCCATTATGGGCTCCAGTTCCAGTTCTCTACTAATGGCCTGGGAAAGCAACAGAAGATGGCCTAAGTACTTGGGCCCCTGCACCTGTGTAGAAGACCAGGAGGGGTCCTGGCTTTGGATTGGCCCAGCTCTGACCAATGTAGCCATTTGGGGAGTGAACCAGCAGAGAAAGACATTTTTCTCTGTTGCTCCCTCTCTCTATCTGGAACTCTTTCAAATAAATAAATAAATACATATTTAAAAAAAAAAAAACTTTCATCATGTAGCAAGATACAAGAAAGTTTGCTTTTCCTTTGGGTAGGGTCATTAGGGATATACAGGTGGTAGTCTCACCTCATTTTTTTCATATCAGCTCTTAAAACCTCTCCAACTTTTTTTTTTTTTTTTTTTTTTTTGACAGGCAGAGTGGACAGTGAGAAAGAGAGACAGAAAGAGAAAGGTCTTCCTTTTTGCCGTTGGTTCACCCTCCAATGGCCACCGCTGCCGGCACGCTGCCGCCAGCACATTGCGCTGATCCAAAGCCAGGAGCCAGGTGCTTCTCCTGGTCTCCCATGTGGGTGCAGGGCCCAAGCACCTGGGCCATCCTCCACTGCACTCCCGGGCCATAGCAGAGAGCTGGCCTGGAAGAGGGGCAGCCAGGACAGAATCCAACACCCCAACCAGGACTAGAACCTGGTGTGCCTGTGCCGCAGGTGGAAGATTAACCTATTGAGCCGCGGCGCCGGTCTCCAACCTTTTTTTTTAATCTTTCCTCCTCCTTTATCTTTCTACACAAATGGTAACTATTAAGTACACAAAAGGAAAACTGAAATGGTACAATGTTTGTTGAACTTCTATTTTACTATATACAAATTCATGCAAACAAATGAGAGAAGGAAATAGAAAAGAGCCACAAGGATTCAAGAGGATAATGAAGTAAATGTGGGAACATGATAAACAGGTGAGATTGGTAGGGATTATCTGGAAAATAGTTGTTTAATATGGCTAATTTTATAAAATTTTAAATTTCTTTACTTTAAAATGTGTGTAAAAGTCAGGGAACCAGACCTAGAGATCCCTTTCATGGATTCTCTACCCAAGTGCCTGTAATAGGTAGGGATGGGGCACAATCTGGGTTTTCCAGTGGTAGGCAAGAGTCCAGCTAACTGAGCCATTACCTGCTGCTTTCCAAGTTATGCCTAGCACTTGGACTCAGGTACCGTGATAATAGATGTGGATGCCCCAACTTTAATCTTAATTGCTGGGCCAAACACCCTCCCTTAAATGTATTTTGGAATAAAAAATTTAATTCATTTGATTAAAGATACTGTTGATCCTTGATTACTTCATTCCGTACCTTGTTAACTAGAGACTCTTCCCAACAAATAGAAATAAAGATACTGGTATGTTAAATTTGGGTCGAGCATCACTTTTATTGCTACTAAATACTGAAATATATGGTTTGTACAATTTATCGAGTGGGATTTCTACAATCCATCTGGCTTAAAAGTTGAGTTTGTGGTCATCAGAGTTATCACTCTTCTCTTTTCGGAGAAAAGTTCTATCAATAAAAGCATGATTTTACTCTTGTAAAACCAAGTTTATTATCAATCACATAGTGTATTTGTTGTTTCTGAGGCCACTAGTAGAAGCAAATATTTTGATTCCAGAAGACATTGCAATACAACAGAATACCATATTAATTCCTATGTTAGTTTATATGCAATTTTGAAATTAACTTCCTAGTCAATACTAAATGATACCCTATTCCATTATTGAATAATATCATAGAAGTTTAAAAAAGTGAAATAGCACAGAATCAAATTTTTATTTCATTATCAAATGTCCATGGAGATGTAAAACTTAAAATATAAAATACTTAATTGTATTAAAAATATGAAACTAGTATTTCAATACACAAGTTCAAAATTCATCCTCCCCCATTTCTTAATCTTCTCAGTATCACAATATCACATAGAAGTGTGTGTAATGCCTGGTGGAATTGTCATTTCCAAACAAATGTAACTTGAACTGCCTTGTGATTTCATTGAGTGTGGTGTATCTGTTCAGGGCATAAGAAGTTTTATTCATTCACTCCAAAGGATCTTATTGACTGCACTTTTTATCAGTAAAAGTAGTTAATGGGACAAGCAAAACTATCACAACAATGGACTGAATACCTACAACATTTAGAAAACACACAAGTTCAAGCCTCTAAAGCAGATCTTCTAAGAAAATGTAGTTCCTAGTACACAGTATTTTTGTTGATTGGACATTTAATTCGGTGGTATGTTAGTTATAGGATCTAAATGGTGAAAATATTCTTGGCTTCACACTTGTTGGGATAGCATTGAGTGAATGCCTGTTGTGAAGAATCTGTACTCTGTAAACTAGAACTCCCTCAAGCTTTGGGAAACAAAAAGTCTCCCAGCAAGATGCTAATTTTGGCATTTTCCATTTACCATACTTGAGCCTGACGAGAAAGTCACCCATGCCTACTGCCTCCTTGCTGGCAATGTCATATAAGACACTGACAGTTGTGACATCCCTACTAAACAAGAGTTACTTGAAGTGACTTTTATTATTCTGAATTTTTTAAACCTTTACTTTTCCCTGGTTTTTGAAAATCCAACAAGGAATTGAGTATGGGCTTTATTCACTGATGTAATGCAGGTGTATTTCTATGTATAGTCATGTTTAGCATGATTCTAAATGAACAGTTTAACAACCATTTAGCCCAGGAAAGGATTATAAAACTATGACCTCTTACCACATATAAATGTTTCTGCCTCCACAAACCTGGACTTCACATCTTTCTTCACAAAATTGCACCCCACGAACAACCTCACAACTGTCCTTTATGAGCATCATGTTTTAAGTTACTCAAAGGAAACCGAGACTGAAAGGTAAAGCTCAAATTTAGAATTATCAGAAGTTAAGGATTGAAATTTTTAGGTTACACAAGCTACTTGTCTTTGGAATGTTCCTCTATCACTCAATTCACTTGTCCTATTCCAACACTGGGGCTATGCCTTGGATTTAGGAACAGGCGCATCCATTGTCTTGCACTTTAAAGAAGAGAGATCAAGGAAAAGAGTTCTGTGCAAGCCTTGAAAGTGAAAGTGGACACAGAACAATTTGGTTAGGAAACGTCAAGTTTCTGAATATGACTGCATATATCTCAAGAAAGGAAAACTGGAAGGTTAGTAAATTATACATTCTCTGTGTCTAAAGGTGCTGGTGATTACAATTGTTATCTTTTGATATGTCATCTGTTATAGCTAAGAACTCTACCTTCTAAGGAAGTAATTTATCTCTCCACAGAAACACTGTGCCAATTCTAGATCACTCTAGCTGTGATATCTATAGTATGCACATACCTAGATATTTAAAAGAAGAAATAATGTTCTATATTATCATTTCCAAAATGTATGTCCACCATCTCCCTTGGTAGCAGCTGCCATTACATGCAAAAGTCCCTGAACCAATATCTGCTAAGGTAATTTATTGTCCCCATTGATACAAAACCATATTAGGCTATTTTTTCAAGTTCAATCTGTGGCAAATAAATAAATAAATAAATCTCCTATAGTGTGGCTGTGATCATTCATGTGAATCTCAGGGGTTTGCTTGCCAGCGTTAAGTAGGCCAGCATCTGCCAAGGCACCTAACTTGGCCAGAATCTGTCAGGGAACACCTGGGCCATTGATTTGTTGAGGACTAAGTTACTGCTGCACATTTATCTGACGCTTGAGTCATCTCATGCCTTTACTGAACCTTGTAGCTTTATACTGGCATCTGTGTATGGATTCATGTATTCTATGTATTCAGTTACTTGTCAGTAAACAATGTTGGCTGGCATAAGCTGCAGTGAATTGACAAGGCAGAAATCACATGTGATTCAAAGCTTACAACCATTTACCAGGACAACACAGTAAATGAATCACTTTTTATGAAGCAAATCCAGTCATATGGCCCAACTTAAGTCTGTAAAACCCACAAAGGTCAAAGTTCCCTAATAAAATACTGAAGTTAAGACCCTAGCAGCACACTCGTGTGTGTGTGTGTGTGTGTGTGTTTCTGATCAGTTTTTTCTTTTCTGTTTCCTGAGGCACACATATCAATCCATTGACTTTTGGCTGTTTAAGGATTTTGATTAATGCCAGCCCATTTTCCTATGTGAGTTCTCATTCAGTTGAGGAATCAGGCAAGTAATTAAATCCAGTAGGGAAAAATATTATGTTTATTATTGATTCCATTAATATGGGAATAGGGCTTTATCTATATAACAAAGGGTTTCATAGTACTTGCTCGATGAATAGATTTCATGTTCAATGGTTGGAAAATATTTAATAGAGAGAAAAGAGAAAAAAAAATTCCTCCTTAAAAATCACTTTTTAGATACTTATCCTTCCCCCTCCACTTCAAAAGAACAAGTGAGAAATACTAAAGAAAGAAAAGTTTTATTATTAAATATTTCTCTATCATACACTACGCATTAAACATCAGGTCTGAGATGCAAACATTACCCCACTAAACAGATATTTAAATGCTTCAAGTTTTGCAGAGGCACAAAGAAAACCAAAGGGAAGATGATCAGGAACAATACTCTTACTGAGGGGTGAGTGAGTATAAAATCCTTGTCATCAAAGACAGTCTTACAATTTTCCAGCTTGCTGATATTTTCAGTTCCATTTCCCTGTGGATTAATGTGAGAAAAATTACTAATTGGTGTGCTTCACATAATGTAAACAGCATCAATGACTTTGTACATGGTAGGTAAAAAGAATGCTTATTTCAGATTTTGAATGAAAATTCTTGTTAGACTTCCTGTTTCTCTGGATTTTTCTTGTATTAGCTTATTAGTCAACTGTAAGCCTTCTTAACAAAGTAGAATTTCATTATTTATTTTGGAAATTTTGGACATGCATGAGTGATTTAATTTTGCAATTAAATTTTATATCTAACTAATATTCTTTCTCTAGCTTCATCTTAATTATTTAGTAGAATAAATGCCACACATTAACTTAGCAAACTAATTACTTTCTAACAGTTACAAAATGCATATTTTATATGGTACATTTTGTCCTTTAAGAGGTCAACTTTACAAACACTTAAATGATAGGAGAAAGCTTACATTCTTTATTAAACTTACTGCCTCAGTCAGTCATATGAAATGAATCCTATGTTTATTATTAAGTTATACAACACCATTGTATTTTTTAACTTCATCAAAAAATTCTCTGGAAGTAGAATTCCGGTCAGTTAAATCTTAATCTGAGATCTGACTGTAACTTTATATATAAATATGGACAAATTGCTTAATTTCCCTGAGCTCATTTCCCTTCCCAACTGTAATGATTTCTCAGTTCATGCCAATCCCAGCCCCGTATGGACATATCACTAATAGGCAGGTCACTTCAGTGGTAAAACACCAGAATTTAAAGCCTCAGATGTTATTAAAGAGGCATGCATCCAGGAGAGGTTCAATAATAGTTTCTTTTATTTAGCTTCATTATTTTCAAAATAATATCGTTAATGACATAATATGCTTCAAATAATTAGTGAATTAAATGCAATTAGATGATGTGAAATCATATTTTATACATTGAACATTTTCATTGTAAAAAATTACTCCAATTCCAAGAAATAACTTCTGTACTTCAAAGGTTGTGTTCAATGTAGGCTATTATGTAGTTTGATAACTGATACTACTTTATTTCTTTTAACACTAGTTTCTATTTTATCCAATTAATATCATTTATAATCTCTATTATGTGTCTGATATTGGTGTTGCATATTTATAAGTCATTATTTTCTCACTTTTGTTTCTGACAGAATAGTCTTTCTTCTACAAAGTCTGTTCCTCTGCCCTCTTGATCATCTTTGAGCCCCACTTTTGGAACTCACAAAAGAGATTATTAGGGGCTTTCTTTGTGTGAATAAGCAGAAGCAGAATGGCAGAGCAGGTATGGGTGTATAGTTTTATATCTTAAGAAGAAGGAAACAAGCTTTCATCTTAGATCTTTTTACTAATTACATAGACCTACTGTCAATTTATTCCTGTGCTTTCGCCAATGACAAATGAAAAAAAACTATGTGTTACTGGCATTTAGTATCTGCCAGAATTTTCCATAGTCATCAGGATAACGTTTTCCTAAATCATTACCAAAAATTAATGGCACAAAGAGAGGTGGAGCATACCGCTTCGTGTAGTTGATTGTTTTTTAAATCTGATGCCTTGATGTTTGTATTCTGAGAAAAGAATTTATTCTGTGTATTTATTTCATATTATATCTGAAAAAAAGTATTCTTATGCACAGGTCAATTCTACACCTTCCTGTGGTCCAGATATTTAATAATTATGAAATTATCTATAGAATTGCTCAGTCTCCATGACATTCTTGAACAGGGCTTTCCTGTTACATGATTCTGTGTTACCCTCTGTTCTGCACTCTTAAAAAACTTCAGTCCGACTTGTTAGTAGGCTGGAACACAACTTCTACATTCCCTTATTAAATTTTGGGTAGAGGGTAGAACCATTAATATTACGTTCATGCTTTTTTATGATCTATTTTAATTAAATTGAGTTCTAAGTCGTACAGAATTTCTCATACCAAATGAGTATTTTGTTTTTTTCTTTTTTCTTTTTTTTTAAGATTTATTTATTTATTTGAAAGTCAGAGTTATACAGAGAGATAAGGAAAGGCAGAGAGAGAGAAAGAGAGAGAGAGATCTTCCATTTGCTGGTTCACTCTCCAATTGGCCGCAACGGCCGGAGCTGAGCCGAACCAAAGTCAAGAGCCAGGAGCTTCTTCCAGGTTTTCCATGTTGCTGCAGGGGAACAATAACTTGGGCCATCCTCTACTGCTTCCACAGATTTTAACAGAGAGCTGGATTGCAAGTGGAGCAGCCAGGACTCTAACTGGTGCCCATATGGGATGCTGGTGCTTTCAGGCTGGGGCTTTAACCCACTGCACCACATTGCCAGCCCTGATAGCTGGTTTTTTTTAAACATAACTTTCTGCAATGATCATATAAGATAAAAGAAATTATCAATGCTATTCTTATATATTATTAATCAATAATAGAAATAAAAGTTTCAGAAGGTGTAATAACTGATGACATGAATGTAATTTCTAAGGAAATAATATCAGAGGAATATACTACATATATTCATTCTGGAAAAGTAGGAAAAATTCATTCTCTTCATGTCCCCAAAAAGTGCATATTAACATATTAATATTAATAATTTGGATTTCAAATCTTGGTTGCCATGATAGATAATTTATATATAGTTTGCAATTCAACAATTTCATCCATTCACATAATTAAAAGAAATAAAGAAGAATGAGATAGTAAAATGTTATATTTACTTACAGATTTCTTTTTGCACATTTACACCTGTGATCTCAATGTGAACTGAAATGTATTTTTGTAGTAAAAATCTATCATTAGATAGATATCATTATAATGAATGCTTCTTAGAACTAAAAAAAAATGATTGTATTCAGGGAAATACATATTTTTATCTAGTGTCAAAATGGATTAAAATACAGATTTATCTTTCATTTACTTAATCAGCTTCTGATTTCAGCAGTGTAGAATTTATTGAAAGAAGACAAAGAATACCTATCCATGCACCCTACCATCACAGAAGTGATGGTCTTGTGCAGCTGGAATAAAGAGGGGGAAAATCTGAGGTTTAAAGAGCAAATGGAGTAACAGTTCACTGAATTAATTGAAGTAGATAGGAATTGCATGGTCAACAAGGAAACTGTATTTATTGTATACCCCTTCTTTTATTTCACATAATATTTCTTCAAGTCATATCAATTAGATATTCTTGGGCTATTTAAACATTAGAAAATTAAGACAGTGTTTGTAAATCCATGTACTGATGTGACTAATAAGTTAATAGATGTAGATTGAACCTAGATGTAAATTTTTTGTCTAGTTTTCTACTAAAAAGACACCTAAAAATAATTCATTTGATGATTTTCAACCTTTTAAAAGATTCAAAACTGGATATTGTTTCCTAACTTCCAATTCACTTAAAAGTCTCTGAACCAAGCAACAGTCATCTGAAAAATCTCTTTGCCAGCATTCTCTACCTTTCCATGTAGTTGATAGAAATACTTTTTAAAATATTTATTTTTATTTATTTGAAAGACAGAGTTCCAGAGAGAGGTAGAGACAGAGAGAGAGGGGTTGCCCATCCGCTGTTTCACTCCCCAGATGGCCGCAACTGCCGGAGCTGTGCGGATCCGAAGCCAGGAGCCAGGAGCTTCTTCTGGGTCTCCCACATGGGAGCTTCTTTTGGGTCTCCCAGGGGCCCAAGGTCTTGGACCACCTTTTACTGCTTTCCCAGGCTATAGCAGCAGAGAGCTGGATGGGAAGAGGAGCAGCCAGGACTAGAAACAGTGCCCACATGGGATGCCGGTGCTTCAGGCCAGGGCTTTAACTCGCTGTGCCATGGTGCTAGTCCCTTGACATAAATATTTTTAAGTTAGATTATTATATCATTTTCAAATCAAATTAGTTTTATGATATCCATTGTTAGGACAAAAAAATACTAAATTTTGGCTTACAAAGCAAGATTCTACTCATCTGATTTTCTTCTCTGTTTTTTTCTTCCATTGTCCACAAGTATCCAGGCCTTGCCCATCTACTCTTCCTCGATAGCTATAATATTTCCTTCCAAGGAAATGTTTTACATTAGCCTCAGTGAAGTAAAATGAAGGGCTGAATGGTGGACATCAGTGTGGTAGCATGGTGGTTTAAGTGGCTGCTTTGATGCACTTGTCCTTAGCAGAGGGCTGGTTTTCTATTTCTCACTAATTTGTGCTATTGATCCAACTTCTTGTTAATGTGCCTGGGAAACAGCAGGTAATGACTAAAATGCTTAGGCCTCTGCCACCCAAATGGGAATCATGGATTGAGTGTAGGGTTCCTTCGTCTGGCCTAGTGCAGGTTGTTGCAGGCATTTGAGGAGTGGACCAGAGGATGGAAGATCTCTCTCCCTCTCTCTCTCTATTTTTAAGTAGATAAGAAAAAGAATAAATAACCATGTTTAAAAATGAAAAAAATTTAAGAAATTTTTAAGAAACCATTTTTAAGAAATGAAAAATTGAAAAGATATTTGAAACATGTTGAGTACTTGTTTATTTAATAAAAAGCAGCCATTTGAAACCCCAATGCAATATTTAGTGGAAAGGGGAGAAAAAGGAAAATATGGGAGTCAGATTGCCTAGGAATGCATTTTTAATGCGTAATGATATCATTGGTGATAATTTATTTTTGTTGTTCTTCAATATTAAATGTATTGTAATGCAATGTTTGGGCTATAAAAACATTACTGCTGATGACACTTAGAAAGAACCCTATAAATTTTAATAGGTGACATTTCCAAAGCTATCAATAAAGTAAAGCTTTTAGATAATAAATCTAGTAACTCATTCTATCTTTACTTTTCTAAACATACTTATATATATATTTACATATATAACTAAAACATAACCGTATATTTGGAAGAAAAATAAACACGTAATAATGTATTAAATACTGCTATTTAGGAATAGCTTATTAAAATTGTTGTTTTTCCTCAAAACTTTAAATGAAAATTTATTTGTTTAATATATCCATCGAATACACATATGTGCCTCAGCATATGCATGTACAGAGTGAAACAATATATCCTAAATAACGCAGGTGTCAGGCTGTTCAAAGATTGCTTTTCAAATTATGTGAACTATCGCAGAGCAAGGAAGAAATCCTGTCATTTTAGCTATGGAATTCAAACATGCTAATGAGTACATATTCTGGCATAAATGTGGTTAGAAATGTACTGTGTCAAAGAGATTGATCTCTTAATAGTTAGTGAATCTGAAATGAAGAATAGAAGATACAGTGTCATAGATCCATTTTTATTGCTTGGGATTATATTCACCCTTGGCAAAGCAGCCTGTTTACTCATGCTCATTATGGCTATTACAGAATTGTAAACTACTTTCATTTAGAAATAAAGGTTATCAAAGATCATAACATGACGTTTTCACAACAGTTCAGCATGCTTTTATGACTAACTATAATACAGCAATACATGTAGTGCAAGTATTAGCGTTATGACAATACTACTAGCAACTTATCTGTAGTTTTAGTGTCAAAAGAAATTATGTTTAGTCAAGCTTTCATAATGATGCAATTAAAAGCAGTATTAAAAAATCAAAACTGAGTGCAAGAAAGGCATTTGTAAAAGGTAGGACAAATTTATTATTCATATTGAATACAATTGTTCCATAGCATCAGTGGAAACAAAATACCAAGTAATATGACACACTGAAGACCACTGCTATTTTAATATCAGTTCTGGTATTCTTAGCTTGGATAATCTTTGGCAGGAGATGAGGACTGCTTTATCAAACTATTGTATTCCTACAAATAATATGGATTAAAATTTATGGGATTATATTGAAAGCATATCTAAGCAAAATGTGAAAATTTTAAATATTCTTAAGAAGAATTGGCTGTCTTTTAGGCATCCTTAATTACCTGCCTTTTTAAAAGGTAAGCAGAGATTTTTATGTCCACTATGAAAGGCAGTGTTTTGTGATTGTATTAAAAAGCCATTTTTCTCTTTTGCCCCAACGGTGTGAAAATTTATATATAAACAATTGAAAGAAAAACTTGCAAAAAAACTGAGTGCCAATTGTTGGATGAATATCTGCTTTTTTCCAAAAATCAAGCCAATATATATTCTAATCCTTTAGAACTCATTTCATTTATAGCAATGAGGTTTTTTTTATTTCAATATCAAATAATTGTGAAGAAACAATGTATTTGACTATTATCCTTGATATGGTATTACCTATCAATTCGTTAAAGCACCTACAAAAACAGGCACCTGAAATACATATTTTTATAAAATAGATGAATGATAATTAATATATTTCAAAAGTAGTGTAAGAATTTCTCTTAGTTAGCAAATGATTTGAAGAGAAAAAGAAATATATAGATATGGATCCTAAAGTGTTTTACCATAGGTAGCATTAATGTTTAATAAATCTATGTTTCATTATCCACTTTATCCATCGATTTCAGATGCTAAAGTTAAATGTAGATTAATCTGATAAGACCCACTTAATATTTTTATAAATCCAATTTTGAAGCTCTCATCATGCTCAGTGATTCTAAGTCTCAGAAAATGATTAGGGAAATTTTTCTTAAACAAATATTATTGGTTTGATTCCTACTGCACAGTCTTCATTTTGCTAGATTAAGGCACTTTGTCATTTCTCGTTCAGGAAGTATGAGTAATGGTATAATTTCAAACATAAAGACTGTTTAGATAAAAGCTAACTAAATAGAGTTTTCATCATTTAAGAGTAATTAAAGATCTAAAAGCATGGGGCCTGTGCCGTAGCACAACGGGTTAATGCCCTGACCTGGAGCACCGGCATCCCATGTAGGCGCCAGTTTGAGACCCGGCCACTCCGCTTCCGATCCAGCTCTCTGCTGTGGCCTAGGAAGGCAGTAGAGGATGACCCAAGTCCTTGGGCCCCTGCATCCACATGGGAGACCCAGAAGAAGCTCCTGGCTTCTGGCTTCGGATCAGCACAGCTCTGGCCATTCTGGCCATCTGGGGAGTGAACCATCAGATGAAAGACCCCCCCCCCCCCGCCTCTCCTCTCTCTGTGTAACTTTGACTTTCAAATAAATAAATCAATCTTTTTAAAAAAAATCTAAAAGCATGACATTAAAGAAAAAAATACTGTAGCAGTCAAAACAAAGCTGTCACCATGATGAAGACTTAGTAGGGGAGTTAATCGTGAAAATATTTTTACTAGTTTCAAAAAAAATTTTTACAAAAGTTTCTAACATATTCAGTAAAAGGCAAGAAGAACATGTGTTTTTTTGTTTTTTGTTTGTTTTTGCTTTGTTTTGCTTTTAATATTGAAGGTTTTCTGTAAGGAAAGAAGTAAGAGCTGGCATCGTGGTGTAGCTGGTTAAGCAGGCATTTGCCATGCTGGCATCTTGCATGGATGCTGCTTTGTGTTCCAGCTGCTCCTCTTCTGATCCAGCTCCCTGCTAACGTGCCTAGAGAGCAGAAGAGGATAGTCCCAGTGCTTGAAAACCTGCCACCCTTGTGGGAGACCTAGAAGAAGCTCCTGGCTTCAGCCTGGCCCAGTCCTGGCAGTTGCAGCATCTGGGGGAATGAACCAGCAGATGGCAAAAATCTCTCACTCTCTTTCTCTCTCCCTAACTATGACTTTCAAATAAATAAATAAACCTTAAAAAATAGGAAGTGACTACTACTGATATACAAAATGAATAAAAATCAGACAAAAGACTGCATATGTCTCAGAAACAATAGATTAGATCAAAAGTTAGATTTTTCAACTAAATGAAAATAAAAAGCTAATACCACATTGCTAGAATGAGAACAAAATTTAAAAAGAGGAAATTGAGAAGTGATTGAGAAAATAATTAAAAACAGACTGCTAGAGTTTAGGGTTGTGGCATAGGGAGTTTAGCTGCTGCCTGTGATGTCAGCATCCCATAAAGATGCCAGAAACAGAAGTTGGTCCAATTGCTTGGATCCACACACCCATATGGGAGACCTGGAAGAGGTTTTTGGCTCCTGGCTTCTGCCTGGTCCAGCCCTGGCCATTGTGATCATTTGGAGAGTAAATCAGTGGGTGGGAGATCTCTCTCTGTCTCTCCTTCTCTCTCTGTAACTCTGGTTTTAAATAAATAAAAATAAATTTTTAAACAAAAACAAAACCAGACTGTTATAAATCAGAGAACCGAGACACAAATGGTGAAATTAATTTAAGAGAGTATAAATAGAAAGTCAATTAACATGAGATTTATTTAAAGAAAAACATTATTCAAGATCATAATTTTAAAAATATTTATTAGCATAAAGTATAAATCTTGACAAAATCAATTCCAATTGTCTTCTACATTCAAGCAAAATAAATAAAAAATAGACCTCTGTTATCCTATATATGAAAAGAATATATTTCTTCTTTGCGGAAATGAAAACAAGCTTATTGATAAAATATGTTGCAAATAATAAAGGGATTTGAGCAGTGATCCATATTCTCCTTTATAATGCGATGATAATGACATTTTGTGGAGAAAATTAAAGTTGTAAACAAGGATTCCCTATATATTTAATTAGCTGTTCATACTATATTAAAGATACTTGCATACCCGAATAATAATAATGAAGAGAAAGAGGAGGAAAAAAACACTTTTCATTGAACAGACCCAGAAGATATTGTCCTAAAATTTTTCAGGGAAAAGTCATGGTAGTATAGGTTTGTAAAACCTTGAAAAGACTTATAGTCCATAAAGAACCATCAGGAAATTAAAAAAAAAAATCCTTAGTTAGTTAATTACTTATATACTTGAGACAAAGAGGGGGAGGGATAAGGAAAGAGAAAGGGAAAAGTAGAGGAAGGAGAAATGGGAAAGGGAGAAAGAGAGCTCTCGTCCACCAGTTTACACTCCAGATGCCTACAATGGCTGAAGCTGGGCTGTGGCAGAGCCAGGGTTGAAGATTGGGACAAAGCCAGGAGCCTGGAAGTCAATCTTGATCTCCCATATTGGTGGCAGGAGCTCAACTACTTGATCCATCACTGCTGGCTCCTAGAGTCTGCATTTGCGGAAAGATAGAGCCAGAAACTAGAGCCAGGTATTGAACCCCTATGATCAGATGTAAAACATGATTCTTAACTGCTAGGCCAGATGCCCACCCCCATTATAAATTTAACCAAGCACTGGCCATCGTCATATATGTTTGAGGAACATTATTTTGGCAGCGATGTGAATATTATATTTAGAAGTGGCAATATTAATGATTGCTAATTGTAAAAAATAATTGTGCAGGGCCAGCGCTGTAGTGTAGTGGGTTAAAGCCGTGGCCTGAAGCACAAGCATCCCATACGGATGCCGGTTCGAGACCCGGCTGCTCCACTTCCAATCCAGCTCTCTGCTATGGCCTGGGAAAGCAGTAGAAGATGGCCCAAGTCATTGGGTCGCTGCACCTGCGTGGGAGACCCAGAGGAAACGTCTGGCTCCTGGCTTCAGATAGGCACAGCTCTGGCTGTTGCAGCCAATTGGGGAGTGAACCAGCAGATGGAAGAACTCTCTCTCTCTCTTTCTGTATAACTCTGACTTTCAAATAAATAAATAAATCTTTAAAAAAAAATAGTTGTGTGTGAGGATTCTGGAAAATCAGTGTTAGTGATAGTAAAGAGAAAGAGGAGACAAAATCAACTGTATTTCCTGAATGATTTGAAAGGGAAATTCAGAAAGATGGAAAAATAAATGAACATGATTTCTACAATTTTTGTTTGAGAGACTAGATTCTGTTGTTTTTCATTGAGAAATGAAAATCAGGAAGCTACGTAAGCTTTTAGGTTGGGGAAAGAGAGGAAAGGAGGGAATATCATGTCTTCATTTCACATATAGACATTTAAGTGCTCACTGGCATCTGTGGAAAGATGTTTAGTAACTAATTTAACATAAATATGAAGAAATGGAGAATGATTTTTGGTTTGGCAGTGGCAAATGATCATTCTAGAATTATGAAGGAATTCAGAAGAGAAAGTACATAGATGCAGGTCCATAGTCAGGCTGAAATATTGGTATGATGCAAAGTATTTCCAGGTAGTCCTTAAATATATTTCCCTTTGTACCACATGAAAGGCAGAAAGAATTCAGTGTCCTGAGAGTTAGAAAACTATATTTCTCTACATTTTTGCCCTTCTCCATGAAGTAAAACATTGATATTTAGACCTCAGGCACTGTATCAGACAGAAAAATTGGAATAGAACAATCAAAAACATAATGTCCTTTCAGACCAGAAAAAAAAGTGTTTGATCAGTGGAATGAGCTGAAACCTCAGATTAATTTCATTAATTCCAAACAATAGCTAACTGTAGTAGAAGCTATCTCAAATCTGAACCTAGATATTGGGTTTAAGCAAGTAGAAGAATTGTGTGGTCAATACCCTCAGACCATGATTATAAATGAAGGAAATGGCATCTGTTAACATTAAGAGGGACTTTTTCATTTTATTTTATTCTTATTATTTATTTGAGAAGTAGAGTTACATACAATGAGAGGGAGAAACAGAGAGGAAGATCTCCCATCCACTGGTTCACTCTCCAAGTGGCCACAATGGCTGGAGCTGGGCTGATCCAAAGCCAGGAACCAGGAGCTTCCGCCTGGTTTCCCACACAGAGGCAGGGACCCAAGCACTGGATCCATCTTCCAGGCCATAGCAGAGAGTTGGATCAGAAGAGGAGCAGCTGGGACTAGAACCGGCCCCCATAGGCGATGTGGGAGCCTCAGGCAGAAGATTAGCCTACTGTGCCACAGTGCTGGCCATAAAGGAGACATTATTGGAAAGAGAAGGGGAAACTTTATAGCATGTGTGTAAGTGGGAGGAAGCGGAGAGAGTGAGAAGCAATTGATTTGCAATATAAAGAAGAGGGGATAATTGATGGAATAGAATTATTCAAGCTAATGGTGATAGGGATTATCTATGAGAGGGGAAAATGTGGTATTTAACAGATGGGAAGGATTATGTTAGCATTTAACAGAGTTGGAGGGAATTCCCATGTCAGAACTTCTGTTTTCTTTATTAGATAGTAGGTAGTGCCTTTGGCTTAGAATAGAGAATTCTGAGTAGGAGTCTCTAGGAGAATAATGGAGACTTGAAATAGTGGTTTAAAGAAAACAAAGAGATTGCCTATTGTGCAGCTTGTCAAAATTAAGAATTTGTGCTGCTGCAAAATATATTACACACACTAGGAATGCCATCAAAATGTATCTATTTTATAAAAATTAATGCTGAAAAATATGTATTACACTACACAGATTATTTTTTCTCACCATTTGAAATTTATTTTTTAAAGTGAGAACAGATGATTAATTTTGATTATGTCCTAAAATCCTTTGAAATGAGGACAAAGTTTCATGGCATAGTATGTCCCCATTGCTCTACCTCCAATCCAGCTCTCTGCTAATGGCCTGGGAAAACAGTGAACGATGGCCCATCTGGTAGACCCAGAAGAAGCTCCTGGCTCCTGTATTCGGCCTGGCACAGCTCTGGCAATTGCACCATCTAGAGAATAAACCAGCAAATTGAAGTTTTCTCTCTCTGTAACTTTGAGTTTCAAATAAATAAACAAATCTTTTAAAAAATCTGTTGAAATAATTATGTTATTTTCCTTTTAGATTTATTCAATTTATAAGCATGTTTCTTTCTTTTTTATAGAAAGCTTTTATTTAATAAATATAAATTTCATAAGTACAACTTTTGGATTATAGCAGTTCTTCCCCCCATACCAGCTCTTCTAACCCCAAACTATTCTACCACCTACTCCCTCTCTCATCCAATTGTTCATTAAGATTCACTTTTAATTATCTTTATATGCAAAAGATTGGCTGGCACCGTGGCTCACTTGGCTAATCCTCTACCTGAGGTGCCAGCACTCCGGGTTCTAGTTCCAATTGCTCCTCTTCCAGTCCAGCTCTCTGCTCTGGCCCAGGAGGGCAGTGGAGGATGGCGCAAGTGCCTGGGTCCCTGCACCCGCATGGGAGACTGGGAGGAAGCACACAGCTCCTGGCTTCGGATCAGTGCAGCGCCAGCCATAGGGGAGTGAACCAAAGGAAGCAAGAACTTTCTCTCTGTCTCTCTGTCTATAACTCTCTGTCTCTGTCTCTGTCTCTGTCTCTCTCTCACTGTCTAACTCTGACTGTCAAAAAATTTTTAAAAAATTATCTTTATATACAAAAGATCAACTCTTTACTAAGTAAAGATTTCAACAGTTTGCACCCACACAGACACACAAAGTATAAAGTAATGTTTGAACACTAGTTTTACCATTAATTCTCAGTTTCTTAATCATGAACCATCTATGTTTGATGGGATTAAATTGCATTTAAACTGAAATTAGAACAAGGAGAAGTGGAATAAAAGAATGTTGAAAGAGAAGGTGTGCCAAATGAGAAGGGATTTTTCCTGTGCTTGTTGGGCATGGTTCTGAATGTTTGTGCCTTTTCTCTTTAAACTTCACCATACATGTTTTAACTATCATTTTCATAACTGTTAGTCATCAGTTAAAATTTGAGGATCATCTAGTGCATTTCAGGATTTGTGTGTTTTATTTTATTTCTTTCACACGTATTATGGAGTTATATCAAATGACTCATGTTGATTTTTTTTTGGCATTGTGTTAAAAAATCAAATTCATTGGCAGTTCTAGGCCGAATGTGGCTAGTACTGGGTCAAGTTGTACCACTTGTTGCTTGTCCTTACATGTACAGAGGAAGGCTCATGCAGTTTTTCAGTAAGGCTGATTGATGTTAGCTGTCACATGGATAATACAGACCAAAAATATAACTTTCTTCTCATAAAAATAAGCTATTCCACATTTGTTCAAATAAGTGACTCATATTTTTCCATTTATTTTACAAGGTTGGATAGAGAATGAAGTGTTTTCTAGTATTCTCTCATTTTAATCTCCATGATTAGAGAATGTTTAGTAAATGATTTCAACTTTAATATGTCATGGTGGCCAATCAGGTACCCCAATGTAATTTTTACCTGTCATTTATTAACTTACAGAGTCTGGAATATTGTCCAAAAGGCACAACAACTGTTTTATGATATTTTACATTTTTATTTCCTGATTTCATCCATTTTTTTTTTTGACAGGCAGAGTTAGTGAGAGAGAGAGACCGAGAGAAAGGTCTTCCTTTTTCCGTTGGTTCACCCCCCCAAGTGGCCGCTACAGCAGCGTGCTGCGGCTCGTGCACCGTGCCAATCCAAAGCCAGGAAGCCAGGTGCCTCCTCCTGGTCTCCCATGTGGCTGCAGGGCCCAAGGACCTGGGCCATCCTCCACTGCACTCCCGAGCCACAACAGAGAGCTGGACTGGAAGAGGAGCAACAGGGACAGAATCCTGTGTCCCAACCAGGACTAGAACCTGGGGTGCCAGCACTGCAGGCAGAGGATCAGCCAAGTGAGCTGCGGTGCTGGCCCCAATTTCATCCATTTTCTTAAGAATATATGCTCTCTCTGAAAAATAATTGCAAATTGCACATCTGATAAAGGAGGTATGTGGAGCTCAAGAAACTCAACAACAACAACAAAAGCAATCCAGTTAAGAAATGGGCCAAATATATAAATAGATATTTTTCAAATCAAAAATACAAATGGCTACCAGACACATGGAAAATCTTCAGGATCACTAGGCATCAGGGAAATGTAAATGAAAACACAACGAAGTTTCACCGCACCTAGTAAGAATGGCTATCATCCAAAAATCAAAAAAATAACAAATCCTGATGAGGATGTGGGGGAAATAGTACCTAATACACTGTTCTTGGGAATGCAAACTGGTACAACCATTGTGGAAAATAGTATGGAAATTCCTCAGAAATCTGAAAATAAATCTACTATATGATTCAGTTGTTTCACTGCTGGGAATTTACACAAAAGACATGCAATCAACATATAAAAGCCTAATTTGTACCCACTCGGGTTTATAGCAGCCCAACTCACAATAGCTAAGATATGGAATCAACCCTCATGTCCACCAACTAATGACTGAATGAAGAAATTAAGGTATATGTACACGATATATTAGTCAGCTGTAAAAAAGAATGAAATTCTGTCTTTTGCAACAAAATGGATACAATTGAAGATCACTATGCTTAGCAAAATAAGCCAGTCCCAGAAAGACAAATATCAATTGTTTCCCCTGACTTGTGATAAGTGATACACAGAGTACGCAAAAAAAGTAATGTAGATGGGAAAGGTTACAAGATGGCGGAATAGGGAGGGAGCTCACTAATAGCCCAGGAAAAAATAGTTTAATAAAAGTGGAGATAGTGTAGTCTCAGGGAAGAGTTAGGGAAAAAACGGCAGAGGAAACTCTTCCAGAATTAGAGGAACACGGTGGATCTACATGGAGGACATGGGTGCCCATGGCTCAGGACCCCAGCTGCTGAGAGTCTCCTCCTGGCCAGTGCTGAAAAGAGAGGTGAGGCAAAACTGCAGTAGCCCAAGACGAAACTGCGGTAGCCCAAGACACTGGCAGAAAAGCAGCAGGAAGAGCCTAGAGGGAATGAGGCTTGAAGCCACGTGGGAGAAAGTACACCAGTCTAACTAGAGGAGAAAAAAAAAATAAAAGGGATGATATGGACGTGATTCTCTCTCTTCACTCACCTTAAAAAGGTGTGCAAGACAATAGAGCAGGCACCATTTTGGACATACGTAACAGCAGCACCAACTCAGGGCTGTGCCTGCCCTCAGCCAAACAGAAAAACCTAACTCTGGTGGGGAGTAATAACAGGAGACTAAGACCTAGTGAATGTGTGGAGCTTATGAACCAGGACTGTGAAAAAAAAAAATCTAGGGTGTATGAGAGAACTCATGGTGTAGCTGAGACATGAGTAGTCTCTGTGAGAGGTGCCACAAGCTCCAGCGGCCTGGGCTACACGGTGAGACATTGCAGGGGAATGTAAGATTACACTGAGGACTGCACAGACCCTTTCTGTGGTCCTTTGGACAGAGCAGAAAAATATTATACTCACTGGGGCTAGCGCTCAGGCACTGATTGCCATCAAGGAGAAGAGCTCAGCTGAGGGGAATTACTTCCATTCTGAATGAAAAAAAAAAAAAAAAAAAAAAGAAAGAAAGAAAGAAAGAGAAGATTTACCACACCAAACCTGGGTGTGTCACCTTTGGCACACCCTTAACCCTGAACAGAGCTCTCTGGCCACACCCACCACAAGCCTCTAGAGATTCACCAAAAGCAGACAGTGCACTTAATCTAGAGTCATAGTATAATGAGAAAAGCTGCCACAACATACAATGCCAAATGACAAACATAAAAACTGAGGAAACAAGAACAAGGAAGACATCATGATGCTCCCAAAAGAACATAACACTCCAATACAAGATTATGAAGATGATGAGATAGAAGAAATGCAAGATATGGATTTCAAAATATGATAAGAATATTTAGAAGTAATCAAAAACAAATGCATGAACTAATGAAATCCATGCAGGACATGACAGAAAATCTCTCTCATGAAAATGAAATCTTGTTCCAGGGTCCAGAGAGTGAGGCCGGACTGAAAAGCTCCAGGGCCATGAAGCCCCCAGGAGGAGAATCCAGCAATCTTTTTGGAAGTGCAGAAGAAGCCGTTCCTTCGAGCAGACCTAACAGGATGGTGTCTAATATTTTTGGACCAACTGAAGAACCTCAGCACCTGCCCAAGAGCACCAACCCCCCAGGGGGCAAAGGAAGTGGCATCTTCGAGGAGCCGTCCCCTGTGCAGACTCGGCAGTGCCTGAACCTGCCGGGTGGGAAGACCAGTGACATTTTTGGGTCTCCGGTCACTACCACTTCACCCTTGGCACATCCGAACAAACCCAAGGACCACATCCTCCTACGAGAATGAGAAGACCCGAGCCTGGACCAGAGAGCTGCAGCAGGAACCCCGTCCAGGGACGCGCCGCTGGACGAGAAAGGCCGCTCCCGAGAAGCTAACCATGCCAAGGAGCCCGAGCCCGCACCCAAGGTCGACAGCCACGAGCCCAGGCTGGGGCCACGGCCTCGCTCACACAGCGAGGTCCTGAACCCACCAGGATGCAAATCCAGCATCTCCTTCTACTAAGAGAAGCCCCAGCTTCCCTGTAGCGAGACGGGAAACTCCAGAGCTAGGGTATCACACGTGGTCACTTCTTTCAGCCCAGATGCGTGGGGTGGGGTGCGGGTCTGTCGTGGACGTGAGGCTGGCTGCTCAGGGGCTCGCTGCCCAGGGCCAGGGCACTGCAGAGCCCTGAGCCTTCCCGGCCTCAGTCCCGTCCAGGGGCAGGGCAGCTGGCTGAGGCCGGCTTCCTGATGGGACTTCGGGGAGTGACAGGACGGCCTGGCCAGCTCCCTGGGTGAGACGCCCACTCTAGATCCTGCTCCCCCGGGGACTGACAGGACAGCAGGACGGCCTGGCCAGCTCCCGGGGTGAGACACCCACTCTAGATCCTGTTGCCCCGTTCCTGCTAGCTGGGCGGTTCCCACTCCGGAGATGCCCGTGGCTGGGTTCCTGCATCCCCTCCACGTCCCACGCCACGCGCTGTCCCGCAGCTGCTCTTGAGACATCTTGATTGGGTTTCCTTGGCAGCTTCCAACAAAGACCAGACATGGTCCTCTGTCTGCGTCTCCTGGGGGTCCTCGTTCCCCGCTTCCCTGAGGCGCCAGCCACTCCCCTGAGCACTGCCGGCCTCCCCGCAGGGCTGGCCGTGGTCCCTGCCCTGAGTTGTTCCTGTTTTTCTCTCATCAGCCTTAGGTCTAAGCCTTTGTTCTTCACCAGGGACATGAACCGCTCCCTCACAAGCCAGGGCGCTTCCTCCAAGGCCCGCGGCTGCCATTGCTGGCTCCCTGAGCGTCTCCTGCAGTTGGGTGGTGGGAAGGAGGGGCTTGAGGACCTGGGCTCTCAGGTTGGCTTCCTCGCTGTCTGAGAAGTGTCTTAAAGTGAGGCCGCACCTGGTGACTGCTGGTCCCGGCCTGTCTGCAGCACCTCTCAGAAAGTCGGTCGCTCAGGTTCCCCAGAGGAGCAGGAGCCGCGCGGGCAGCCCTTGTGGATCTGTGCAGGAGACCAGGGTCAGGTGTTTGCCAGCAGAGGTGTAGGGCCGGCCTGAGTCCCTCCCGGTCGCCCCAGAGGGCTGGGCGGTGTTCTTGCACAGCTAACACCAGGCCTAGAAAACGAAATCATGATTAGGCTTCGGAAAAGCCGCGGTCGTGCTCAGCCACACTCCCTGCACCCTGGCTGCTTAAGTGCCTGAGCCCAGGTTCCACTTCCTGTTCCTGGCACACCAAGGGGCCTGCACAGGCGTTGTCAACCAAAGACCATTTTCCTCCTTTTGGTGCCCCAAGACTTTAGAGCCAAGACACACTTAGCCTGCAGCCCTAGAAGAGCTGCAGGAGGCTGGGTTCAGTGGTCTCTAAGAGCCTTGTTGGGGCGGGGAGGGCATTTAAATAGTGCTGAACTTGAAGCCCAAACACACTGACTGGCTGGCTTACAGGATGGAGGAGATGAAGTGTTGTTTGTAACAAATTCCAAATGGGATGCACCCGTTCTGAGGCAGGGCACGGGATTCGCCCGGGTGGAAGCTGAGGTTTTGAGGGGGTGGGGAGCTAGGAGCTGGGGTAGTGGGAAGATGTCTCTCAGCTGGCACTGCCTGTACTTGGAAGTTGAATAACCATTAGCATCCTCTGCTCGACGTCTGAGCTCCATTTTACTAGTCTGTATTCTTATTAAGCCTTAAAACTTTTTAAGTGCATTTGGTGCCAACATTTTTTAGAGCTGTATCAAAACAACAAAAAACCTGTACTTAACATTGCAGTGTAAATTTGATAGGAACACTTTGTTATTTTTACAAAGCAGAATTGGATGTAGCTGTGGGATTAAACTTAATGGTCAAAAAAAAAAAGTAAGAAAGAAAAGAAAATGAAATCTTAAGGAGGAATCAAAATGAAATGAGGAACTTAGTAGAACATGAAATTGAGATATTGAAGAGAAATCAAAGTGAAATGAAGAATTCAATAGAATAAATTAAAAACACCTTTGAGAGATTAAAAAGAGAATCAGTGAGTCAGAAGAGAGAATATCGGACTTAGAAGACAGGAAAGAATACAATCAAACCAAACCAAAGAAGAGCAAATTTGAAATCTAAAAAATATTGTTGGGAATCTACAGGATACTATAAAAAAAAAAAAAAAAAACAACATTTGGGTTCTAGGAGTTTCTGAAGGAATGGAGAGAGAAAGGATTAGAAGGCTTTTTTAGTGAGATACTAAAAAATCTTCCCAGGTATGGAGAAAGAAATAGACATCCAAGTAGAGGAAGCACATAGAACTCCCAATAAACATGACCAAAACAGATCTTCAACACCACACATTGTAAACAAACTCACCACAGTGAAACATAAAGAAAAGATTCTAAAATGTGCAAGAGAGAAATGCCAGATTATTCTCAGAGGATTTCCAATTAGATTCATAGCAAACTTCTCATCAGAAACCCCACAGGCTAGGAGGGAATGGTGAGAGATAGCTCAAGTACTAAGAGAAAAAAACTGCCAGCGCAGAATATTATATCCTCCAAAGCTCTCCTTTGTTAATGAAGGCAAATAAAGACATTTCAGAGCAAACAGAAATTGAAAGAATTTATAATGACTCGTCCAGCCCAGCAAAAGATACTTAAAGATGTGTTACACACAAAAACACAGAAACATGGCCATCAATACGAAAGAAGGGAAAGGAAGAAAATCTCTCAGTAAAACATCACGGGAAGTTCAAAGCATATAGTAGAAATATCTTTGGAAAAATGGCAGGGCGAAGTCACTACTTATCAATAGACACAATGAATGTAAACGGCCTCAACTCTCCAGTTAAAAGACACAGACTGGATGAGCAGTTAAAAAAACAAAACCCATCTATTTGTTGTTTACAAGAAAAACATCTTTCCAACAAAGATGCATGTAGACTGAAAGTGAAAGGTTGGAAAAAGATATTCCATGCCAACAATAACCAAAAAAGAGCTTCCACAGCCATCTTAATATCATACAAAATAAACTTTAACACAAAAACTGGTAAGAGAGACAAAGAGGGGCACTATATAATGATTAAGAGATCAATTCAACAGGAAGATACAGTTATTATAAAAGTATATGCACCTAATTACAGGGCACCGGTTTACTTAAAAGATATATTAAGGAACTTAAAGGGAGACTTAGATGCCAATACAATAGTACTGGGGAACTTCAATACTCCACTTTCAGCAATAGACAGAACAACCAGACAGAAGATCAACAAGAAAACAGCAGATTTTATCGACACTATAGACCAAATGGATCTAATAGATGTCTACAGAACTTTTCAATCCTACACTTAAAGAATACACATTCTACTCAGCAGGAAATGGAACCTACTCTAGGATTGACCACATACTAGGCTTTAAGCAAGTCTCAGCAAATTCAAAAGAATAAAAATCATACCATGCATCTTCTAAGACCACAATGGAATGAAGCTGGAAATTAACAACTCAGTAATCCCTAGATCATATACAAACACATGCAGACTGAACAACGTTGCTCTTGAATGAACAGTGCGTTATAGAAGAAATCAAAATGAAATCAAAAACTTTATGGAAGTAAATTAAGACAGCAAAAGCATTGTTAAGAGGAAAGTTTTTTATCAATAGGTGCCTAAATCATAGAATTGGAAAGGCACCAAACAAATGAGCTATCAATGCATCTCAAGGATCTAGAAAATTTGCAGCAAACTAGACCCAAATCTAGTAGGAGAAGAGAAATAATTAAAATCAGAGAAGAAATCAACAGAATTGAATCTAAGAAAACATTACAAAAGATCAGCAAAATGAAGAGCTGGTTATTTGAAAAAATAAACAAAATTGACACAGCATTGGCCCAACTAACTAAAAAAAGGAGATAAAAGACCCAAATCAATAAAATCAGAGATGAAAAAGTAAACGTAACAACAGACACCACAGAAATAAAAAGAATCATCAGAAAGTACTTCAAGGACTTGTATGTCAGCAAACAGGGAAACCTATCAGAAATGGATAGATTCCTGGACACATGCAACCTACCTAAATTGAACCAAGAAGACATAGAAAACCTAAACAGACCCATAACTGGGACAGAAATTGAATCAGTAATAAAGGCCCTCCCAACAAAGAAAAGCCCAGGACCAGATGGATTCACTGCTGAATTCAACCAGACATTTAAAGAAGAACCAATTCCAATTCTTCTCAAACTATTCAGAACAATTGAAAAAGAGGGAATCCACCCAAATTCTTTCTATGAAGCCAGCATCACCTTAAGTCCTAAACCTGAAAAAGATGCAGCATTGAAAGAAAATACAGACCAGTTTCCCAGAAGAACATGGATGCAACAATGCTCAATAAAATTCTGGCCAATAGAATGCAACAACACATCAGAAAGATCATCCACCCAGACCAAGTGGGATTTATCCCTGGTATGCAGGGGTGGTTCAACATTCGCAAATCAATCAACGTGATACACCACATTAACAAAGTGCAGAAGAAAAACCATATGATTATCTCAATAGATGCAGAGAAAGCATTTGATAAAATACAACACCCTTTCATGATGAAAACTCTAAGCTAACTAGGAAGGAAGGAACATTCCTCAATACAATCAAAGCAATTTATGAAAAACCCATGGCCAGCACCCTATTGATTGGGAAAAGCTGGAAGCATTTCCACTGAGATTTGGTACCAGACCGGGATGCCAACTCTCGCCACTGCTATTCAATATAGTACTGGAAATTTTAGCCAGAACAATTAAGCAAGAAAAAGAAATTAAAGGGAAATAAATTGGGAAGGAAGTATTCAAATTATCCCTCTTTGCAGATGATATAATTCCTTATTTAGGAGATCCAAAGAACCCTACTAAGAGATATAGGAACTCATAGAAGGGTTTGGCAAAGTAGCAGGATATAAAATCACTGCACAAATATCAACAGCCCATGCCTGAGAAAGAACTTCTAAGATTAATCCCATTCACGATAGCTACAAAAACAATCAAATACCTTGGAATAAACTTAACCAAGGATTTCAAAGATCTCCATGATGAGAATTAAAAATATTAAAAAAAAAGACATAGGAGAGGATACCAAAAAATGGAAAAATCTTCCATGCTCATGGATTGGAAGAATCAATATCATCAAAGTGTACATTCTCCCAAAAGCAATTTATACATTCAATGTGATACCAATCAAAATACCAAAGATACTCTTCTCAGACCTGGAAAAAATGATGCTGAAATTCATATGGAGACCAGGAGACCTCAAATAGCTAAAGCAGTCTTGTACAACAAAACAAAGCCAGAGGCATCACAATACCAGATTTCAGGACATACTACAGGGCAGTTGTAATCAAAACAGCATGGTACTGGTGCAGAAACAGATGGCTAGACCAATGGAACAGAATTGAAGCACCAGAAATCAATCCACATATCTACAGCCAACTTAAACTTGATCAACCCTGGAGTAAGGACAGTCTATTCAATAAATGGTGCTGGGAAAACTGGATTTTCACATGCAGAATCATAAAGCTAGACCCCTACCTTTCACCTTACCCAAAAATCCACTCAACATGGATTAAATACTTAAATATATGACCTGACACCATCAAGTTATTAGAGAACATTGGAGAAACTTTGCAACATACAGGTACTGGCAAAGACTTCTTGGGAAAGACTCTGGATGCACAGGCAGTCAAAGACAAAATTAACATTTGGGATTGCATCAAATTAAGAAGTTTCTGTACTGCAAAAGAAACAGTCAGGAAAGTGAAGAGGCAACCAACAGAATGGGAAAAAATATTTGCAAAGTATGCAACAGATAAAGGGTTAATAAGCAGAATCTACAAAGAGATCAAGAACTCCACAACAACAAAACTAAGAACCCATTTAAGAGATGTGCCAAGGGCCTCAATAGACATGTTTCAAAAGAGAAAATACAAATGGCCAACAGACACATGAAAAAATGCTCAAGATCACTAGCAATCAGGGAAATGCAAATCAAAACCACAATGAGGTCTCACCACACCCCGGTTAGAATGGCTTATATACAGAAATCAACCAACAACTGGTGCTGGTGAGGATGTAAGGAAAAAGGGACACTAACCCACTGTTGGTGGGAATGCAAACTGGTAAAGCCACTATGGAAGTCAGTTTGGAGATTCCTCAGAAACCTGCATACAGCCTTACCACATTGCCCAGCCATCCCCCTCCTTAAAATTTACCCAAAGGAAATTAAATTGGCAAATAAGAAAGCTGACTTCCTTAATGTGTTGTCCAATGTGAATTAATGCTATAACTAGTACTGAAACAATATTTTACACTTTATGTTCTGTGTGGGTGCAAACTGATGAAATCTTTACTTAATATATACTAAATCGATCTTCTGTATATAAAGATAACTGAAAATGAATCTTGATGTGAATAGAAGGGGAGAAGGAGTGGTAGATGGCAGGGGTGCGAGTGGGAGGGAAGTTATGGGGGGGAGCCATTGTAATCCATAAACTGTACTTTGGAAATTTATATTTACTAAATAAAAGTTAAAAAAAGTATAGCACAAGTATAATGTCTATAATGGATATCATTACTAAATAGGTATAACGTTCAGCAAAAAAAAAAAAAAAAGCTTCTTCACTTCAATGTTTATTGCAGCTCAATTCACAATAGCTAAGACATGGAATCAATCTAAATGCCCATCCAATTCACAATAGCTAAGACATGGAATCAATCTAAATGCCCATCAACAGAAGACTAGATAAAGTAATTACGTGATATGTACGCTATAGAATACTATATAGCAGTAAAAAAAAATGAAATCTGGTCATGTGCAACAAAATGGAGGAATCTGGAAAACATCATGCTAAGTGAAATAAGCTAGTCCCAAAGGGACAAATATCGTATGTTCTCCCTGATTGGTGACAACTAACTGAGCACCAAAAAGGAAACCTGTTGTGAAATGGACACTATGAGAAACTGTGACTTGATCAGCCCTTGTCCTGACTGTTTTGTTTCTTTTAGTATTTTTTTGTGCTACTTAATACTATTGGTTGAACTATTTAATTAACACATAATTATTCCTAGGCATTTAAAATTAACTGAAAAGTGATCCCTGTTAAATATAAGAGTGGGAATAAGAAAGGGAGAAGATGTACAGTTTGGAAAATGCTCATTCGGACTTACCCCTAATGGTAATGCTACAAACGTGCCAGGGGATTCCAATTCAATCCCATCAAGGTGGCATGTACCAATGCCATCTCACTAGTCCAAGTGATCAGTTTCAGTTCATAATTGATCATAATGATAGGATTAAGTGTCAAATGGATTACATAAACAAGACTAGTGTCTGCTAATAGTAACTGATAGAATTAAAAAGAAGAGAACAATCCAACATGGGAAGCGGGATACACAGCAGACTCAAAGAATGGCAGATGTCCTAAATGGCACTCTGGCCTCAGAATCAGCCCTTAAGCCATTTGGATCTGGCTAAAAAAGCCCATGAGAGTTTCACAGGCAAAGATAGCCAAGTCATTGTGGCAAAAAAATGACCTAAGTGAAAGGTTTCTGTGAGTGAGATCCAAGAGAAAGAAAGGGCTATCAAAGAAGGAGTTACCTTTTTCTGAATGGAGGAGAGATAGCTCATGACAAGAGCCTTGGGTGATTGCTAACATCATAAATAAGAGTGTCAATTTTTAAATCAACAATGGGAGTCACTGTGCACCTACTCCCTATGTAGGATCTCTGTCCTGAATGTGTTGTACTATGCAAATTAATGGTAAAACTACTACTCAAACAGTACTCTATACTTTTTGTGTCTTTGTGGGTGTAGTCTGTTGAAATTTTACTTAGTATATACTAAGTTGATCTTCTGTTTATAAAGATAATTGAAAATGAATCATGATGAAGAATGGGATGGGAGAGGGAGTGGGAGATGGGATGGTTGTTTGGGAGAGGTAGGTTATGGGAGGAAAAGCCGCTATAATCCAAAAGTTGTACTCTAGAAATTTATATTTATTAAATAAAAGTTAAAAAAAGTAATGTAGATGAGTGAAAGTGACATTTTGAGATTTGATCATTGTTTATAGCACTTTTCTATACTTTTGAGGAATAGTGGTTTTCCTACTTACTACTTGTTGAATTCTTTATTTCATGGAAGTTTAAACTTGTGATTATAAAGTAAGTTGAAAGTATTGCAGTGCAAAACCTAAAAGAAAAATAAGAAAAGAGGAGGAAGTGTAGTTGGGAGATAGTGAGATTAGGGTGGGAAGTCTCTTCAAGATCTTAAAACTGTATATACAATAGTTACATAAATTTGTGTTCCTTTTATTTAAATAATAGACGTTAAAAAGGGGAATATGCTCTAGAGGCAATCTTATATAGTTCAAAATGTATAAAAGATAATTAGAAATTTTCTTCATTAGAACTTTTTTAATTTTTGACAGTCAGAGTGGACAGTGAGAGAGACAGAAAGGTCTTCCTTTGCAGTTGGTTAACGCTTCTCCTTGTCTCCCATGCAGGTGCAGGGCCCAAGCACTTGGGCCATCCTCCACTGCACTCCCAGGCCACAACAGAGAACTGGACTGGAAGAGGAGCAACTGGGTCAGAATCCGGCACCCCGACTGGAACTAGAACCCAGTATACCGGCACTACAGGTGGAAAATTAGAACTTTTGACACACACCCTCATTTTTATCAAGTTGGTTTATTTGAGATAATCATTTGTAAGCGTTAAATTACTCAGATAAAATGATACATGTTTTAAAATTTGAATTTCATTTTCTTTCCCATACTCTTGTAGTAACTTTCATCACAGCATTTATTTGGGAACTTTTTAAAAGCTCCTTTGTTTAGAAAATTGATATGACTAACAAATAAAGAAGAGAAAAGACAAATGTAATGTTCTAATTATTCTAATAGAAAAAATTGATTCGTAAGACATAAAAATAAATAAAAAATATTTACAATACCTCTTCTATCTTTTAAATCATTTAACATATTTTTATTTCTCAGAAGAATTGACTCCAGCTACCTGTGCCGACTGTGCCCAAAAGCTGCACACACTCTGAAGGCTATGCACATGCTTTCTTTATTATTTGTCTAAGGTTAATGTAGCATATTTGGAATGGATCAATGGAAAATACTCCCTTCTTGTTCCTATATTGTATTTTATTTTAATTTACATTTTCATTTGTGCATTCTGTTGGAGATCAATGTCTCAATGATCTGCTTATTCCTATATTAAATGGGCTGTAGCTTGCATGGAGAGAAGCTTGATCAGAAAAAACACATAGAGGGAATGTCTCAAGTTGTTGTACATATATTTACAGTAGAAAACATAAATGATCTTCTGTAACTTCTTTATTGATCATTTTGCTTCAGTGTAGCTTTAAATTTACAGAACAAAAATTGTGAGGTAGTAACACAGAGTTCACCCCACTTCCCCTCTTATTAACGTCAGATTGCTAGATTTGTCTCAATTATTAAACCACATCCATCTCATTCTATTTTCTCCAAACTCGCTTTATCCTTTCCAATGCTCCCAGGTTTTAGTAATCAGCATTTTGTGATGAGATTAAGCTTTTTAAAAAAATATTTAGCTCCAATGTAGAAGACAGAACATGTGGTATTTGTCTTTTTGTGTCCAAATTAATTCACTGAATATGATATCCTCTAATTCCATACATTTTGCTGCAAATGACAGGATTTCATCCTTTCTGTTGTTGATGCTGAATAATAGTCCATTGTGTATATATGCCACATTTAATTTATCCTTTCATCAATAACATGGCTACTGTGAACAGAGCTGAAATAAACATATTGGAGCAGGAATATCTTTGATACAATGAGTTAATGACTTTGGGTTACATACTTAATAGTGGGACTGATGGATCATATGGCAGTTAAACTTCTGCACTGTTTCCACACTGGCTGTGCTAATTTACATTCCCACCAGCAATGTACATGGGTTTATTCTTTCTCCAAATCCTGACCAGTATTTGTTACTTATCGTCTTTCTGATAATAGCCATTCTGACAGGGTGAGGTGATATCTCAGTATGGTTTGAATTGCACAACCATGGTGGCTAGTGATATTGAACATTTTTCCACATAGCAGCTGGTCATTTGTATTTCTGATTTTGAGAGACTTTGTTGAGGTATGTTGCCCATCTCTTAAGTGAATAGGCTGCTTTTTTATTTTTTTGTTGTTATTGAGATCATTGAGTTGCTGATATATTCTGGATATTAATCCGTGTTGGTTAAGTAGCTTGCAACAATTTTTTTTTCCCATTCTGCCAAATACCTCTTCACTTTATTGTTTCCTTTCTTGTGCAGAAGCTTCTGAGTTTGATATAACCTCATTTGTATAGTTTTACTTCTGTTGCCTTTTCTTTGTGGATATAAGCTTAGAAATTGCCACTTATATTAATGTCTTAAATGGTTTCACCTATGCTTTCTTCTAGCAATTTCTTAGTTTCATGTCTTATATTTAGGTCTTCTATCCATTTTGAGTTAGTTTTTTCATATGGTGAGAGGTAGGGATCTTATTTTATTCTTTTATATATAGTGTTGTTCAGTTTTTCAGTGCCATTTATTAGAAAGAATATTGTTTGTCCAATATATGTTCTTAGCAGCTTTTTAATAAATTGGCTGCATATGAATGCTAATCTCTAGGGTATCTATTCTGTTTCAATGATTTCAATGCCCGTATTATGCTGTTTTAATTACTGACACCTTATAGTTTGCTTTGAAATCAGAAAAAATTAATTTTTTTATCAGAACCATTTTAGTTATCTGTATCTGTTTCAATTCTATATGAACTTTAGAATTCATTTTTCTAATTGTGTAAAGAATATCTTTGGTGTTTTGAAAAGGATTGCATTGAATCTGTAGGCTGTTTTAAGTAATATAGACATTTTAACAATTTTAATTCTTCCAGTTCATAAGCAATGAATATCTTTCTTTTTTTTGTGTGTGTGTGTGTGTGTGTGTGTGTGTGTCCTGGAAAATTTCTTTCATGAATATTTTATAAATTTCATGGTAGAAATCTTTCACTTTTTTTATTAAGTTTAGAGTTTTAAACATTTTTAGCAATATAAAGAGTAGAGGTTTATGTATTTCATAGATACAATTCTAAGATAACCATACTGCCCTCCCTTCATCAAATTTATTCTTTTAAAAAATATTTATTTGAAAGTCAGAGTTACAGAGAGAGAGGGAGGGGGAGAGAGGGAGAGAGAGAGAGAAAGAGAGAGAGAGAGAGAGAATTCCTCCATACTCTGATTCACTTCCCAGATGACCACAAAAGTCAGGGCTAAACTTGGCAGAAGCCAAGATCCAGGATCCAGGAACTTCATTTGCGTCTCTCCTGTGGGTTGCAGGCTCACTGACACTTGAGTCATATTCTACTGCTTTTCCTTGGTCATTAGCAGGGAGCTGAATAGGAAGTGGAGCTACCAGGACATGAACCAGTACCACTAGGAGATGCAGGTGGCAAATTTAACCTCCACCCCATATATTCCCCAACTTTTTAAAAAATATTTATTTATTCATTTGAAATTCAGTTATATACGATAAGGAAGAAGAGAGACAGAGAAAGGGGTGTAGGGAGAGAGAGAATGAGAGAAATCTTTAAAGACTTTACCTTTTAATACCATCACATTTTGAGTCAGGATGTTAACATGTGAATTTCAAAAAACACAAACGCTCAGTAAACAAAAAAGTTTATAAATTTTACGTGGCAAACTCTTAAGACTATGAAATTACATAGAAAGTCACTAAAATACATACCCTATGGAAATTTCACATATAAGGATCTCCATTTAGTAGATATTTAAAACAAGTAATTAGTTTTAGAAATAGTATTGATCTATACATTAATATATGTCATAGATCTTACCTATATATGTATATATACAGCTTTTATCATAATTTATTTCTTATTTCATGGATGAGGATTTTTCTTGCAAGGGATTCCCTTTATAAAAAGAGGAATAACTATGCATCCTATTAGAAATTAAAGATACAATTGAAATATTAAAGCACCCCTATTTTAACAGCACTAGCATATAAACATTCAAAATCTGTTATATGCCAGTTTCTGGGTCATATTATACATCCTTACAGATAACAATGATCACAGGAATAACAGCTTCCCTCAGTCCTTCAAGGACTCACAATTCTTCCCCGTGTACTTTGCCATTTCTTTGGGCTCAGAGTAGATGATGGATCATTTGTTTCTAAAAAGACAGACTACAAATTATAGAGGATTACATAGAGCTATTATGGTGCTACCATAAAATATTGCTTTATTTCTGTCCATATTGTATTCAACATATCACAACCCCTTGAGATCCTAACTAACTTAAATAACAAAAATTAAAATGCCAAGAACTTTTGTCTAGCGACATACACAAAGAGAAAGATTTCTGATGACTGCAGGAAAATAAAATCTCACTCTTCTTCATATAAACAGAACATAGCTACTCCTCCAAAGAACAGAATCTAAAGTCCATTGTCACCATCAGGTCTGCATACGAATTTTGTGTTCTAGTAGTATCATCACTACTCAAGATTTTACACTTACAATATTAATCTTGGATTGATCTGGATTGGAGATTCCAAGATTGAAGATTAGGGGACAACATACTGCACTACGCTAGGGTGGATAGTAATATATATATATATATATATATATATATACACACACACACACACACATATATTTTTATATATATATATATAATGCGCTCACAAATTGGAGAGAAAACCACAGTGGAAATCCTACAAGAGGGAGAAGAATACTGTGGACCTGTGTGGAAGGTGAAGATGCACAGCACAATCACTAACACAATTACAATTGCAGCAGCCGAGAGCAAGAGCAGATGGTAGCTTGGAGGTGACACCAGACTGTAGCAAACTGTGGTGCTATAACTAGAGGGACTGCACAGTGTGAATCTGAACTGAAACCCTGGCATTCAGTGGTTGTCAGCAGCTGTCCACAGACCCAGTGGAAGTAGACATGGCACGTTTATCTTGACTCAACTTCCCCATAATAGCTCCTGCTGCCCAGCTGAGAAAGGGCACGCACGATTCTGGGTCTGGGGGAGTGCTGTAGAATACTGTGCACACACAGCAATTGACTAATACAGGACACCATCTTTTTGGCATTACTGGCAACAGTGCCGGGGGAGAGCAAAATTTGGCCATGGCTCTTGTGTATGCATATGATCCAGAGATTCTAGCAGAGGGCAAAATCCACAGTACTCACTGATTTTGAGCCTGGTTGGGAGGTGGCTGGGCATCTGCATGGGGCTATGAGGCAACCTCAACCTCCTATCAAGCTGCATAGGCTAAGATAGCTTTTGGAACATCAGTTCTCTGTTGACTGGTAGGCTGGCAAGGCAGAGCAAAACCTCTACACCCAATAAATGTAGGTGCCTTGTTTGCTGAGACTGTGAAGATGCAGTGGTTACATTAGAAGGTACAGAGTGTAGCTGGGTCACTGAAGTCACTTGGTGTGGCTCCCCATGCTAAGAGCTCCTTGGTTGCCTACATCAAGTCATTACTGTTGGAACTGTACTCACAGTGAAGACTGTACAGATATTTGTGTGGTTTATACAGTGGTACAGATGAGTGTTGAACACTGGGGACTAATACCCAGGCATTGCTCAGCTTGGAGGAGAAGTGCAGGGGTGATCACACAAATAGATATGACAACTCTACCTCCTTCTGTTAACAAGAGGAGATATACCACACCCAACTTAAGTGGATAATCACCTGGATATTTGCCCCACATGGAGCACTGAACACAGCTCCCTGGCCATACCCACCACACACCTCTTGGTATTCACTGAAAGTGAAGACATTCCAATAATCCACAGAGGCATAGCTCAAAGATAAAAGACATCAGAGGGGAAAACAACAACAACAACCACTTCCACAAATACCTACAAATATATGCAGAAAATCAAGAAACAATAAGGAAGACACTGTGACCCCTTCAAAGGAACACAGCAGCATTTCAGTATTAGGATGTGAAGATGAAGAGATTGAGGAAATGCTCGAAATGGAATTAAAAACTAATCATAGGATTACACAGAAGTAATAAGAAGCAAATCCACAAATTAAAGAAAACCATAATAACATGAATGAAAATTTTCTCATGAAATTGAGATTTTAAAGAGAAACAAAATGAAATATTATAAATGAAGAATTTAATAGATCAAATAAAAATGCAATGGACATCATTGATAATGGACTCAGTGAAACAGAAGAAAGAATATCTGAGAACACACATCTTTGGAAATTTTACAGTCAGACCAAAAGAAAAAAAAAGAAATTAGAAAACAACGACATTGTTGGAGATTTATAGGATACTATCAAATGACACAACATATAGGTCTTAGCAGTTCCTGAAGATGCAGAAAGAGAGAATGGACTAGAAAGAATATTTAGTGAAATAATTACAGAAAACTCCTGCAACATGGAAAAATAAAGGATGTCCAAGGCCAGGAGGTACATAGAACTTCTAACTGAAATGACTGAAAAGCATACAACATATTGTAATCAAATTTCCTACAGTTAAACGCAAAGAAAATAATATAAAACGTGCATGAGAGAAATGTCAGATTACTTTCAAAGGATCTCCAATGAGACTCACACTGATTTCTCATCAGAAACCCTACATGCTAGAAAGAATGGCAAAACCTAGTCCACTCCTTAAAAAAAAAATAAAATAAAAAAAAAATAAAACTGTCAACCTAGAATATTGTATCCTGAAAAGCTCTCATTTATGAATGACATGAAATAAAATATTTCATAACAAATAGAAACTGAAAGAATTTTCTACCACTCCATCCAGCTTTACAAAAGACACTTAAGGATGTACTATAATCAGAAACGCAGCAAGTTAGCCATCATTATGAACAAATATGAAGGCATAAAATCCCCCAGTAAAAGCACCAAAAAAATTCAGTCAATATTGGAATATTTATGGAAAAATGGCAGAGCCAAATCAGTACTTATCAATAGTCACTGAAGCTGGAAATCAGCACCTGAGGAACCTCTAGATCATATGCAAACACATGGAGACTGAAAAACATGTTCCTGAATGCACAGTGGGTCATAGAAGAAATAAAAAAAATTGCTGTAAATGAATGAAGATGACAAAACAGCATACCAAAACTTATGGGATACAGCAAAAGCAGTGTTAAGAGGGAAGTGTATACCAATCAATGTCTACGTGAAGAAAATGGAAAGACACTAAATGAGCTATCAATGAATCTCGAGGACATAGAAAAACAACAGCAAACAAAACTCAAAATTAGTAGGAGGAAAGAAATAATTAAAATCAGAGAAGAAATAAAAAACTGAGGCAAAAAATTATAAAAGATCAGTGAAATGAAGCATTAAAAAAAACAAAATTGATACACCATTGGCCCAACTAACAACAAAAAAGAGGGAGGAAACCCAAATCAATAGAATCAGAAATGAAAATGTAATATAACAACAGGTGCCACAGAAATAAAAAGGATCATCAGGAATTACTACAAAGAGTTGTATGTGAACAAATTGGGAAACCTAGAAGAAATGGACAGATTTTTTAAGACACAATCTACAAATTTGAATCACAAAGACATAGAAAAACCTAAATAGATCAATGGCATAGACAGATTGAATCAGTAATAAAAAACCCTCAAAGAAAAATCTAGCACCATACAGCTTCAATGCTGATTTCTACCATACATTTTTTTTATTAAAGATTTATTTAATTTTATTTAAAATAGTTACAGAGAGAGGTACAGACAAGAGAGATCCTACATCCGCTGGTTCACTCCCCAGTTGGCAGCAATGTCTGGAGATGCGCCGATCCGAAGCCAGGAGCCAGGAGCTTCTTCTGGGTCTCCCATGTGCGTGCAGGGACCCAAGGACTTGGGTCATCTTCTATTGCTATCCCACGCCATAGAAGAGAGCTGAATCAGAAGAGGAGCAGCCAGGACTAGAACTGGTGCCCATATGGAATGCTGGTACTTCCGGCTAGGGCTTTAAACCACTGTGCCACAGTGCCAGCCCCTCTACCATACATTGAAAGAAGAACTAATTTCAATTATTCTCAAACTATTCAAGACAATTGAATAGGGGGAAGTCCTCCCAAACTTCTTCTAATAAGCCTACATCACCTGAAACCCTAAACCTGAAAAAGATATAACAAAGAGGGAGAACTATAGACCAATATCCCTGATGAACACATGCAAAAATCCTCAACAAAATATTAGCTTATCAAGTCCAACAACACATCAGAAAGATTATTCACCCAGACCAAGTGGGATTTATCCCTGGTGTGCATGGATGGCACAACATTTAAAAATCAATAACTGTGATACATTACATTAACAAACTGAAGAACAAAAACCACATAGTGATTTCAATATATACATAGAAAAGAATTGATAAAACACAACACTCTTTCATGAGGAAAACTCTAAGCAAATGGTGTTTAGAAGAAACATTCCTCAACATATTCAAGGGAATTTATGACAGACCAATGGCCTGCATTCTATTGAAAGGGTGAAAGCTGGAAGCATTCCCCTATAATTCAAAACCAGACAAGAATGTCTACTATAGCCATTGCTATTTAATATAGGCTTGGAAGTTTTAGCCAGAGCCATTAGGCACAAAAATGAATTCAAAGTGAAACAACTTGGAAAGGAGGAATCCAAATTATCCCTATTTGCAGATGACATGATTCAATACAGAAGGGATCCAAAAGACTCTACTAAGAGACTATTGGAACTCATAAAAGAGTTTGGAAAAGTGGAAGGTTATAAAATCAACACATAAATATCAGTACCCTTTATATACACAGACAAACCATGGCTGAGAAAGAACTTTTAAGATCAGTAACATTCACAAGAGCTGCCAAAAGAATTAAATATCTTGCAATACATTTAATCAAGGATGTCAACATTCTCTGTGATGAAAATTACAAAACAGTGAAGAAATAGAAGACATTAAAAAATTGAAAAATTTTCATATTCATGGATTGAAAGAATCAACATCATCAAAATGCCCATACTACAAAAAAATGAAATTCTTTCTTTTGCAACAAGATGGATGCAACTTGAAACCATCAAACTTAGTGAAATTATCCAGTCCCCAAAAGAATGATATCATACATTTTCCCTGATCTGAGGTAACTAATAGAGTACCTAAAATGTAATTTATTTGGAGGAAAATGGACATTGGATTTGATGATTGTGTACAGCATTTGTCTCTTCCATTGAGAAATAGTATTTTTTTTTCTTCATATCATTTGTTGACCTTTTTTACTTAGTGAAGGGCTAGAAATATTATCATTAAGTAAACTGAAAGTAGATCTTTGTAAACAATTAAGACTGGGAGTGAGAGAGGGAGGAATAATAAATGTAAGAGTTCAGGTGGAAAGGAAGGTGCTGGGGAAGTATCACTATGTTCTTTATATATATGAAATACATGAAACTTGTATAATGTAAATGAAATTTAAAAATAAATGATAAAATACAATTTTAAAAACCCTTGGTATTCATTATTATTGGTATTTCCACATATATATCTATTTAACACTCATGGCTGTTTGCATAAAATTTGAGAAGTACTAGCACAGTGAAAATTAATAAGGCAAAGGAATAGCAATAAGTTATGGCAAATAGTAGGAGATGAACAGAGAGAGACAATTCCAAAATTATGGTAGAAAAACATAGACACACTTTCAGAGTTATAGGAAAATAGTTACAGAGAAGAATCTCAAGAAAAACTTCATGACCAAAGAGAAATATTATAGACAAAAGGAATTTAAAGAAAGCAGATACAAAATAGATTCTGGAGTGAATGTTAGTTACAAAGATTACATTTTGGTATATCACATTGTAAAGGTAAATTATTTAAATAACAACTAGCTATTTGTTTCTTACAGCTCTTTTTTTTTTTACTTTTTTTTTAACTTTTATTTAATGAATATAAATTTCCAAAGTACAGCTTATGGATTACAATGGCTTCCCCCCCATAACGTCCCTCCCACCCGCAACCCTCCCCTTTACCTCTTCCTCCCCCCTTCCATTCATATCAAGATTCATTTTCAAGTCTCTTTATATACAGAAGATCAGTTAAGCATATATTAAGTAAAATTTCAACAGTTTGCACCCACATAGAAACACAAAGTGAAATATACTGTTTGAGTACTAGTTATAGCATTAAATCTCAATGTACAGCACATTAAGGACAGAGATCCTACATGAGGAGTAAGTGCACAGTGACTCCTGTTGTTGACTTTACAAATTGTCACTCCTGTTTATGGCATCAGTAATCTCCCTATGCTCTTGTCATGAGCTGCCAAGGCTATGGAAGCCTTTTGAGTTCACCAACTCTGATCATATTTAGAGAAGGTCATATTCAAAGTGGAAATTCTCGCCTCTCTTCAGAGAAAGGTACCTCCTTCTTTGATGACCCATTCTTTCCACTGGGATCTCACTCACGGAGATCTTTCATTTAGGGTGGTGTTTTTTTTTTGTTGTTTTTTTTTTTTTTTTTTGTTTTTGCCAGAGTGTTTTGGCTTTCCATGCCTGAAATACTCTCATGGGCTTTTCAGCCAGACCCGCATGCCCTAAGGGCTGATTCTCAGGCCAGAGTGCTATTTAGGACATCTGCCGTTCTATGGGTCTGCTGTGTATCTCACTTCCCATGTTGGATCATTCTCTCCCTTTTTGATTCTATCAGCTAGTATTTGCAGACACTATTCTTGTTTATGTGATCCCTTTGGTTCTTTGTCCTATCATAATGATCAGTTGTGAACAGAAATTGATCACTTGGGCTAGTGAGATGGCATTGGTACATGCCACCTTGATGGGATTGAATTGGAATCCCCTGGTATGTTTCTAACTCTACCGTTTGAGGTAAGTCATCTTGAGCATGTCCCAAATTGCATGTGTCTTCCCTCTCTTATTCCCACTCTTATATTTAACAGTGATCACTTTTCAGTTAAGTTTCAAAACTTAAGAATAACCGTGTATTGATTACAGTATTCAACCAAATGTATTAAGTAGAACAAACAAACAAAAATACTAAGAGGGATAATGTATTAAGTTGTTCATCAACTGTCAGGGTGAGGGCTGATCAAGTCACCGTTTCTCATAGTGTTCATTTTGCTTTAACAGGTTTCCTTTTTGGTGCTCAGTTAGTTGTCACCAATCAGGGAGAACATATGCTATTTGTCCCTCTGGGACTGGCTTATTTCACCTAGCATGATGTGTTCCAGATTCCTCCAGACTTTGACTCCTATATTTACAAACTTGGAAATACAGTAGAGGTCAGTGTTTTGGCTTACCTACTGGTAAAGCAGCTGCCTGCAATACCTGCTTCCCATATAGGCACTGATTTGGTACTGGCTGCTCCATTTTTGATCCTGCTCCCTGCTAATGCACCTGAGAAAGCAATGGAAGATAGCCCAAGTGCTTGGGCATCTGGCATCCACATTGGAGACTTGGAAAAACCTCATGGTTCCTGTCTTCTGTCTGGCCCAACCCTGGCTGTTGTGACCCTCTGAGGAGTAAACCAGAAGAGTAAGCCAAACTATCCATTCTGTCTCCCTTTCTCTTTCTCTCTGTAACTCTGTCTTTCAAATAAATAAAATAAATATTTTTAAAAAGAAATATAATAAAGATGCAGTGAAAAGAAAATCATATTGTCTAATTATATGGGAGTTACTATAGCAATTTTAAAAGCATTATCATGATAATGGTTAAATTAAATCAAGCAGAGGACTGAATTTAGCCATTGTCCATAACTGTTCATCCCATATAGAAGTTAGTATGTTTAGAAATGTATTTATAAATGCAAAATTCTTTTGATTCCAACTCTACTCATATAACAATGCCAAAATTGTATTCTGGCTGCATTTTAATATACAGAGATAAAACTGATGTAGCAAAATAATTATAATTTATGGATCACATTATTGTATATATATATATGATACAGAATTTGTTGAAACATATAAATATATATATATATGTGTTTAATTACTGTGATTGAAAATTTAGATTAAATATTTGAATGAATAAATTGAGCTTCTTTATATTTTGATAATAATTTTGCCAATGTAAGTGCACAGTTCAAGTTATCTATTTAGAATTAACTATATAATTTTCTAAATGATAGCTGATTAATGGAAACTAATTTATTGTAAATTCTAAACAGATAAGGCAGACATATTTTCCTGTAATAATGGAGTTTTGCTTTGATATAATTAATAGTTTTACTGACTGATAGAATTCAGACACTCCCTTGGTGATATTAATGTTCTTTTCATTTTCTAATGCCTACTATGCATTATTCATAGGGTAACTGAGTGAATAGCACAAATGGACATTTTAACTGCAGCCAAAAATCAGGATTTGTGACTTACAATGAAGTAACGATTTAGTCCATAATCCATTAACTCTAAGGAGTCAAAAAATACTCTTAATATTATATTAATAAGCCACTTTTTATATAATTATATAAATATGTAAGAAGCTTTTTTCTAAAGTTTTATTTAATAAATACAAATTTCCAAAGTACAACTTTTGAATTATAGTGGCTTCCCCCCCTTAACTTCCCTCCCACCTGCAACCATTCCATCTCCCACTCCTTCTCCCATCCCATTCTTTATCATGATTCATTTTCAAGTATAATTAGATACAGAAGATCAACTTAGTATACTTTAAGAAAAGGTTTCAACAGACTGCACCCACAAAGACAAAGTACAGAATACTGTTTGGGTAGTAGTTTTACCATTAATTCGCATAGTACAATACATTAAGGACAGACGTTCTACATGGGGAGCAGGTGCACAGTGACTCCTGTTGTTGATTTAACAATTGATACTCTTATTGATAACATCTGTAATCACCCAAGGCTCTTGTCATGAGCTGCCAAGCCTATGGAAGCTTCATGAGTTCACCAACTCTGATCTTATTTAGACAAGGTCATATTCAAAGTGGATGTTCTCTCCTCCCTTCAGAGAAAGGTACTGCCTTCTTTGATGGCCCATTCTTCCGGCTGGGATCTCCCAGAGATCTTTCATGTAGGGTTTTTTTTTTTTTTTTTGCCAAAGTGTCTTGGCTTTCCATGCCTGTGAAACTCTCACGGGCTTTTTAGCTAGATCTGCATGCCTTAAGGGCTGATTCTGTGGCCAGAGTGTTGTTTAGGGCATCTACCATTCTAGGAGTCTGCTGCGTATCCTGCTTCCCATGAAGGATCATTCTCTCCTTTTTAATTTTGTTAATTATTATTTACAGACACTGGTCTTATTTATGTAATCCCTTTAAAGTCACAGAAAAAATGTTAATTAACAATTCTAGTTAAATATAGAAGATGTTATTAGGACAAGATGGATTAAAAGACAAACAGGACATTTTTATGTTTCCATGAAAGATCATGTCATGTACTTTCTTCACAATCTATGTTGATTTACAGTGTTCCTAATGTCTTTTGTGGCATAAGGGAAGGTAGAAATATAATCAAACTGTTAGTTGCTATAAAAATATATTTTATTGTGTTTTATTAGGAAGATTAAAATTACAGTGATTTAAGCATAAGCCAATTATCAGACATTTTCAATTGCACTTATCAGTTCCTCCTTGATTTGCAAGTACACTCTCAATAGATTTCTTCTTTTGCTTGTTTGTAGTTGCCGTTTGAGAACTATAATACTAAAAGTGCCTGCTGGCATGGAAAGCCAAGACACTCTGTCAAAAAAAAAAAAAAATGACCTAAATGAAAGATCTCCATGACTGAGATCCCAGTGGAAAGAACAGGTCATCAAAGAAGGAGGTACCTCTCCCTGAAGGGAGGAGAGAACTTCCACTTTGACTACAACCTTGTCTAAATATGATCAGGAAGAATGTTAGGAATGGCTTTCATTTTAATGCTCACTAATTTCAGAGCTACATTCTCTCTGTTATCAATTTTTATTTCAAGATATTTATTTTCAAACACATAAGGTCATGGATTTTTCCCAGAAATATTCCATTAATCAGTAAGTTAAGTTTCAGTTTTTAAAGCATCCTTCTAAACACTATGAAAATACAATTTCAGTATAACATTTTGAAACCATTACCATAACATTGAAAGGAATTTTATCCTTCTTAAAGCAAGGATAACTTTATCAGAGATGGCATAGACAACAAGTACATCAAATTTTTCTCACACTGGAAGCTATCATGCTTCCAGGTTCTTTAGATGCCTAAAAACCTATACCAATTATCGTGCTCTGGGGAAGCCAAACATATTTCATAATCCCCTTTCTTCTTTACTTCCACTTATATATTTGAAGTCAATAAATTGTGTCATGGGAACATGAGGTTTTTGAATATCAAATCTTGAATTATGGGCTAAAGGTCAATTATACAGATTAGCATTGCAACATGAAATATAAAGCTCTAGAATATTGTCTATATCATTTTTTTTTTTTTTGGCCAGGCAGAGTTAGACAGTGAGAGACAGAGAGAGAGTTATAGACAATGAGAGAGAGAGAGAGAGAGAGAGAGAGAGAGAAAGGTTTTCCTTCTGTTGTTTCACTTCCCTAATGGCTGCTACGGCTGGCGCTGTGCCGATCCAAAGACAGGAGCCGGGTACTACCTCCTGGTCTCCCATGCGGGTGCAGGGACCCAAGCACTTGGGCCATCCTCTGCTGCCCTCCCGGGCCACAGCAGAGGGCTGGACTGGAAGAGGAGCAACCACGGCTAGTACCTGGTGCCCCATCTGTGACTAGAACTCGGGGTGCTGGCACCACAGGAGGAGGATTAGCCAACTGAGCCACGGTGCCAGCCGTCTATATCATTTTCAATTACCTTTCTATATTTGAGAGGCAGAGGACAGAGACAGATAGACACAAGACAGATTTCCCATCTTCCCTTTCACTCCCAAAATTATCGTAATAGCTATGATTGGGCCAAAGCCATGAGTCAGGAACTCAATCCAAGTTACCTACTTGGGTGGTAGGGACTCAATTACTTGAGTTATAACCATGATTTCTTGGATTTTAACTGCCAGGCCAAATATCAACAATTTAGATTTCAATATTACTTTCTAATTTCTTGGTACTATGGTGTAATTACTTGCCATGAGAACATATGCAGAAAGCAGATGACAACAAAGATCATTATTAATGTGATTGATGTGTTTATTTGACATAGGTATATATTTACTATTTATCCATGTATCTTCATGTAGAGAGCTTACTCTGTGTCAGTTTTAGGGAGGAGTTGTCATGTTTGGCAATGAATTTTATGTAGCATCACTCACAATGTAGTAGGCACCATGCTCACTGTTTTGTCATTTGACAAGGTGTCTGTGGGTTTGAAAAGATTATCTTCTTTTGATCAACATCATTCTTCCTTTGTCTCATCATTCCTACAAGTCTTAATAAAAGAATAGTCCATACTTCTTTTTTTGGGAGACTATGTAGATCTAAAATGCTTCATTTTAGAATCAATCTTTCCCAGGTCAAATAGAGAATCAAGGAGTCACTTACATTTAGTTTGATCTAAAAAAATCAATTAAGCATTTAAGGTATAGTTTATAGATACGTTAAAATAAACACCACAAAGCCTTCTTTATTTATCTTGCATCTCCCTCTGTAATGAACCTAGCTCACCAAAGAAATCCATCTTTTTGCCCTTAGTGCATGGCTCTACTGACAGATTTGGGTATCACTGTGCAAATGTGACCTGTTTTCTTTTCTCACACGCAATATAAATCTATTAGCTGCCTTGAATTGTATACAGAAGTTGCAACCTGACAAGGCCAGTAGAACAATGACTCTCTTTCTTAATCTCTCAACCATCAATACTTTCATCATTCAACAGCTTCAAACCTACAATCTGAATATTTATATTAGATTTTTTTCTGAGAATACTATTGCTGAAATAGCAGCTAAGTAATCAAAACCGTATTTGTAAGAAAAATAATATCTTTGATGGAATAAAAATATTTCTTATGTTGATAAGATGCTGTACTCATCATGTGAATGGACCATTGCTAAAAGGAAAATAGTAATATAACATGATCTGCATTTTTTATATGTTTTAAAATATGCAGGGTCTTGGGGCCAGCGCTGTGGCACAGCAGGTTAACGCCCTGGGCTGAAGCGCTGGCATCCCATATGGGCACCTATTATAGTCCCAGCTGCTCCTCTTCCAATCCAGCTCTCTGATATGGCCTGGGAAAGCAGTAGAAGATGGCCCAAGTCCCTGGGCCCCTGCACCCATGTGGGAGACCTGGAAGAAGCTCCTGGCTCCTGGCTTCGGATAGGTGCAGCTCCGGCCATTGTGGCCATCTGGGGAGTGAACCAGTGGATAGAAGACCTTTCTTTCTGTCTCTCCCTCTCTCTTGGCCTCTCTGTAACTCTGTCTTTCAAATAAATAAAGTAAATCTTTTAAAAAATATACAGAATCTTAAAAAGTTCATTAAAATTACATGAAAATTATGTATCAGTTTCAAAAATTTTACATCAAAATAAAATTATTTTTAATTCAATTTTCTAGGACCATTTTGAAATAACATCATATTCTATCATTATTCAATATCTGTACTTATAAGTCATTTAGACAGAGAGTAAATTACAAAGAAAACTATGATAAGTGAAAATTTTTATTTTTTCTGATAAGCAAAATTTAAGAAACAATGTTCATTACATTATGTTTTTGTTACTTTTTGCTATGGAATATAGTACTTAGCTTTACTGAAATATTTAATGTAGGTTTTTCTTTACAGATTTTTTTATTTATTTGAGAGGCACAATACAGAGACACAGAGGCAGAGAGCGAGAGAGGTCTTCCATCCACTGTTTCATTCTCCAAATTTGTCTGCAACAACCAGAACTGAGCTGATCCAAAGCCAGATGCCTGGAGCTTTTTCCATTTCTCCCACATGGGTGCAGGGGCCCAAGGACTTAGGCCATCTTCTGCTGCTTTCTTAGGCCATAGCAGGGAGCTGGATTGGTAGTGGAGCAGCCAGGACTAGAACGAGCACCCATATGGGATGCCAATACCACAGGTGGAGGATTAACCTACTGCTCCACAGTGCCGGCCCAAGGGTGGACTCTTAAATATCCTGTTCTGAATATGGTCTGATGTGGGTCTCCAACTCTTCCACACTCCAGTGTGTGTCTCTCTCCTCTCTGATATTCCAGATGTTCCACACTGTGGACCAAGACTGTGGCCAGCAGGATCTCTGAACTCCAGAAAAATGTGGTCCACAGGACAGTCTAATAAGACTTTCAATTGAAAGTTACAAATAGGTTGCAACAATAAATGTATGAGTCATTTGGAATGGGTGTTTGAATTTCAATGTGGTTATGAAGAAAATGAAAATAAAAAAGTAGTAATACCCAAGTAGTCCTCATCTTAGAATAAAAGAATTTTAATTGAAATAAGCCCTGAGAAGGAGTAACTAGTAACTTAACAACAGTCAGCAAAATGTTGTTGTTACATTTTTTAAGAGAATAGAATTTTTCCAGTAGGACAGAGCCAATCCTTTAAAGTTTTCTTAGACTTCATTAACAAGCTGCCAGGAAAGTTGGGAAGAGGAACCTGAAAAGAGGCAGAGTGATTAGAAAATGAAGTAGAGGTCAGGAATAAGACAAAAGTCTTTTTATGAAAGAGTTATTTATTCATTCATTCATTTAAAAGGAAGAGTGACATGAACATAGGGATAGGAAGAGATGAAAGCAGAGAGAGAGACAGAAAGAGAGAGAGACTAAGAGAGAGATTTAGAATCCATCCACTAGTTTATGCCTCTAATACCTGCAACAGCCAAGTGTGGGCCAGACTGTAGTTCCAGACTCAGCAGGAGTCTGAGCCCCCATGTGGGTGGCAGGGACCCAATTACTTGAGCAGTCATCTGCTGTAGTCTAGGGTATGTATTAGCAGGAAGCCAGATTGAAAGTGGAGTAGTTAGGACTGGACATAGCCACTATTAATTTGGGATTTCGTGTCTCAGTGGCAACTTACTGTCTGTGACAAATGTCTCTCCCTAGAGTTCCTTTCAGTCACTTCTATTTATTTAATATAGAATGATAAAAATCATGAACTGAAAGTGAAGTGTGGAGAAGGGAATAACATAATTGAAAATAAAATGTGATATAAATATTTCCTTTGGGAGCAGGAGAGTGAATTTATAGTTAATCATAGGAGGAGAGTAATTGCTGAACTGGTTAAAGATTCTGATTTTGTAGATGATAAAGGGAAATGTATTCAATTTGCCCAGTAGATCAATTTGTTCAGCCATTCCTAATTCCTACCCTCACATCAACTCAGAAAGTGGGATGACAGAATGGTAAGGGGTCTGAGAATATGTCTTTTCTTCCTTTTTTCAAAAGAGAAGTTATGGGGCCAGCATTTTGTCATACCTGGTACAAACACTGCCTGCAACTCCAGCATCCCTTAGGGGGATATTTGAGTCCCACTTGCTGCTCTTCTACTCCACTTTCCTACTAATATGCCTGGTAAAGTAGTGGCGGATGGCCCAAGTGTTTGAGCCCTTGCACTCACACAGGAGACCAGGGGATGAAGCTCCTGGCTCCTGGATTCCATCTGGCCCAGGGATGGCTGTTGCCATATTTGAGGAGTGAACCAGAAGATGGCAGATCATTCTATGTCTTTCCCTCTTTCTCTGTAACTCTGCCTTTCAAATAAATAATTTAAAAAAAAAGAAAGGAAGAAAACGAAGAGGCTATGATTGAACACAGAAATATATATTTCCTAGGATTCACATAAAAATTAAAATGAGTACATTAAAAGAAGAGAAATATACTCTTTCATAGTTTCAAAACTAGAAATATGAAGTATGCTACCTCATATGATTATTATAAAAAAAAAGAGGTTAGTATTGGCAGTTTTGTGTAAAAATGGGAACTCTTGTACTGTTGATGGGGATATAGATTGATATAGCATTACGGAAAATCATATGGAACTTCCTAAAAATCAGAAATAGAACGCTTATATGATCTAGCAAACCCTCTTCTAGGTCAGTATCTAAAGGAAATGAAATACCTCAAAAAGATGTGTACATCTCCATATAAAATACAGAATTATTCACAATACCTAGGATATTAAGACAATTACCTGAATGTCAATAAAAAATGGAACATATATAAATGAAATATTTTTCTGGCCTACAATATGATGAATCAAGCTAGAGGACACCATGCTAAGTGAGATAAGCCCAACAGGAAGATAAATTTTACAAGAGCTTCCTATTTGGAAGTTTTGCTCTATGAACAGATTGTACCTTCTCTTGCCACACACACACACACAAACACATATACACACACACAGAGGATTGGCTAATCTGCCTCACTGTAGTAACCAGGTTGCTTGCTATATTTGTTTCATATCATGTTCTATGCTTTAATTGTACACAGTGAATTGTGTTATAAGAAAGAAATGCGGAAAATTAAAGAGCAAAATGACAAAAATACAATATCATGTGACAGGATTTGACACCTTATGAAATCAGTGACCATAATTTTAAAAATGTTTCTCTACTGCCTTCTAAACACAGTATCTATAATGTAGGGAATTATTCTACACCAAATGCTTTACTTTTATTATTGTAAAAGATCTTGTTGGCTCAGTAAATAATTCTCATTTTGAATATGAAAAGTAAAGACAATGTTGAAATATTATTGAAATTCCAAATTTGAACATCGGCATATCCCATGTTAGTCATCAAGAACTTAAAAATTAAAATTATGTGAATAATAAATCTAATATTAGGAAAAATGCTATCAATTGCTTTATCTTAATTGGAGTTAAAATTGTATTAACAAAAATAGAAAATAACAGGTAAAAATCTCCAGAAATAATTTTCTCAGATTGAATTCATTGACATCATAGACAATATATCTCATAAAAATTCTTGCCTATAAACCAAATTATAATGATCACTAGATGTACCACTTGAATTTTATTTAATTTGTTAACTTAGATGAGTCTTTTAAAAGAAATTATCTACAAAGAGATGTGAGCCAGAGTGATTTTATGCTTCATGTGGTATTCATAATTTGGCATATTACAGTTATGAAAGGACCAAAAGCATGGAGTTTTAAACAGATGTCTTACTTGTACAGGTTCCTAATACATTGGCGGGTTTTTCATTATGAATTTTGAGACTTCCTGCTTTTCAGTTAGGTGGGTGAGGAGACAGGCCTGATAAATGTCTTGGAGAAAAAACAAATCAGTGCAGCTGTGACTCAGGTCAGGATTATTCTTAATATTCACAATTAATTTCTGGAGCACAGCTTGTGTACAACATTACCAGCTGCTCCATTAACAAATATGTGCACATATTGGCAACTACACATTTAGTAATTTGCCTGACTCATATGAAAACCGAAAGGTGAAATCATCTTATATGTTTTGTATCTTTCCTACTTTATTTTATAATGATAATGGTTATTAGCATATAAACTGTAAGTTAGTGTAAATTAAGAACGATGTGGCACTTGAGCTACAAATGAGCCTCTTTAAAGTTAGGGAGCATATATTAATTAAAATGTGGATGAATGGTAATAATAGACCTCTCAATAATGTTTTGCTTCAGGTACAAATCTCTGTAGAGATATTTTCTATTTCATTTTGCTAATTCATTTGTGTACTTTAAGGTGTAGAAATCAGTTGAAGTTATATTATTTCAGAATCAATCATAAATTACTTAAATCTGTAATGGAAAGGCAGCATTTTGATGCATTCTTTGTAGACTATGAATAGTAGGAAACAAGGTATGATATTTTCTATCCAAGGTGATAGTACTCTCACATATCAAACCCCTTTGGAACTGTAATTTGAATTAGATTCCTGCCCAAATACTGAAGTGCTTATTAGAACACATTTGGTCCTCAGTTCCTTCTGCATTTGAACTTTAAACTGAAGGTACAATAATTAAGTAAATTCAGTAATGTTAGTTGATGATCATCTAAGTGGATTCAAAAGAGTGACCACTTTTGTACCTTGATTTGGCCATTGCATAATGTATACATATACAAAATATTACTTTGTGCATCACACAGTTATATAATTTTTTGTCAATTAAAAATTAAGAAACTATGTCTTAAAAAGAGGGCAGCACCATGTTATGATAAAAATAGAGGAGCTTTGGAACAGTACAACTTATTAATTATTAATTATTTCTTCTTTAAAAATCTAATATATCTAATTTTCATCAGTCAAAAATTAATATATATGTATAATTCATAGGATTAATGAAATAGCTTCAAATACATGCAGTGAAGATAGCCATCAATTGTGTGCTTTATCTTCCCTAACAAAGACAATGTACTATAAGAATTATGCAATGTGCATGGGAATGGGAGTGTAATAGTTCAAACCAAGATATTTTGTGCAATGAGCAACACTTGAACAAATAGTCAAAATTTATTCTGACTCTGAGTATTCAAACAAAAATAGGAGGAATAATTTAAATTTTGTATTTTATTTTAAAATAATAATTTCTATTGTGAATTTTAAAATAATGTCAAGAATTTTGTCATGCATGCCACTAAGAGAAGCATTATTTTCTGATAATTTCTATTTTACTATATATTTTCAGTTTATTTAATTTTTTTTCTCTAGGGTTTTTTTTTTAACTTTTATTTAATAAATATAAATTTCCAAATACAACTTTTGGATTATAGTGGCTTTTCCCCTCATAACCTCCCTCCCACCCGCAACCATCCCATCTCCCACTCCCTCTCCCATCCCACTCACATCAAGATTCATTTTTTTTTTAACTTTTATTTAATGAATATACGTTTCCAAAGTACGAATAATGGATTACTATGGCTTCCCCCCCATACCGTCCCTCCCACCCACAACCCTCCCCTTTCCCACTCCCTCTCCCCTTCCATTCACATCAAGATTCATTTTCGATTATCTTAATATACAGAAGATCAGCTTAGTATACATTAAGTAAGGATTTCAACAGTTTGCTCCCACACAGAAACATAAAGTGAAAAATAATAGATGATTTTTTTTAATGATGATGAAATCAGATCAGATCTATTGTCATGTTTAATCCCAGTGAGAGTCAAGTTGGGAGTTGATAGTTTCTATTCTTTTCTTTCTTTCTTTTTTTTTTTTTTTTTTTTTTTTTTTTACAGAGGATCAGTTTAGTATGCATTAAGTAAAGATTTCAACAGTTTGCACCCCCATAGAAACACAAAGTGAAATATATTATTTGAGTACTCGTTATAGCATTAAATCTCAATGCACAGCACATTAATGACAGAGATCCTACATGAGGAGTAAGTGCACAGTGACTCCTGTTGTTGACTTTACCAATTGACACTCCTGTCTATGGCATCAGTAATCTCCCTATGCTCCAGTCATGAGTTTCCAAGGCTATGGAAGCCCCTTGAGTTCTCCGACTCTTATCTTGTTTAGACAAGGTCATAGTCAAAGTGGAGGTTCTCTCCTCCCTTCAGAGAAAGGTACCTCCTTCTTTGAAGACCTGTTCTTTTCACTGAGATCTCACTCACAGAGATCTTTTGCCAGAGCCCATGAGAGTATTTCAGGCATGGAAAGCCAAGATTCATTTTTAATTATCTTTATATACAGAAGATCAGTGTAGTATATGCTAAGTAAATATTTCAACAGTTTGCACCCACACAGAAACACAACACCTTGGCAATCCGGAGCATTAATTAGAGCCAAAGAGGGCCTGATTTTCTTTAAAATTTAAGCATGTTTAAACACTGCATTAGTTTCTTAGAGCTATCATAACGCAGTGCTACAATCTGGGTGGCTTCAGCAACAGCTACTTATTTTCTTACTGTTCTGGAGGTTTGAAGCCTACGATAAAGGTGTCACTAAGATTGATTTCTTTTGAAGCCTCTCTCCCTGACTTGTAGATGACTGTCTTCTCTCTTTGTCTGCCCGTAATCTGTTTACCTTCTGTGTGCACGGCTGTGTCCTAATCTCCTCTCTTATAAGAATACCTGTCACACTCCATTAGGGCCCACCCAAATGACCTCACTGAACCTTAATCACTCTTTAAAAATTCTGCAAATGTAATCATATTTTGAGGTGCCTTACCCTGATTATGTGTGGAGATTTTCATATTTCACATTTATTTTAGCAATTCTGAGTGATGCTTTATATGGAACATTTTAGAGAAACCTGATGATTTTACTAATGTTTAGTAATCAATACAAAGTATTAATTTTTATTTTTTTCTATTGAGCTAGTTTTCAATGCATATTAACAATATTGTTACCAATACCTTTTCATTTTAATTGATTAATTAATCAGAAAGGCAGAGTGACAAAGAAGAGAGGACAGAGAGAAGGAGAGAGAGAAAGAGAAGAGAGAAAGAGAAAAACCATTCACTGATTTCCTTCCCAAGTGAGCATAAAATATGGGGCTGTGTCATGCTGAAGCCAAAAGCCAAGAGCTCCATCTGAGTCTCCCACGTCATTGACATGCCCTCAAGTGTTTGAGCCATCATCTCTTGCTTCCCAAGAGCATAAGCAGGAAGCTGAATTGGAAGCAGAGTAGCCACGACTGATACCAGCCCTCTAATATGGGATGCAGGCATCCCAAGCAGCTTAATACACTGTGCCAGAACACCTGTCCCTTCCAGAGCATTTTTCTAAGTTTTATGTTTCTTTGACTGTTGCTTCATCCATTGCATGATACTCAATGATGCCATATTTACTTTAATTTCTTAAACACAGAATATTGTCTATTTTGAAAAATCAGTTTGAAAGTTTATTCATTTATTTGCTTGTTTTAACATTTTATTCCTCTAAATATCTTTAAGAATTTTTTTGTTTATTTGAAATGCAGCATGTCAGAGACAAAGGGAGAGACACAGAGAGCCTCCACCTGTTGGTTCACTGTGCAAACAGCCATGACTACTGAGGCTGTGCCAGGCCTAATGCAGGAGCCTGGAATTCCGATGGGGTCTCCCATGTTGGTGACATAGTCTTGGGCCAATTTCTGCTGAATTCCTGATTGCATTAGCTGGGTGATAGAGCAGAAGCAAAGCAACTGAAGCTAAGTTATGCTGTAATATGAGGTGTCCTCTTCACTGGGTCGTCTTTACCTCCTAAACAGCAATAATGGCCCCCACCTATAAACCTTTGAATCCGAGAATTAAATCCAAGTCCCTTATTCTGTACAGCCATGCCCTTACTGATAGAACCTTTCTCTACATTTCTAACTTTATTTATCAGTTATCTTTCCTTCATTTACCATGCCTATATTCCATGCCTTATTCTGAACCACCATGCACTTACTGATAAAACTTTTCTGTACATTTCTGAATTTATTCATCAATTCTCTTTCTTTCATTTAATATACATATATTTCAGGGACTTCCTTTTTTTAATTTCCTTGAGCTTTGTGCTTAGAGTGAATGCATGGTATCTTCTTCCCAGTTCAAATTTTCACAAGCTTATCATTCAGCCTTCACTTTGTATAATATTTTCTCATAGAATCATTTGAAACCTCACTATCTTTCACTCTGCTAGCTTCAGTTTTTTGTTGTTGCTTTACTTGCAGCCACTGTCTAAAATATTGGCCTTAAGTTTTTCACAGTATACATCAGTGTGTAGAATTTCTTGTTTGTTGTGTTTTTTTTTAATAGTAGCAGTATTCAATAGATTGAATACTACCATGACTTAAATGACCTATATCTGCACTGTTCACTATCACAGCCACTGACTAACTACATGTCTATTGAGTACTTGCAGTGGAGCTAGTGAGAGAAGGAAATGAAAATAATAATGTTATTTTATTATAAAATGATATTCACTTGTGAATGGCTGTTGGGTGTTGTTTGGGGAAGGCCTGCCCAATGGCTAAGGATTATTGCAAGGGCAATATTTTTCTTTCTGTCTCTGTTTACCAATTTCCTCCAACTCCAAATTATTTCAGCACAACAGTGAGACTGTGATGAAATTACATTAAAAAACAAACTACCATGAAGGGAAATGTTGCCAAGATCTGGTCTTGTTTTTTCTCATTCTCTTAATTCATAACATTTCTGTTTCAACACAATGTTAAATATAATTTCAAATGTGCTTATCAACTGTGGTGTAGCCACTGCTGCAGAAGAGTGAACATTTTCCATTGAGAGTCAGAATGACCACCACGTGTAGGACAGCACAGCTCCGTCTCCTCCATTTAATCCAAAGTCCTGTGATGTCAATGACTTTTCTCTGTGAAGTAGAAATCTTTATAGCATACTATGCTCATACCTGGCAATAGTGAGTATATAAAATATTTCTTAAATTAATAAAAGATACATAGTTGAGAAAAAGGAAAAAACACAATCTATTCACATTCATTTTAGTTTGAACATATTTTGTGTGAATTTTGTCTTCTTAACTAATGCTTGTATTATCATACTTTTTCTTTCCCTCTCCTTTATAGGAATTTATCAAAGCTTACCTTTTGTTTTCCTCAAATATTTGGATTTCTGACAGCAATTGTTAGCATGCATTTAATTTTTATTATTTAATGCCATCCTTTTCAAGTACCTTATGTATTTTTAAATCATTGGTTCTTCTCAGTCAGCCACTGTAGTGGGTTTCTTCTATTGATATAGAATCTGGCCGGCGCCGCAGCTCACTAGGCTAATCCTCCGCCTAGCGGCGCCGCACACCGGGTTCTAGTCCCGGTCGGGGCGCCGGATTCTGTCCCGGTTGCCCGTCTTCCAGGCCAGCTCTCTGCTCTGGCCAGGGAGTGCAGTGGAGGATGGCCCAGGTGCTTGGGCCCTGCACCCCATGGGAGACCAGGAAAAGCACCTGACTCCTGGCTCCTGCCATCGGATCAGCGCGGTGCGCCGGCCGCAGCGCGCCGGCCGTGGCGGCCATTGGAGGGTGAACCAACGGCAAAAGGAAGACCTTTCTCTCTGTCTCTCTCTCTCACTGTCCACTCTGCCTGTCAAAAAATAAAAAAAATAAAAAAAAATAATAAAAAAAGATATAGAATCTGACCAAAAAATATTCACACAACACACCAAAGTTACCTGCCTAATAAATGAATGAGGGAAGTTTCAGACTCCACTCCACATGTGGTGGTCATTCTGACTCTCAATGGAAAATGTTCACTCTCCTGCAGTAGTGGCTATACCACAGTTGATAAGCACATTTGAAATTATATTTAACATTGTGTTGAAACAGAAATGTTATGAATTAAGAAAATGAGAAAAAACAAGACCAGATCTTGGCAACATTTCCCTTCATGGTAGTTTGTTTTTTAATGTAATTTCATCATAGTCTCACCATTGTGCTGAAATAATTTGGAGTTGGAGGAAATTAGTAAACAGAGACAGAAAGAAAAATATTAGCTTTGCAATAATCCTTACCCCTGGGCAGGCCTGCCAGTAAAGGAATGTCAGGAGAACAAGTTAAGCCACACGCTAACACCTTGGGTTTGTCTCTCATACAAGTCCATTTACCCAGAATACCAATGTGATGAACTCTGCTTTTCCTGCAGTAGGTTTTCTTTTTTTTTTATACTTAATTATAATAAGCTTTACTAATAATAAATAAGATAAATTATGCCACATATATATACCAAACTTATTGCTTGTTCTCAGTTCATAAATCTTGATTTTATTTTTTTTTTAACTTTTATTTAATGCATATAAATTTCTTTAGCTGTTTTCTTACAATTACATACTTTCAGTTTATTTGATAACCACAAGCTTAACCTTCCACCAAATAAAGAATTCAGCAAGTCAAAAATAGAAAAGCCACTGTTCCTCCAAGGTACAGACAAGGGCTATAAATAACAAGCAAGTCTTAATTTGTCAATTTTTTCATATTACATTTTTGTGTTCTGTATATTAATTATAGAAAATTACAGAAAACACAGTAACTGTATTTTTGGGACTATTTCAATAAATATAAATGCATGCAAAAATGGGATTTTATTCTTTTTTAAATCTCAATAGTATTCTATAGTGTGCATATACCATATTTTTGTTCTTTTTTGTTTTCTTAAAATTTAAGTTATATAAGTTTCATGTATTTCATATATACAGATTTAGGAACATAGTGATACTTCCCACCCTATCTTCTCTCCAACCTCTGCCTCTTCCCTTTCCCATTCCCACTTTTAATTTGTAGAGAGATCTATTTTCAGTTTATGTAATGTTATTAAAATTAAGCCTACACTAAGCAAGAGTATAATAAATAGTATGAAAGAAAAAAATAAAAAACTTCCTCAGCAGAAGAAACAAAGGCTATAAACAATCACCAAATCTCAAAATGTCTATTTCACTCCAATACATTACCTTTTAGGTACTCTATTAGTTACCTTGGATCAGGGAAAACATGCTACTTATCTTTTGGGGATTAGCTTAAATGACTAAGTATAAAGATTTCTAGTTGCATCCACTTGGTTGCAAAAGACAGGATTTTATCTTTTTTATAGCTGAGTAGTGCTCCATATTGTGTATATATACCATAGTTTCTTGACCAGTTAAGTTGATAGGCATCTAGGTTAATTCCATATCTTAGCTTTTTTGAATTGTGCTGCAATGAACATAGGGGTACAGATAACTCTTTCAAATGATGGTTTCTTTTGGTTTGGGTAAATTCCCAGGACTGCGATGGCTGCATCATATGATTTCTGAGATGTCTCCATACTGTCTTCACAGAGTCTGGACCAGTTTACATTTCTACCTATGTTGGATTATGCTGCCTTTTCCTCGACATTCTTACCAGCATTTTTTATTTGTTGAGTTCTGTATGAGAGCCATTCTCACTGAAATGAAGTGACACCTCATTGTGGTTTTGGTTTACACATTTATTCAATTGCCTGTTGGCCATTTGAATTTCCTTTCTAAAAAATGCCTGTTCAAGTCTATGACCCATTTCTTAACTGGGTTGTTCAGTTTGTTGTTGTTGAATTTCTTGAGTTATTTATAGATTATAGATGTTAATCATTTATCAGTTGCATAGTTCTCAAATATTTTCTACCATTCTGCCAAATGCCACTTCACCTTGCTGAGTGTTTCTTTTGCAGTACTGAAGCTTCTCACATTGATGTAATCTCATTTTTCGCTTTTGGTTTTGATTGTCTGAACTTCTGGAATCTTTTCCAAGAAAGCTTTCCCTATGACAGTGTCTTCCATTTTTTTAAATGTCTTCTTCTATTTCTTTCTTTAGTGTTTTGTAATTTTCATCATAGAGATTTTGCCAGCCTTGCTTAAATTTATTGCAAGGTATTTAATTCTTTTTGTAGCTACTGTGAATGTGACTAATCTTCAAAGCTCTTTCTAGGCCATGGCATGATCTGTGTATACAAGAGTTATTGATTTGATTTTTGTGTGTTGATTTTTATATCCTGCCACTACCAAATTCTTCTATGAGTTCCAGTAGTCTCTCAGTGGAGTCTTTTGGATCCCCTATATATTGAATTGTGTCATCTGCAAATAGGGATAATTTGACTTGCTTTTTTCCAATGTGTATCACCTTGATTTCTTTCTCTTGCCTAATGGCTCAGGCTAAAACTTCCAGTACTATATTAACAGCAATGATGAGAGTGGACATTCTTGTCAGGTTTCAAATTGTAGGGAAAATGCTTCCAGCCTTTCCCTTTCAATAGGTTGCCAGCCATGGTTTGTCATAAATTCCCTTAAGTGTGTTGAGGAATCTTCCTTCTAAACTTGATTTGCTTAGGGTTTTCATCATGAAAGAATGTTGTATTTTATCAAATGTTTTATCTGCATTTATTATGATAACCAGATGAATTTTGTTCTTCAGATTGTTAATGTGATGTATCACATTTATTTTTTTGTAATTGTTGAACCATCCCTGCATACCAGGGATAAATCTCACTTGGTCTGGGTGAATGATTTTTCTGATATATTGTTGAACTCAATTAGTTAGAATTTTGTTGAGAATTTTTGCAGCTATGTTTATCAGGAATATTGGTCTATAGTTTTCTTTCTCTATCGTATCTTTTCCTGGTTTAGGGATTAAGGTGATTCAGGCTTCATAGAAGAAGTTTGGGAGGATTCCCTCCCTTTCAATAGTTTTGAATAGCTTGAGAATAATTGGATTTAGTTATTCTTTCAGTGTCTGGTAGAATTCAGCAGTGAATCCATCTTGTCCTCAGCTTTTCTTTTTTTGGGACAGTCCTTATTACTGATTCAATTCTGTCTTGGTTATTGGTCTGTTTAGGATTTCCATGTCTTCATGACTCAATTTTGTTAAATTATATGTGTCCAGGAATCTATCCATTTCTTCTAAATTTCTCAATTTGTTGGTATACAGCTCTTTGGAGTAATTCATGAAACTTTTTTTAAAATTTATGTCATATCTGTAGTATACATTTCCTTTTTTATCTCCAGTTTTATTATTTGAGTCTCTCTCTCTCTCTCTCTCTCTCTATATATATATATATATACGCCTATATATGTATACACATATATATATAGGTATATGTACATATATATATATATATATATGTATGTATATCTTTGGTTAGTTGGGCCAATGGTGTATCAATGTGTTTATTTTTTACTTCACTGTCTTTTATATTTTTTTTCACTTTTATTTATTTGGTCTGAAATTTTAATTATTTCTTTCCTCCTACTAATTTGGGGTTTGGTCTGTTGTTTTTCTTTGAGATGCATGAACTAACAAGTTCATTTTTTTACTATTTCTCTGATTTCTTCTTTTAAAAAGATTTATTTATTTATTTGAAAGGCAGAGTTACAGATAGGCAGAGGCAGAGAGGTCTTCCATCTGCTAGTTCAATCCCCAAATGGCTCCAATGGCCAGAGCTGAGACGATTCAAATAAAGGAGCCAGGAGGTTCTTTCAGATCTCCCAAACAGAAGCAAGAGCCCAAGCAATTAGGCCATTTTCTACTGATTTCCCAGGGCATAGCAGAGAGATAGATTGGAAGAGAGGCAGCCAGTACAGGATCCAGCCCTATATGGATACTGGAAGTGCAGGAGACAGCATAACCTTCGATTTCAATTACTAGAAAATTCTCAATTAATAATTTTTTCACTATTTTCTATAAGTTTTCATATGTTGTATTATTGTCTTCATTGATTTCCATAATTTTTATTCTCTTTTCATTTCCTCTATGATACACTATTGATTCAGGAGCATGTTGTGTAGTGTCCATATTTTTGCATATGCTCTAGATATTCTTGAGTTCTTGATTTCCAGCTTCATTCCATGTGGTCAGAGAAGATGCATGGTATGATTTCAATTTTCTTGATTTTACTGAGTCTTGCTGTATGACCTAGAATATAGTCTATCCTAGAGAAAGTCCCATGCACTGATGAGAAGATTGTATATTTTTCAATGATGGGTGAAAAGTTATGTAGATATTAGTTAGGTCCATTTGGTCCATGGTTTTGATTAGCTCTCTTGTTTCCTTGATGATATTCTTTCTAGTTGATCTGTCTGTTAATGAAAGTATGGTGATGAATTCCCCCATTACTATTGTATTGGAGTCTTTATCTCCCTTTAGATCCATTAACACACAAAAAAGATCCATTAACATTTCTTTTAAATAGCCAGGCACCCAGGAATTGGGTGCATACACACTTATTATTATGATATCTTCCATTTGAATTGATCTCTTAGTCATTACACAGTGCCCTTCTTTGTTTCTTTTAATAGGTTATGTGTTAATGTCTATTTTGTCTGATATTACTATGGCAACACCTGTCCTTTTTTGCTTTCCATTGATATGGAGTATCTTTTTCTCTGTTTCACATTCAATCTGCATGTATCTTTGTTGGTGAGGTGTTTTTCTTGTAGGCAGTAAATAGATGGGTCTTGCTTTTTAATCCATTCAGCCAGTCTGTATCTTTCAATTGAAGACTTGAGGCCATTTACATTCAAGGTGACCATTGAAAAGTAATGACTTGGCCCTGCTGTTTTTTCATAAATATTCCAATGTTGACCTTGGATTTCCTTTGTGCTTTTACTGGGGGATTTTCTGCCTTCACATTCTTTTATAATGATGACTATCTTTCTGTGTTTCTGTGTGTAATACATCCTTAAGCATCTTTTGTAAGGCTGGATACGTGGTAACAAGTTCTATCAGTTTCTATTTATTATTGAAGGTCTTTATTTCACCTTCATTCACAAATGGGAGCTTTGCAGGGTAAAGTGTAATGGGTTGAAATTTTTTTTCTCTTAAGGCTTGGACTACTTCTTGCCATTATCTTCTTTTTTTTATTTTTTATTTATTTTTTTTTGACAGGCAGAGTGGACAGTGAGAGAGAGAGACAGAGAGAAAGGTCTTCCTTTTGCCGTTGGTTCACCCTCCAATGGCCGCCGCGGCCGGCGCACCGCGCTGATCCGATGGCAGGAGCCAGGAGCCAGGTGCTTTTCCTGGTCTCCCATAGGGTGCAGGGCCCAAGCACCTGGGCCATCCTCCACTGCACTCCCTGGCCAGAGCAGAGAGCTGGCCTGGAAGAGGGGCAACCGGGACAGAATCCGGCGCCCTGACCGGGACTAGAACCCGGTGTGCCAGCGCCGCAAGGCGGAGGATTAGCCTAGAGAGCCGCAGCGCCGGCCGCCATTATCTTCTAACCTATAGGATTTCTGATGAGAAGTTGGCTCTGAGTCTGATTGGAGATCCGTTGAAAGTAATCTGCCCTTTCTCTCATGCACATGTTAGAATCTTTGCTTTGTGCTTTAGTGTGGAAAGTTTGACTACAGTTAATCATGGTGAAGAAATTTTCTGGTCATGTCTGTTATTAGTTTCTATATACTAATGTTCTTGGATGTTCCTTTCTTTCTCCATATTGTGGAATTGTTCTTGTAATTTTTTAAATATTTATTTATTTATTTATTTATTTTTTAACTTTTATTTAACGAATATAAATTTCCAAAGTACAGCTTATGGATTACAATGGCTTCCCCTCCATAACGTCCCTCCCACCCGCAACCCTCCCCTTTACCTCTTCCTCCCCCCTTCCATTCATATCAAGATTCATTTTCAATTCTCTTTATATACAGAAGATCAGTTTAGCATACATTAAGTAAAGATTTCAACAGTTTGCTCCCACACAGAAACATAAAGTGTAAAATACTGTTTGAGTACTAGTTACAGCATTAAATCTCAATGTATAGCACACTAAGGACAAAGATCTTACATGAGGAGTAAGTGCACAGTGACTCCTATTGTTGACTTAACAAATTGACACTCTTGTTTATGGCATCAGTAATCACCTTAGGCTCTTGTCATGAGCTGCCAAGGCTATGGAAGCCCCCTGAGTTTACCGACTCTGATCATATTTAGACAAGGCCATCGTCAAAGTGGAAGTTCTCTCCTTCCTTCAGAGAAAGGTACCTCCTTCTTTGATGACCCATTCTTTCCACTGGGATCTCACTCACGGAGATCTTTCATTTAGTTTTTTTTTTCCCCAGAGTGTCTTGGCTTTCCATGCCTCTCATGGGCTTTTCAACCAGATCTGTGTGCCTTTAGGGCTGATTCTGAGGTCAGAGTGCTGTTTAGGACATCTGCCATTTTTGGGTCTGCTGTGTATCTCACTTCCCATGTTGGATCATTCTCACCCTTTTTTATTCTATCCGCTAGTATTTGCAGACACTATTCTTGTTTATGTGATCCCTTTGGTTCTTAGTCCTATCATGATGATCAATTGTGAACAGAAATTGATCACTGGGACTAGTGTGATGGCATTGGTACATGCCACCTTGATGGAATTGAATTGGAATCCCCTGGTATGTTTCTAACTCTACTGTTTGAGGTAAGTCAGCTTGAGCATGTCCCGAATTGCACATCTCTTCCCTCTCTTATTCCCACTCTTATATTTAACAGTGATCACTTTTCAGTTAAGTTTCAGCACTTAAGAAGAATTGTGTATTGATTACAGTATTCAACCAGAAGTATTAAGTAGAACAAACAAAAAAAAATACTAAGAGGGATAACATATCAAGTTGCTCATCAACAGTCAGGGTGAGGCCTGATCAAGTCACCGTTTCTCATAGTGTTCATTTCACTTTAAAAGGTTTCCTTTTTGGTGCTCAGTTAATTGTCACCTATCAAGGAGAACAAGTGGTATTTGTCCCTTTTGGATTGACTTATTTCACTCAGCATAATGTTTTACAAATTCCTAACAGGGATCACTTTTCAGTTAAAATTTAAACACTTAAGAATAATTGTGTGTTAATTACAGAGTTCAACCAATGGTACTAGAACAAAAAAAATACTAAAATGGATAAAGTATTACATTGTACATCAACCGTCAGGACAAGAGCTGATCAAGTCACTGTTTCTCATAGTGTCCATTTCACTTCAACAAGTTTCCACTTTGGTGCTCAGTTAGTTGTCGCCAATATGGGAGAACATATGATATTTGTCCCTTTGGGACTGGCTTAATTCACTCAGCATGATGTTTTCCAAATTCCTCCATCTTGTTGCAAATGACCGGGTTTCATTGTTTTTGACTGCTGTATAGTATTCTATAGAGTACATGTCCCAAAATTTATTTATGCAGTATACTGTTGATGAGCATTTGGGTTGGTTCCAGGTCTTAGCTATTGTGAATTGAGCTGCAATAAAAATTAATGTGCAGACAGCTTTTTTGTTTGCCAATTTAATTTCCTTTGGGTAAATTCCAAGGAGTGGGATGGCTGGGTTGAATGGTAGGGTTATAGTCAGGTTTCTGAGGAATCTCCAGACTGACTTCCATAGTGGCTTAAACAATTTGTATTCCCACCAACAGTGGGTTAGTGTCCCTTTTTCCCCACATCCTCTCCAGCATCGATTGTGGGTAGATTTCTGAATGTGAGCCATTCTAACCGTTTCTCATAGTGTTCATTTCACTTTAAAAGGTTTCCTTTTTGGTGCTCAGTTAGTTGTCACCTATCAAGAAGAACAAGTGGTATTTGTCCCTTTGGGATTGGCTTATTTCACTCAGCATAATGTTTTCCAAAATCCTAACTGAAAAGTGATCCCTTTAGGGATTTCCTCTTTTGAAAAATATCTGTTGAGGTCCTTGGCCCATCTCTTAAGTGGGTTGTTTGTTTTCATCTTGTGGAGTTTCTTGATTACTTTGTAGATTCTGGTTATCAACCCTTTATCAGTTGAATAGTTTGCAAATATTTTTTTCCATTCTGTTGGTTGCCTCTTCACTTTCCTGACTGTTTCTTTTGCAGTACAGAAACTTCTCAATTTGATGCAATCCCAAATGTTAATTTTGGCTTTGACTGCCTGTGCTTCTGGGGTGTTTTCCAAGAAGTCATTGTCGGTACCTATATCTTGCAGGGTTTTTCCAATGCTCTGTAATAATTTGATGGTTTCAGGTCATAGATTTAAGTCCTTAATCCATGTTGAGTGAATTTTTGTGTAAGGTGAAAGGTAGGGGTCTTGCTTCATGATTCTACACGTGGAAATCCAATTTTCCCAGCACCATTTATTGAATAGACTGTCCTTACTCCAGGGATTGGTATTGGATCCTTGATCAAATATGAGTTGGCTGTAGATGTTTGGATTGATTCCTGGTGTTTCAATTCTGTTCCATTGGTCTATCCATCTGTTTCTGTACCAGTACCATGCTGTTTTGATTTCAACTGCCATGTAGTATATCCTGAAATCTGGTATTGTGATGCCTCCGGCTTCGTTTTTGTTGTACAAGATTGCTTTAGCTATTCGACGACTCCTGTGTCTCCATATGAATTTCAGCATCATTTTTTCCAGATCTGAGAAGAAGGTCTTCAGTATCTTGATTGGTATTGCATTGAATCTATAAATTGCTTTTGGGAGAATGGACATTTTGATGATATTGATTCTTCCAATCCATGAACATGGAAGATTTCTCCATTTCTTGGTATCCTCTTCTATTTCTTTCTTTAAGGTTTTGTAATTTTCATTGTAGAGATCTTTAACGTCCTTGGTTAAGTTTATTCCAAGGTATTTGATTGTTTTTGTAGCTATGTTGAATGGGATTGATCTTAGAAGTTCTTCCTCAGCCATGGCATTGCCTGTGTATACAAAGGCTGTTGATTTTTGTGCATTGATTTTATACCCTGCTACTTTGCCAAACTCTTCTATGAGTTCCAATAGTGTCTTAGTAGAGTTCTTTGGGTCCCCTAAATAAAGAATCATATCATCTACAAAGAGGGACAGTTTGAGTTCTTCCTTCCCAAAATGTAACCCTTTAATTTCTTTTTCTTGCCTAATAGCTCTGGCTAGAACCTCCAGAACTATATTGAATAGCAGTGGTGAGAGTGGGCATCCCTGTCCGGTGCCAGATCTCAGTGGAAATGCTTCCAACTTTTCCCCATTCAATAGGATGTTGGCTGTGGGTTTTTCATAGATTGCTTTGATTGTATTGAGGAATGTTCCTTCCTTCCTAGTTTGCTTAGAGTTTTCATCATTAAAGGGTGTTGCATTTTATCAAATGCTTTCTCGGCGTCTATTGAGGTAATCATATGGTTTTTCTTCTGCACTTTGTTAACGTGGTGTATCACGTTGATTGATTTGCGAATGTTGAACCATCCCTACATACCTGGGATAAATCCCACTTGGTATGGGTGGATGATCTTTCTGATGTGTTGTTGCATTCTATTGGCCAGAATTTTATTGAGGATTTTTACATCTATGTTCATCAGGGATATTGGTCTGTAATTCTCTTTCAATGCTGCATCTTTTTCCAGCTTAGGAATTAAGGTGATGCTGGCTTCATAGAAAGAATTTGGGAGAATTCCCTCTTCTTCGATTGTTCTGAATAGTTTGAGAAGAATTGAAGTCAGTTCTTCTTTAAATGTCTGTTAGAATTCAGCAGTTAATCCATCTGGTCCTGGGCTTTTCTTTGTTGGGAGGCCTTTATTGCTGTTTCAATTTCTGCCTCGGTTATGGGTCTGTTTAGGTTTTCGATGTCTTCCTGGTTCAATTTAGGTAGGTTGCATGTGTCCAGGAATCTATCCATTTCTGATAGGTTTCCCTGTTTGCTGGCATACAAGTCCTTGTAGTAATTTCTGATGATTCTTTTTATTTCTGTGGTGTCTGTTGTTACGTTTCCTTTCTCATCTCTGATTTTATTGATTTGGGTTTTTTTATCTTCTTTTTTTAGTTAGTTGGGCAAATGGCTGTGAATTTTGTTTATTTTTTCAAAAAACCAGCTCCTCATTTGGCTGATTTTTTGTAATGTTATTTTGGATTCAATCCTGTTGATTTCTTCTCTTATTTTAATTATTTCTCTTCTCCTACTAGATTTGGGTCTGGTTTGCTGTAGGTTTTCTAGATCCTTGAGGTGAATTGAAAGCTCATCTATTTGGTGCCTTTCCAATTTCCTGATGTAGGCACCTATTGATATAAACTTTCCTCTTAACACTGCTTTTGCTGCGTCCCATAAGTTTTGGTATGTTGTGTTGTTATCCTCATTTACTTCCAGAAAATTTTTGATTTCTCTTTTTATTTCTTCTATGATCCACTGTTCATTCAGGAGCATGTTGTTCAATCTCCATGTGTTTGCATATGCTCTAGGGATTCCTGAGTTGCTAATTTCCAACTTCATTCCTTTATGGTCTGAGAAGCTGCATGGTATGATTCTAATTCTTTTGAATTTGCTGAGACTTGCTTTATGGCCTAGTATGTGGTCAATCCTAGAGAAGGTTCCATGTACTGCTGAGAAGAATGTAAAATCTTTAGCTGTAGGATTGAAAGTTCTGTATATATCTGTTAGATCGATTTGGGCTATAGTGTCGTTTAAATCTACTGTATCCTTGTTGATCTTCTGTCTTGTTGATCTGTCTATTTCTGAGAGTGGGGTATTGAAGTCTCCCAGAACTATTGTATTGGGGTCTAAGTCTCCCTTTAAGTCCCTTAACAAATCTTTTAAATAAACCGGTGCCCTGTAGTTAGGTGCATATACATTGATAATTGTTATATCTTCCTGTTGATTTGATCCCTTAATCATTATACAGTGCCCCTCTTTGTCTCTCTTAACAGTTTTTGTGGTAAAGTTTATGTTGTCCAATATTAAGATGGCTCGCCCTCTCTTTTTTCATTTCTGTTGGCATGGTATATCTTTTTCCAGCCTTTCACTTTCAGTCCGTGTGCATCTTTGTTGGAAAGGTGTATTTCTTGTAAGCAGCAAATAGATGGGTTTTGTTCCGTAAGCCAGTCAGCCAATTGGTCTTTTAACTGGACAGTTCAGGCCATTCACGTTCAATGTGACTAATGATAAGTGGTAACTTTGCCCTGCCATTTGCCAAAGATAAGTTCTAATATATGCTTTGAATTCCCTGTGATCTTTTGCTGTGAGGTTTCCTTCCTTTACCTTCTTTCATATTGATGACCATGTTTCTGTGTTTCTGTGTGCAACACATCTTTAAGCATCTTTTGCAGGGCTGGACGAGTGGCGACAAATTCTTTCAATTTCTGTTTGCTGTGAAAAGTCTTTATTTCACCTCCATTCACAAATGATAGCTTTGCAGGATATAATATTCTGGGCTGGCAGTTTTTCTCTCTTAGTACCTGGGCTATATCTCGCCATTCCCTCCTCGCTTGTAGGGTTTCTGATGAGAAGTCAGCTGTGGGTCTGATTGGAGATCCTCTGAGAGTAATCTGACGTTTCTCTCTTGCACATTTTAGGATCTTTTCTTTATGTTTCACTGTGGAGAGTTTAATTACAACGTGTCGTGGTGAGGATCTCTTTTGGTCGTCTTTATTAGGGGTTCTGTGGGCTTCCTGTACTAGGATTTCTCTGTCCTTCTCCAAACCTGCGAAATTTTCTGCTAGTATCTCACTAAAAAGGCCTTCTAATCCTTTCTCTCTCTCCATGCCTTCAGGAACTCCTAGAACCCGAATGTTGGTTTTTTTAATAGTATCCTGAAGATTCCCGACAATATGTTTTAGATTTCTAATTTCCTCATCTTTTCTTTGGTCTTACTGTATCCTTTCCTGTTCTCTGTCTTCTAAGTCTGATATTCTCTCTTCTGCTTCACCCATTCTGTTTGTAAGGCTCTCTATTGTGCTTTTCATTTGATCTATTGAATTCTTCACTTCATTATGATTTCTCATCACTATCACAGTTTCCTGTTCTACTAGTTGTTTCATTTCATTTTGATTCCTCCTTAGTATTTCATTTTCATGAGAGAGATTTTCTATCTTGTCCATTAAGGATTTCTGTAGTTCAAGAATTTGTGAGAACTTCTTAATGTTCTCATCAATTTTTTGAGATCTGCTTCTTGCATTTCTTCTATCTCATCATCTTCCTAATCTTGAATTGGGGTGTCTTTTTCATTTCGGGGCGTCATAGTGACTTCCTTGTTTTTATTACCTCGGTTTTTGCGTTTGTTATTTGGCATATTGGAGATATTTGGTTTCTTCACTGTGGTGCTTTTTCTTGTTACACTATGACTCTAGATTAAGTGGACTGTCTGTTTTTGATGGAGCCTTAGAGGCTTGAGATGGGTGTGGCCTGAGAGCTCTGTTTGGTGTGCCGAAGGTGACACTCCCAGGTTAGACATGGTAGATCTCTATCTCTCTCTCTTTCTTTCTTTTTTTTTGATTCAAAAGGGAAGTAATTCTGCACAGCTGAACGAAGTTGGAGGTAGTTAGCAGGCAAATGATATACGCACAGGAGCCAGAGATCAGAAGCTCTTTCCCAAGGACCACACAGGGAATCTGTTCGGCCCTCAGAGTGGGCTCAATTTCTCCTTCAGTCTCCCACTGGGTTGCCAAAGTTACGGAATTGTAGCGTCTCTGGAGAGTACTCATGTGAATTCTGTGAGTTCTCTCCCCCACCGTCTCTTTTTTCACAGTCTCAGTTCAGTAGCACCACAAATTCACCATGTCCTAATCTCCTGTTAATTCACCCTGCCCAGAGTCAGGTTTTTCTGCTAGGCTCAGGGCCGGTGCAGACCTGAGGTCGCCCTGCTTATGACGTATGTCCAAGATGGCGCCTGCTCTTTGTCTTGCTCACCTTTGAGAGGTGAGAGGAGAGAGAGAAACCCGTGTCCGTACCAGTCACTTTTTTTTCTTTTCTCTCTCTCTCTCTTCTAGTTAGCCTGGTGAACTTTTCCCCCCGGGGTCGTTCCCTCTAGTCTCCTCTCTCCGCTTGCCTGCCGGTGTCTTGGGCTATTGCGGTTCGGCTCACCTCGTGTTCCAGCACTGGTGTGTTGAGTCTGCCGCTGGTGTCCCGAACTGTGGGCTCCCACGCTCTCCACACAGGTCCACTGTGAATCACGCATTCCAGAAGAGTTTCTTCTGCTGTTTCTTCCCCTACTCTTCCTTGAACCTGCAGTATCTCCACTTTTATTAAACTGTCTCTCCCCGAACTATCAGTGTGCTCCCTTCCTATTCCACTATCTTGCCTGTGACTCTCATTTTTCTGTAACTATTTCACTAAATTGGCGTGCTAGTCCATTCTCTCTTGTCATGCCTTCAGAAACTCCTAAACCCTGAATGTTGTGTAATTTGACAGTATCCTATAAATCTCCAACATTGTTATTAAGTTTTCTAATTTCTTATTCTTTTTTGTCTGATTGTACAATTTCCAAAGATTTGTGTTCTAATTCATTCTTTCTTTTGCTTCTCTGAGTCTATTGTTAATGCTTTCTACTGCATTTTTATTTGATCTATTGAATTCTTCATTTCTAATGTTCCATTTTGATTTCTCTTTTAAAGCTCAATTTCATGGGAAAAATTTTGATTCACATCACTTATGGCTTTCTTTAGTTCATGTATTTGTTTCTGATTGCTTTTGAGTAATACTATGATTAATCTTTTGAATTCCATTTCCAGCATTCCCTCAATCTTTTCATCTTCAGATTCTAATATTGAAATGTTGCTGTGTTCCTCTGGGGTAGGGTTTAGGTTGCCTTCCATATTCTTGTTTTTTGAAAATCTATGTTGATGTTTAGGCATTTGTGGACTTACTTGTTGATTTTTTCTTCTGATGTCTTTTATCTTTGAGATATGCCTCTATGGCTTAGTGACTTGTTTTGTACTTTCAGTAACTAATAAGAGGTATGTGATGAGTGTGGCCTGGGAGCTCCAGTCAGTGTTTCAGGGTTGGGTAAGTAGCAAGGCTAACACTGAAGATGGGCACACATGGCTAGAACACACACGCCAGTTTATAATGAAGAGACACTCATCCCCCAATCACAAAAATCCAGATCTTTTCTTGTTAACGGAAGGGTGGTAATAGTCTCTTGTATCGGTGGGATCACCCCTTCACTTCCTCTCCTTCAAGCTGAGCTATTCCTATATGTTAGTCCCCAGTGGATTCAACACATCCATGCCACCATATGATCTGTACAAATGATCTGCAGAGTTCTCACACAGCATAGTTCCAGCTGCATTAACCTACCAAAGGCAACCAAGGAGCTACGTGCACTCTCTAGGCTTTCTTTCACACATCCAATCACTAACGAGTAAACAAATAAGGAAAACTTACTATACAATTACATAATTTGTTAATACCGCTGATCTAAGGTTAACAGGAAAACCAACCATTTGAAAGAACCCCTGCAGTTTCAGAATAACTCATGTCCACAAAATCCATATTCATCTCTTTGTTACACTTGCATTTATAGTTTGTCTCCGAGGAGATAACATTGGTCAAAGTATCACCAATGTTAGTTTTCAAATATTTCTTGCCCCTCACTCAATTGTTTACATTAATAATTTCATAGCTTGATTTTGGAGACCACACGGCCTATCTTTGAAACATGCATACTTCTTTTTTGTAATGACTCTAATGGTTGTTGATTTTCTTCCACAGGCGCAGGAAACATTTCTGAGATAAAAAGTTAGTCAAATAACCCATTTTTCTTTCTTCCTGGTATACCTTATAAAAAAAAGTTGATGGTAATATGAACTTTGCTACTTTTATTTTGGATTGGTTGTATTGTGCCAGCCTCTTTTACCTTGGATTAACTTCATTTTACTTCAAAAATACCATTTGAGTTAAATACTAACATGTTTCATCAGTTGTACTCTGAATCAATTCACTCTAAAAATGTGGCTACATAAATAGAGGTAGAGAAATACATCAATTCAAATCCAGATGGATTCAAGATTATTTTGGAAAAACAATACTTTAAAACTCTTAAGAAATATAGGTGTATAATTTCTAGATATGATGTAAGAAAATTTTTCTTAACCAATAAGTAAAAGAGAAGTTTGATAAATTTGACCATGCTAAAATATGGTACATTAAAAGAGAGTAAAGATATCCAGTTCTCAACTGTAAATTTTTTTAAGATTTATTTATTTATTTTAAAGTCAGAGTTGCACAGAGAGAGAAGGAGAGACAGAGAGAGAGAAAGCGGTCTTCTATCTGCTAGTTCACTCCCCAATTGGCCGCAATGGCCAGAGCTGCGCTGATCTGAAGCCAGGATCCAGGAGATTCTTCTGGGTCTCCCACATGGATGTAGGGGCCCAAAGACTTGGGTCATCCTCTACTGCTTTCCCAGGCCATAGCAGAGAGCTGGATTGGAACTGAAGTAGGTGGGACATGAACCAGTGCCCATTTGGGATGTCAGCACTGCAGGAGGTGGCTTTACCCATTACACCATGACTCTGACCCCTGTAAAAATTATTAAAACAGACGTAATTACAAAAAAAGTTCATATAAAATAGTAAATAATTTCTACAAATCAATTACATAATCATAAAAAACTTCAGAGGAAAGATACACATTTCAAAGACTAGAACACACATGGCAATTTATAATGAAGAGACACTCATCCCCCAATCACAAAAATCTAGTTTCATCATTTTATTTTAATTTCACTATAACTTTCTGCAGCACTGAATAATATTTCCCATTCCTTTGAGTCTTTTTCTTTTACTGACTTGCACAACATTCCCAGTCACACTAGTTTGTGTGTCAGACAAGTTTCTTCCTGAAAAACCTTCTGCATATTCTTAGTTCAACACTTTCATTTAACAAACTTGTTTATATATCTTTTAGATCCCAGTCACTGTGTGATTCATGGATGATAGGAAGAGACATATTCCTTGTTATCCTTGTTCTCAAAGTACTTATGATCTACTGAAAGAAGACAGGGACTTAACAGTTAATTTTAAGCATTCACTTTCTCACCCAATCATTCTGCAGATGTGATATATGACTTCCTCTGTGCAACCTACCTAGAGCTTGGTTGTCAGCTGTCACAGATGTTTTAAATACAAGGCCATCACTATGAATTTGTATCTGCCATTTTTGAGAGAGGATGAAACTTCATATTGATAATAGATGAAATAAAAACATAATAAAATAATATTCATCATTTTATATTGAGATTTTCATGTATATAAATATATATAATTTTAGTGCAAATGAAACCAATGAAGAATATTTCAAAAAGGGAATAGCAGTGTAATTGGTGATAGGGAAAACAAACATATAATAAGAGGAAATTTCTAGAAAAAAGATAAATATGACTAATCATTCATTGTGGTAAGTTTTGAGGAATTAGGGCTCTAATATATCTCTGAAGAGTGTACTTCCAAATTTAAAAGACTTCTTTCAACTTAACTAGGGATCATCAAAAAATTAGCACCTGTAGGGACTATAATGCTAAAGTAGATGATTGTTTTACTGAGTAATCATATCTCTTTCCCTTTAGGAACTTGCAATTTCATGGAAAAAATATAGATGAATACTTATATAACATAATTGCTTTTAAAAATTAATTAATTTTAAGAGGGAGATAAAGATAGAGCTCCCCTCTGCTACTTCATCCCTCAAATGCTGCAATGGCGGAAATAGGTCAGTGCCAAAGCTGTGAGCCAGGGACTCCATCCAGGTCTCCCATGTGGGTAACAGAAACCCAATTACTTGAATCATTATTACCATCTCCCATGGTATACATTGGTTGGAAGATGAAGTCAGGAGCCAGAAATTCAGAAATCTAACCCAGATAATTTGATATGGAATTTAAGCCTTTTAACCATTAAGCTAAATACCTTTCCATATATAAGATAATTTCAAAGGTGCTCTAAGTACAGTGAGGTAACTCTGAGGAAGTACTGATGGGTTATATTACATCATAGTGGCATGGATATCTATGTATGGCTCTACGTTAGTTTTTGTTTAAAAAAGAATACAATATTTTACTCTACCTAAAGTGTGATGTTACTTATTAAATTTTTCAAATATATAACATATTCAATTTTTAGTTCATTCAACAAATATCTATGTTATGAGGGCTTATGTCTTCCTACACACAATAGTACTGACATTGTGTATGTGTAATGATTGAGTCATTAACAAAATGTACTCACCTTGAAAGATTCTTTGTTCAATTCGAAAATCAAAAATTACACGTGAACAAACAGCAACTGAAAGGGGAAATGCATGGACATCATGCTGTGAAACCACTGATGTCAATTTGAGCGCTTAAACATGCCTCTGGGATAAAAGCACACCCTTCACAGTAGTGATGATATTTCAGTTGGCATTTAGGTTTATTAGGACATTATAAGGACATTGGAAGGGCATGTCAGGCTAGCTCATTCCATCCCAAAGCTACTGTTCCCTACAAACTTTTTACCAATCCTATTTCTGTTTCTCTTCCGTATGTTTCTTCTGAAGTGTAGGGTTTCAACAATAAGTCAATAAGAGGTGGAAGCATTTGTTTTTCCCAATTTAAACATGTCTATATCTTTTAGTGTCATGAACTATATAGTTACAACTAGTCTGAAGTGTTAAAAAGAGATACATTCCAAATCATCAGGACTGTTTTGGTAAGCAACTTGGTGGTGTTGAGTCACCGAATCACTCTCCCACTTCATTTATTTACAAATTTTTCATGCGTTTTATTGTCTGAGAAAATGTCATAAATGTTAAATTGAGTATATTTGATCATGTTGCCTAATATACTCTGGTTCAGAATTTCACATTGTTCTTATTCCTTAGCCTTACGACTCACACTACTTGCTCTTTCTTTCACTCTGGTAATTTTGTATTTTTATCATATGGAAATGCCAACACATACATACACCCCCCCCCCACACACACACAGGAGCTTCAAAAAATTTGTTAAAAACGGAAATAAAGCATAATGCAGGGCAGGAGTCCAGGCTAGAAATTAAGGCACTCGTTGGTCAATACATCCTCTTCTAAAATCTGAGTATCTGAGTTTGATAGCTGGACTTGGCTTCTGAGTTCAGCTTCAGGCTAATTCAGATCATGGGAGGCAACAAACAATGGCTCAAGTGGTTGGGTTTCTGTAGGAGACTTGGATTAAATTCCTGGCTCCTGGCTTTGGCTTGTCCCAGCATTAACCACTGTAGGCACTGGGGGAGTGGACTATTATATGAAAGCAATTTCTTTGTCTCTCAGATAAATACAACAAAAATAGCATGGTTTTTTTATGACCATTTTAAACCCCCAGGGTGTGTGTTTGTGTGTGTGTGCATATTTCTTTTACTAGTAAACTGTTACTTAGAATTATACATCTCTCCCAAAACAGCAAAACGAATCAGGAATTATATTTATGCTCACAAAATTAAACTTGATAACATGAACAATATGTATTTCAATGTGCCACTATTTTCTCCTTTGTAACATTAATACAAAACATGTTTTGAAGGATCCATATGCTGTCAAATGGAAACATTTTTGTTTAACTTGAAGTAAAAAAGTCCAGAACACTATTTGGCAAGGAAAATTTGGAAAATATATTAGGTTAAGAGAAAATGTATAAATATAAAGATTTCATTTTTCACAGGATTCACAGTCTAATTTAACTGGGTCGATTCACCATTATTTTTTATCACTTAATCAGATACACTTTGCACTTTTATACAATTTGAACATCTCTATACCTTTTAGCGTAATGAACTATATAGTTACAACTAGTCTGAAATGCTAAAAGACAGACATTTCAAATCATCAGGACTGTTTAGGTAATATAAGTTTATTTAATTTGTGTAAAGAAGATACTCCTATCAGGGTTTTCTGCTGAAGGTCTTTTAATTTCCCTGTAGGTTTGTAACTCCATGATGAATTTTTTTTGTAATTAAGAGTTATGTACCTAATCACGTGATGTTTGCTAGGCAAAGTGCCACTGCCCACACTGCTGATAGCAACCTCAGAGCTCCCCTGAAAGACTGGATTCGTTTTTCAGACTTGAAAGCAGAGGAGGCAGAGCCTTCTTTTACAGTAAATATGCCAAATGTCAGACCTATAATTCATCCAACTCCTGAGCAAAGGTTTGCACTACTGAGCAAAGGTTGTGCTTGATAGACTCAATAAGCAATCTTCTATTGTTGAAAGGTTTCAGATATGCTTGAAAACTATACAAAATTTACTACTGTAGTTATATTGAAGTACTTTTTGGTAGCTAGTGATGCAAGAAGTATATTCAACATTTTAAAAATAATAAATAAATAATGTTCCAAATTAATCATATCATAACCCTGTATGCACTTGTCTAGTACTTTGCTGTATTTCATAAATAAGATGATTACATATTATTGCACATTAGAGGTGGAAGCACATATTTGCCCATCATGTAATAAAACAGCTTTGAGGAATGACAACAGCAAGTTGGTTATCTAGGACATCTCAGCCCTTTCTTACTGCTTCATTCAAAAACCACTGTGATTTAACAATTGGCCATCAATGAATGTAGTATCAAGAGAGCTCTGGAGTATGATTAGGAAGCTGTAGCAATGCAACTGAGCACAAAAGTAGTCATGGTTGCATAGAAAAGTATAGGAAGCATTTTACCTGTATCATCGCTTCCTTGGACTAGTTTAACTTGGAGCCAAGATAAATTTTCCCAGTCATAATCCTCCTCTTCACTCCCCAGTGGAGCATAGGAAAGTAGGAGGAAACCTGACGCTCTTACCACTGCTATGAACACTTGCAGCACAGCCTGCCAAGCCCCAGGCTGCATGGACCTCAGCTGTCGGAATAGCTCAGAGTCCACATTGTCTCCTGGAGCCACATTCACTGCTTTCACTCTTCAAAGTCAAAATTTGTTTTTTTTTTTTTTAAGCATACACAGACCATTCTTCAGAATAGAGCTCATTTTAGACAAAAATGATTCAACAAATTTAAGAAGATAAAAATCATCCCAAGTTTCTTTTATGACCTCAATGTAATGAAGATAAAAATAATTAACAGTAAGGGAATAATAAAAACTCTGTTATATCAGAACTAAACAACACGTTGTTGATCAACTATTTGTTCAAAAATATATCAAAAAGGGATGTGAAAAGCATCTTGTGCCTGAACACATACATATCAACCACAACATACCAAAACATAGGATACAGCTCAGGCAGAAATGTTAATGATGTTTATACCAATAAATGCTTACATTAAGGAAAAAATGTTAAATAAACAACTGAATCCTATACCTGAAGGAACTAGAAAGAGAAGAAAGTGATAAAGGTAGATAGGTGGTGTTAGAGACCCATGCGGGAGTGTGGGGCATCATTTGACAATTTCAGCCATCCCTCATGGCAGCATGACCTGCCCTTTGACAACAGATATAATCAGCTTGACCACTTAACCATGCCAATATGACAGACTTGTCTGTACCACCCAACACTCCCTTTCTGGGAAGCATCCATACCTGCCTTCCATGCACCCCCTACCATACTCCTCTATCCTTCTGTGTAACAGAAAGCAAAAGTTCCACAGTGCTGCAAATGTAAACCAGTAATAGCTGGAAATATTCGATATGGCTTCAGGATATGTCCCTGTGATGATCTTTATGTCATTATGTCATGGTAATTAAATTATCATGGCTGGCACTCCCACTCCTATCATACACCTGACACTACTTCCTTTATTTTACAGTTGTTAAGCTGGGTCCATTGGCCCAAAATATGTTCAGTCTTGTTAAATGTCTCACATGAGTTTGAGAAGATGTAAATTCTTTTTTTTGCATAAATAATACATATTTATTGAAAGCACTTTGTTGGTGAGGCAAATTAGAAGAATGTAATGCTGCTTTTCTTTTTTTTTCTTTTTTTTTAACTTTTATTTAATGAATATAAATTTCCAAAGTACAGCTTATGGATTACAATGGCTTCCCCACCCATAACGTCCCTCCCACCGAAAACCCTCCCATTTCCCACTCCCTCTCCCCTTCCATTCACATCAAGATTCATTTTCGATTCTCTTTATATACAGAAGATCAGTTTAGCATACATTAAGGAAAGATTTCAACAGTTTGCTCCCACACAGAAACATAAAGTGAAAAATACTGTTTGAGTACTAGTTATAGCATTAAATCTCAATGTACAGCACACTAAGGACAGAGATCCTACATGAGGAGTAAGTGCACAGTGACTCCTGTTGTTGACTTAACAAATTAACACTCTTGTTTATGGCATCAGTAATCACCTTAGGCTCTTGTCATGAGCTGCCAAGGCTATGAAAGCCCTTTGAGTTCACCGACTCTGATCATATTTAGACAAGGCCATGGTCAAAGTGGAAGTTCTCTCCTCCCTTCAGAGAAAGGTACCTCCTTCTTTGATGACCTGTTCTTTCCACTGGGATCTCACTCGCAGAGATCTTTCATTTAGGTTTTTTATTTTCCCCCAGAGTGTCTTGGCTTTCCATGCCTGAAATACTCTCATGGGCTTTTCAGCCGGATCCGCATGCCTTAAGGGCTGATTCTGAGGCCAGAGTGCTGTTTAGGACATCTGCCATTCTTTGGGTCTGCTGTGTATCTCACTTCACATGTTGGATCATTCTCTCCCTTTTTGATTCTATCAGCTAGTATTTGCAGACACTAGTCTTGTTTATGTGCTCCCTTTGACTCTTAGTCCTATCATGATCAATTGTGAACTGAAATTGATCACTTGGACTAGTGAGATGGCATTTGTACATGCCACCTTGATGGGATTGAATTGGAATCCCCTGGTATGTTTCTAACTCTACTGTTTGAGGTAAGTCAGCTTGAGCATGTCCCGAATTGCACATCTCTTCCCTCTCTTATTCCCACTCTTATATTTAACAGTGATCCCTTTTCAGTTAAGTTTCAGCACTTAAGAAGAATTGTGTATTGATTACAGTATTCAACTAAAAGTATTAAGTAGAACAAACAAAAAAAAATACTAAGAGGGATAACATAGTAAGTTGCTCATCAACAGTCAGGGTGAGGGCTGAGAAGAATGTAAATTCTACTATTGTTGGATACAGTATTCTACAGATGCTCATTATAGCTAGTTGATCAACGGGATTGTTAAGTTCAACGATATCCTTGCTGACTATTACCTGTTTGATCTGTCTATCTTATATAGAGAAATGTTGAAATATATATGATAGATTTTGAAGTTCTTTCACAATGATTCGTATGGTTTATTGCTTGCTTTAAAACATGTACATGTTGAGTACTGTTATGTCTTGGAGAATTGGCCACTTTTTAAAAAGATGTAATACTTTCATTCATTGCTACTGAAATTCCTGGCTTTGAAAACTATTGTACCCCAAATGTAAGTACTTCTGCTTTACTTTGTTTATTGTTAGCATGGTTCATTTTTATCCATCTATTTATTTAAAGTTTATTTTATATAGGCAATAGAAATTTTTTCTCTCTCCCATTACTTGAAAGTAGATAGATAGATAGATAGATAGATAGATAGAGATGTTCTATCTGCTGTTTCACTCCCCAAATGTTCAAAACAGCAGTAACTGGGTCAGGCCAACTCAAGAGTCTGAGATTCCACCCAAGTCTTTCACATGGGTGGCTGGGGCCCAGGTAATTTAGCCATCATCTGCTGGCTTTCAGGATATGGACTGGCAGGCAGCTGGATCAGAGGCAGAGGTGGTACTTAATCTTAGATCTTCTGGTATAGGATACAGGCATCTCAAGTGGTAGCTTAACCTGTGCTGTAACAGCTGTGCCATGGAATGCTTTCTTATTCACTCTGACAACTTTATTTTTTAACTGATGTATGTATTTTTAAAAGATTTTTAAAATCTCTTTGAAAGGCAGAGTTACAAAGAAAGTGAGACAGGGAAGATGAGAGTGAGAGAGAGAGATAGAATGAGAGAGAAAATCTCCCAACTCTGGCTTATCTGTGGTTCACAAATGTAGGCAATGACTCTGGCTGACCCAGGCCAGAGCCAGGATCTTGAAATTCCATCTGCATCTCCCACGTGGGTGGCAAAGGCCACTCCTTTCTCAGGCATAATAGCAGTGAACAGGTCTAGAAGTAGAGCAACTGGGACATAAACTGGCACTCTTACGGCCTGCTGGCATTGCAAACCACAACTTAATTTGCTGCACCAAAAATTCCAGCCCCAATTGATGTGTTTAAACTATTGATGTTCCCATTGCTTATGGATATAATGGCCTCAATTTTTACCATATTTCTAACTTTTTTCTATTTGTTGTCCTGTTCTTTTTCCTATTTTTGTCTACTGTTATTTTTATGTTACAGTTGAGCATATTATATGATTTCATTTTTTCTCCTTTTCTAGTGTATCAGTTATAGTTCTCTGTTTGTATGATTTTAACAGCTATCTTGTTTGCAAGACATGATTATAACCAATCCACGTACACCTTTAAAATTTTACTGGAGAGTCAGAGAGGCAAAGACATAAAGAGATAGAGTAAGAAACTTCCCATCTGCTGGTCCCCTCCCCAAATGGTAACAATGGCTGGAGCTAATTTGAGGTCAAATCTGGAGCTAAGAACTCAAGAATTCAATCCAGGTCTCCCCCATAGGTACCAGGAACCCATCTACTTGAGGAATCATCACTCCTCTAGGTTTTGCATATGCGTTATCAAGAAGCTGGAGTCAGAAATCAGAGATGGGTAACGAATCCTGGCATAATGATATGAGATGTGAAAATCTTAACTGTCAGGACAAATGTCCATCCCTATGTTTTCTTTTGGATAACACTACACAGCTTAAAGTTAATATTTTACAAGAACAAAATAATCCTAATTCTCACCCCCTCCCATCCTGTTTATGACTGCTGTAACTGCCATTAACCTCATTTATATATGAGCATAAATACAAGCATTCACAAGCAAATACACTGTTGCTATTTTTATTTAGAAAAAAATGGTATTTGTTAGGTCAATTATAAAGAAAAAGATTAAAATTTTTATTTTACATTCACTTACTCTATCTTTGATGCTCTTATTCTTTTATGTGCATCTGAGCTTTTGATCTGGGTAATTTTTTTTCCTCTTAAAATAATTTCTTACATTTCTTGTGAGTCAGGGTTACTGGCAATATTTTCAACTTTTTTGTCTGAGAAAGTCTGTTTCTCCTTCAGTTTTGCAAGGTATAGAATAATAGGATTTATTGTGTGTGTATATGTCCCAACATTTAACTCCACTTTAATATCTTCTTGTTTTCATAGCTTCTGTGAAGTCAGGTATAATTCTGCCATTCATTCTTTCTCTAAAGGAAGAGTGTTTATCCCTACTCCTGTCTTCTTTTTGAATTTTTTTCTTTATCTTCTTCTATAGTTTGAAAATGATATGGCTAATAGTTGGATTTGTAATTAAATTTCATGTTGACATATATTCTGCTTATTTTTTTTCAGTTTGTTGGATCTGTGATTGGGGTTCTGATATTAACATGGGGAAAATTCTTAGTCATTATTACTTCAGATTTTGTTCTGTTTGTTTTTTAGTTTTGGATGTTACTATTACAAAGTCTCTTACAAAGTCAGAGGTTCTTTTGTCAGCACAGGTAATCTACCAAAACATCCATTGAAGTTGTTCTTTATTTCTATTACAGGTTTTGATCTCAGCATTTGTTTTTTGTCTTTTTCTTGGATTTTCCATTTCACCATTTATGTTGCCCACCTGTTTTTGCTTACTTCCTCCTCATCCACTAGAGCACTTATTATATTGATTACAATTGTTTTAAATCATGAATTTATAATTTCCATATCTTTCATATTTTGCCCTTATATTCTGTATCTTTAAGACCTAATTTTTGCCTTGTAGGATGCCATGTAGTTTCATAGTTGATATCCAGTTGTGATATATCAAATAGAATAAAATGTTGTAAACCTTTCTTTAGAAATATAGCAGTACATTGTAGGAAGACAAGAGTTGTTCTATAGTTTTATGATGAGGAGCCATTCTTTACATTTGAGCTATACACATCACAAATGTTTCTCAGTATTGCCTCACTCCTGTATGTGGGAAAGGGCGGCTACACTGAGTTGGAGCTGGGTGTGTCTATTCTCTTAGGTCATTTAGAATTTGACAACATTCCAGAAGATTATGCTCCAATCAACTAGTGTCTCCTGATGACAGGAATAGTTAAAAAGACCATTCTGTCATTTCCCCAAATGGTCCCCTTTCCCTTTCTCTTGCCAGAACCGCAATGGTTTTGTTTTGTATTCCCTGCAATATTTACCCTGAGAATCTGGTTGACTGCTTGGAATGAAATCTTACAACACTGTGGATTTTTCCTATAGCTGACCCCCTAAGCGATCTCCTGCCCTTGAGGGTCTATACATCTCACACTTGTCCAGACTGAGCTCCAGAAACTTCTCAGTTACAGTTCAGCTTTTCCTACTCCACGGATGATTCCTGCCACACATTCTCTCAGGAGTCTCTGAAGAGGTTTGCTGGGATTCACTGCCATCACTCATATCTCTAAAATCTTGAAGGGAGTAGTTTGCCCTGCTTCCTCCTCTCCCTTATAAACTCAAGAAGGCTTGACTTTCTAGTATTTCATATTTTACTTATCGTTAAGATGTGGTTATGATTTCCAACATTCTTATGCGTAGAACCAGATATTCAGGAGTTCGGTGCTGCTTAACAAATACTAGTAGCCTGGACTACGAAAATTCTTCAGTTCTCCCCTTTTTGACTGAGAGTTCCTGCTCTCATTATAAGTTATTGCTGTTGGGAGACCAGAAGCATTTTGTTTTCAGTCTGATAAAAGCCACTGGAGTTCAAGGGGAGGGTGGCCCTAATTTAGCACAGCGGGTAAGCTGCTGGTTAGAATGCCTGCATCCCATGTGGGTGTGTCAGAGTTTGAGTTCTACTTTCCATTCCGGTTTCCCTTTTACACAGACCCTGGGAGGCAGTAGGTGAAAGCTCAAGCCCTGAGGTGACTGTCACACTTGTATCAGACCAGCACTCAGTTCCTGGCTCTTGGCTTTTGCCTGGCTCATCCCTGCTTGTTGCAGGCATTTGAAAAGTGAATCAATGGATGATGATCTGTCTCTGTCTCTCTTTCTCTCTCTCTGTCTCTATCGTTCTGTCAAATATGTAAATAAATTGAATATTTTTGAGAGGCAAAGGACTTCACTGTTAGTACATTGACATTAGTAAAACATCTTAGAAAGTTCTGTCATAGGAACAATTATGCAGGATAGAAATCTGTATCAAATGCAGAGTTCTGTAGAATTATAGCTATGTGGATCAATATAAATGTTGTTTTTCACTACTGAAAAAGCAATCAATTGAAAATATGAAGAACATTGAATAGCATGTATAATTGAATTAATAATAGTAAATTGAAAATAACTTTTAGATTTGAAAATTATACTATGCATTGAAAACTATTAATGTTATGTTAATCTGGTTATGGAACTACATGGAAACTGTGCAATTTTAGCAATTTTACCTTAAACCTAAACTTAATACTAAAGTAACTTCAAAGAAGAGTTAAAAATAAAGAGAATAGAGTGCTAATAACAAAAATAATGAATCATAAGTTTATAATATGCAGAAGTAAATATATGAAGTAGAATAGCACCTTTGTGAAATAAAACATATTATGGTTTTTATATTTTTTGCTAAATAATATATTTGAAGATGTTATGTGGTAATATTAATTTTTTAAGATTTTATTTTACTTAAAGTAAACTAATTTCATGTGTTCCACTTATACAGAAACAGATTTAGGAACATAGTGATACTTCCCACTCTACCCACTCTCCTGCCCATAATCCCACCCTCTCCTATTCTGTTAATTTGTATGATGATCTAATTCCAGTTGACTTTATACTCGTAAAACTAACTCTACACTAACTAATGAGCTCAACAAATAGTAAGGAGAAAAAAATACTGTTCCTCAACAATAGAGACATGAGATGCAAACAATCATCAAATCTGAAAATGTCAATTTCAATCCTATACATTACATTTTTGGTACTCTATTGGGTACTGAATACAGAAATTATAGTATATATATTTATATGTACTAATTTATTTTTTGTAAATATATATCTTACTATATACGATTTATAAATATATATTTATCTATAATATACATTATTTATAGATTATATATTTGTATAAATACAAACACACACTATGGAATGCTACTCAACTGTAAAAAAATGAAATTTTGTTTTTGCAACAAAATGATGTAATTGGAAACCATTATACTTACAGAAATAAGACAGTTCCAAAAACTCAAAAATCATATGTTTTCCCTGATCTGTGGTGATATTAACTTTCATATCTAGAGAAATTCTTTAACAAAACATGAGTGAATATTTACAAATGGAAGCTAAATATACGTGAAGATAATCAATTAGTCCAAAAGCAGAAAGGACCAAAATCAGATAGAACACTTAGGAGTGGGACAAAAAGCTGGTAGATTTATACCAAACATCATCAATAATCATAGTCATTAAAAATTATGCACTCTATTTAAATAGATTATTAATTGAATATATAAAAAACGGACCACAATTATACATTTATTTTTTAAAGATTTAATTTATGTATTTGAAAGTCAGAGTTTCACGGAGAGAGAAGGAGAGGCAGAGAGAGAGGTCTTCCATCCACTGGTTCACTCCCCAGTTGGCCACAATGGCCAGAGCTGGGCCGATCTGAAGCCAGGAGCCAGGACCAAGGATCTTCTTCTGGGTCTCCCATGCAGGTGCAGGAACCCAAGGACTCAGGCCATTTTATACTGCTCTCTCAGGCCATAGCAGAGAGCTAGACTGGAAGTTCGAGTGCCAGGACTCAAACCGGCACCCATATGGGATGCTGAGACTGCAGGCAGCTGCTTTACCCGTTACGCCACAGCGCTGACTCCTAATATAAACTCTTTATTGTGCACAAACCTAATAAAAGAGCTTCAAAGTGAAGAAGGTAAAGAGAAATAAAACTTTAAAAATAAATAAATAATTCTTCATTATATTTGAAGATGCCAATCCTCTACTTGATAGAATAAGTTAACACAAAAACACAAAACACAAAAGTATCAACCAATTTGACATTTATCGAAGAATTCCAGTGACATCACTTAAGTGACTATGAAACATTTACCTAATTACACTGTATTTTGAGAAGCTTATATATCTCAAAGTATGAAAATGAACCATACTAAAGATAGTAAAGTAAATATAATATGAAACTTTTGAAACTAAACACAACTTATAAATTGCCCAGTGGTAAAAGAAAAAAACAAATTACGTGGATGATCAAAATGTATTCTCTAGAAAGTAAAGTGAAAATGCATTTCATCAAGAGTTTGTGTAGTGGAGCAAAACAACAGTTCAGGGAAACAGGAAAGAAGAAATGTTAAATTGATTTATCTAAGCTCCTAGCTTAAGAAACTAGAAGAAGCAAAATCAAAAATAAGATGAAAAAAGAAAACCATGAAGAAGCAGAGATCACTGAAACAGTAAAGAGGAAAGTAGAAATCAATAAACTCAAATGCTGGCTTTGATGATATTGATTTAAAAATTGATAAAACTCTGGCGAGGCAGATTAAACAGGATGATAAGAAACAAAAGGTAAAAATTCAAAAAGTGTATGTGTGTACATGTATGTGTGTTTGTATTACATGTGGAACAACTGAAAAACATATAAAATACTTTAAACTTCTTTAGCTGATGCTGTGTATACAGAGTTTAGCTTTGGGAAACTTCCAGAGATGTCAAGATTAGTTTTAATTGTTTTTGTAATGATTCTACTCTCAGTCCCTTAGCTATTCTCAAAGTACACTAGTGAGACAACACTGGCTGCTCAAAAGTAAACCATTCCTGTTGTCTTTATAGTTGATGATCTTCTCAATTTATGTTAGCTTCTCAACAATAACTAAAATGTAAAGTATTTTTTAAACTCAGAAAACATCCTTGTCTATTTTGGAATAATTCCAGCTTGCCTATTAGCACACTTAAATTCTCTGAAGCAAATAAAATACTTCTGAAAAAAATCAAATATGAAAAAATATGTAAAAACAAAAGTTTTGACTTTTTCATATTACATTTTTATAATCTTAGAAAGAAGTATTTGGTTCTGAAATTTTCACACTTCATCATTGTTATTTGCAACAGTTTTGAAATGCCATTGTAAGTTCTTCTCCTATATTTCTCTCACATTAGCCATGGTCTCATTTAATTATTTTATATGAAAACATTATGAAAAATAGAGTACATGTTTCATTTTGCTTTCCAGGGTTTTCCAACTAAAAACTACCCCCATGAATTTCAGTAATAGGCACTGATGTACTTATTTTCTAAGATTCATGATGTTGTTTTCATTTGTTTTATTTTTTATATTTTCCTATCAGATTCTTAAAGTGCAACTGGTTAAACTGGCTGTCTATTTTTCTTGTATAATCATATATTGCAAGCCTAACTAACATTTGTTAAATTGCTTTGGAGATATTTTAAATCAGGCAATGTTCTAGGTAATGGGTGTGGATGTTATTGTATGCTAATTAATGTTCTCAGGAATAATAGTAAATCTCAAGCACTGAGGTCCATCTATGAATTAAATACAGTTTCTTGAAAATTTAAATGTATTTTCAGGCTTAGAGAAATATTCTTAAATTTCTTAAGAAATCTCTAGCTCATAAAAGGCTTATGATGGTGGCTAATCATTTTTTCACTGAACGTGTCTGGAATAGCTAGTCTATGGAATAAGATCTTTTAAGAGCTTGATGGCGGTATGTGACATATTATTGTTTTGGTGTTTTCCCTTTGGTCATTAATGTTCAAAAATTGATAATGAAAGTAAATTATCTTCTAAGTATAAAGCAATGATAGAGAGGGTGAAATTTGTACAGAGAGCTCAGGGGTGGTATCTCAAAAAGCAAAATTTCAGCTGTAATCTGAAGAGACACCTACTATTGGGGAAATCATAGATAAAGTCATTTCAGCTAGGTATTATATTCAATGAAAGGCACTAAAGATACAAAGAGATTAAAAGAATGGCCAGTGTTCCAAGCACATGGGATGCTATTGCAAAGTCAAGGGCCATATGATGCAAGCCTTTGTATTCTTGTGGATGTACAATTTGGATTTCATCCAAGTTGTGATTGTATCTCACAGACAGCAGATTATTATCTCTTGATCCAACCCTGTCATGACAATTTATACTCACATAACCCAAACAAACCTCTAGATTAAGTACCATAACTATGCTAAGAGTAACTAGACATGCCTTTTGAATTGTTCAGTACATATGAGTATATATGATAATAAGCATATTTTTTATCTTTCTCCTTTATCTGATGTTTAATTCTTTAAATGATTTCCCTCTAGTATTTTATTTATTCTTACTTAGAACAATCTTTTAAATAATATAATCATAAAGGTAAATACTATCTCATACTAAATATCATGACCTTATGAATGATTTCATATAGTAGGTTGGATGAACAATGGTCTCATAAATGGTTCTGATATGTGTGGAAATTGAGTCTGACTGTTCTTGCATAGTATTCACTTGATTATTTGGAATTTGCTATAAGTTAATGATTTAGATCATTTAATTAACTTGTTTACTTGCTATTTGGCTAACTTCATTGCCTAAACAATCCATGTGGGGATAGGGAAAAAGAGAGAAATAATCAAAGCATTAGTCAGTTTAACCAGTAGTATATCTGGGATTGAGAAGCCCAGTTATTGTGGCATTTTGAAGATATTGTGTATTCAGTTGTCTTAGGCAGCTGAGCAAGATGACTATTTTCCTTTAATTTATGAGACAACCTGAATGTTCCATATAATCTTAAGGTATTTATATTTAATATAATCATTGATATGCTTAGATTTGAAACTACTGATTTAATCTTTTGTTTTCTATTGGTTTCATCTGTACTTTTTCTTTTCTAGTTTTATTTTAAATATTTCTAAATACTTTCATGTAACATCATTTTGACTTAAGAGATATGACAGCTTGCCTTTTATCTCAATGTTTAGTTTTAGGCTATTGTCCTATAACTTATCATACTCTGTCTTCAGGTGCTTTTATGATGCCTCACAGAGTATTAAAAATGTATAATAACTTACTTTCATTTTTTTCTAAAAACAGGGAAGAAATATTGAAAATTGTGTTGTAGTAATAGAAATAGTTTTCATATGTCCTTCACCCTACGTCTTCTATTATTAATACTATTTTTTAACTTTTATTTAACAAATATAAATTTCCAAAGTACAACTTATGGATTACAGTGGCTTTTCCCCCCATAAATTCCCTCCCACCTGCAACCCTCCCATATCCTGCTCCCTCTCCCATTCCATTCACATCAAGATTCACTTTCAATTATCTTTACTATTATTAATACTATTATTACTATTAATGGGCCAGATCAGGTTCCCCTATTTTTTATTCAAACTCAGTTTACTTATTTATATTTTTAATTATCACATAGTAATTGTAAACATTTATTGGATACCGTGTGGCATTTCAACATATGTATCTGATGTGTAATGACCAGATCAGAAAGATTGAAATATCTATCACTTCAGACGTATATCGTTTCTTTTTGTAAGGAACATCCAAAATCTTCTCTATAGTTTTCAAAAAAGTCAATCAAATATGGTCAAGCATTATTCTACTGTGTTCTGAAATGTTACAAGTTATTCTCCTATTCAAAAGTATCCCTCCCTTAACCATCTTATGTCCAGGCTTCCCTTTCACACACCCTCCTCAAGTTTGAGTAACCACTATTCTATTTGCTGATTCTTTGAGATCAGTTTGCTTTCCACCTATAAACGAGAACATGCAGCGTCTCTTTTTTCTGAGCCTGGTTCATTTTATCTAATATAACTATATATAATTGTCCTCCAGTTCTATCTATGTTGCAGGTAATGGAATTTTTTTTTTTATTTTTGAGAATATGACATTGTGTACATAACCAGTTTTTAAACTCTTTCATCTATCAATGAATATCTACGTTGCTTCTTTATCTTGGCAATTTTGAATAGGACATAATAAATGTGCTAATGCAAATGTTTTTTTTCCGTAGTGAGATTTCTGCATCATACTGTAGTTGTATTTCTAACTTGTTGAGGAGCACCCATACTATTTTCCATTGTGGCTGTGCTAATTTACATCCCCACTAAAAATGTCTGAGGTTTCCCCTTCTCTGCATCCCTAACCCCACTTGCTTGGTTATAGTCTTTTTTATTATAGTTATTCTTTTTTAAAGGACTTGTTTATTCATTTGAAAGGCAGAGTGACAGAGAGGGAGAGACGAGAAATAGAGGAGTTTCATCTGCTGGCTCATTCCCCAGATGTCTTCAACAGCCAGGGCAGGACCAGGCTGCAGCCAGGAACCAAGGATTCCATCTGGGTTTCTCACTTGGGTGGCATCCCTGACTGTTTTTTCAGGTACAACAGCAAAGAAGTGGATTTGAAGTAAAGCTGCTGGGGCTCAAACTGTCCTACCAATATGTCTTATATTGGATGCCTGCATCCCTAGTGGCCACTTTACCTACTGTGTCAAAATGCTGGGCCCTGATTATAAACATTCTATCTAGGGTGAGATGATATCTCACTGTAGATTTGATTCACATTTCCTGATAATTAGGGATGCTCAGCATTTCTTCCAATACTTGTTGAACATGTTGTATGCTCTTTTGAAAGAATTTTATTTAGTCACTTGCTCAGATTTGCTATAGAGCTATTTGGGATCCTAATATTTTGTGGAACTTAATTCCTTATCAGATGAACAGTTGCCAAATGTTTCTGCCTATTCCATCAGTTTTCTCTTCATTCTGTTCAATATTTCCTTTGCTGTACAGAAGCTTCTTCAGTTAATTGTAATCTTGATTTTTGATTTCTCTTTTTATTGCCTGTGCTATGGTTTCATATTCAAAATATATTTACTAAGACTAATGTTCTAAATTATTTCTCCTTCACTGACTTCCAGCAGTTCCAAAGTTTTTGTTCTCCATTTTGAGTCGATTATTTTTAATATGGTGAAAAATAGGGGTAAAGTTTCTGTGTTTTGCATATGGGTACCAAATTTTCCCAGCACCATTTGTAGAAGACATTTTTCTTTCTCCAGTGTGCTCAGACATTCTGTGGCTTTTGTAAAAAATAAGATTTAAATCATGTATTTACTTCTGGGATCTTTATTCTATTCCATTGGTCTATGTTTCTGTCTTTATTCCAATACCACACTATTTTGATTACTATAGCCCATATAGTTTGTCTTGAGATCAGGTATCATGATGTTTTCAATTTTGTCCTTTTGACCCAGGATTGCTTTGGCTACTGAAGGTTGACTGTGATTCCATACACACTTTAGAACTATTTTTCCTGTCTGTGTGAAGAATGGTATTTTCTTAGGGATTGCACTGAAACTGTAGATTGTTTTGGATAATATGAGCAATTTAGCAATATTAATTCTTCTAATCTATGAACATGTATTGTCTTTCTGCTATTATGAAGAAATTTTTCTGTCTCCCATGCACTCATATTCTGTTGAGGCTTTCACCAAAAATAAGTTATAAATGTGTGGATTTGCTTGTGGGCTCTCTATTCTTTTCCATTGGTCTGTTTCTCTTTATCCCAGTACCATGTTGTCTTGGCTGGTATAGGCCTATAGTATGTCTTGAGATCAGACATCATGATTGTTATCTATTCTGAAAACTATCATGTCCTGTTCAGTTGCTTGCATCAATATTTCATAATTGTCAAGGTAGAGATCATTTCTCTGTTGATTAAATTTGTTCCTAGCTTTTTCTTTTGTGTGTTTGTATTGTGCATGGAATTTCTTTCTCAATATGTTCATTACTGGTATATTAAAAAGCAGATGACTTTTGCATGTTGATTTTCTTCCTTGCAATTTTATTGAAATTTTTGTCGATGCTAATATTTTTGTGAAGTATTTAAGTTTTTCTATGTATAAAACATGTCATCTGCAAACAGGTACAATGCAAACTTCTCCTTTCCTATTTGCATTCTCTCTATTTCTTGCTCTTGTTTTATACTGCTACAGTTAAAACTTCCAATAAGATATTAAATAAAACTACTGAATGTATATTTCCTTGCCTTGTTTCTGCTCTTACAGGAAATTACTTTATTTTTCTCCCATAAAATATTATGCAGGCTGTGGAGCTGATATAGAGAGACCTCACTGTATTGAGGCAAAGTACCACTGCATCCAATTTTTGAAGGTTTTTATAGCCTGCATCTATTTAGATGATCATATAGTTTTTACCATTCATTCTGTTGATATGATTTTATATTTACAGATTTGGGTATGTAGAACTCATTTGATCAAGATATATAATCGTTTAATGTACTATTGGATTTGATTTGCTGGTATTTTTTAAATCAATCAGCTTCTATGTTCATTAGAAATGTTTTCCTGTATTTTTTTTTTTTTTTAGTTTTTTTTTTTTAAAGACTTATTTATTTACTTGAAAGTCAGAATCACACAGAGAGAGAAGGAGAGGCGAGAGAAAGAGGTCTTCCATCTGCTGGTTCACTCCCCAGATGACCACATCGACTGGAACTGTGCTGATCCGAAGCCAGGAGCCAGGAGTTTCCTCTGGATATCCCACATGGGTGTAGGGGCCCTAGGACTTGAGCCATCTTCTACTGCTTTCCCAGGCCATAGCCGAGAGCTGGACTGGAAGTGGAGCAGCCTGGTCTCGAACTGGCGCCCATATGGAATGCCAGCACTGCAGGCAGCAGCTTTACATTCTATGCCAGCGTGCCGGCCCCTAGTTTTCATTTTTTTAATTTCTTGTTTCCTTGTTTGATTTTGGTATCAGAATATTTCAGGTATTATGGAATTCATTTGGACACGTTACCTACCTTTTGGAACCTTGGAATCATTTGAGAAGGATTGGTATCAGTTCTTTGAAAGTTTGGTAACATTCAACGATGAAGCCATACTGTCTCAGGTTTTTCATTGTTGATAAGATTTTGTGATTATTTCAATCTCATTAGGTGTTACCACTCTGTTCCAGTTTTCTATGCTCCATGATTCAATTTTTGTAGGCTACATGTGCCTAGGAATTATCCATTCCTTCTACATTCTTAATTTTTCTATGTGTATGGTTATTTTCATAATAGTCTGTAATGATCATTTGTATTTTTGGTAGATGTAGGGTGCTGTTTATTGTTTATTTCAGGTGTTCCATGGCTACAACAGTGAAGTTGGTAAATCACAAATCGATCATTGTGTTAAAAAGCTGTTGAAAGGAATTTCTCTCTGAACTAGCTATCCTGGAAAGCTTTTTTATGCAATGACTTTTATGCATAGCCGTAGTTTTCAAAAATAGAAAATATTTTTAAACAAGATTTAATTTTATATTGATCAGTAATACTTTATTGTTTTCAATATTTATGACTATAACAATCACATAAGATTACAAATAATTTTCAGGAAGACTAATAAGAGTAAATGCAATAAGAAAACTAAATGGAGAAGAGGATAATATGAGAATTTAGTGCTTTTTCACAAGCCAATCTGAAAAGTGGTGATATTGTCTTATATTCAAATTTGAGCCACTCAATCAAGTGGAGAATCCAAGATTTCTTGATAAAATAAGAGCACACTCTCCACCATAACTTACATGGATAATAAATCTTGGATGCTTTAATTTAGAATGTTTGCTTACATGAAATGTTTATCCTATAATAGATTGCTTGTCCTACCCCGACCCTGAAATTCAACTCTAAAGCAAATTTTGTTATGCAAGACTCTCACACAAAACTGCTTACACATCTGTCATTGTCCTCTACAAGGCAAGCTTTGAGTCTGTACTATATTTATTATGCAAATTCCTTTGAAATCTGTGATGCAGGTGCCTCTTGCCTTTCAAAATTAGTTTGCATATTAAATGTAGCATAGAAAATGATGGCCCAAGAACTTTAGCTGCTTTGGTTTTAATGAAAGACTGTGGAATAAAATGTATTGGATATTCAGGGTAATTCACACACAATAGAAACAATTAATGGAAAATACTCTAACAAATCCATTGTTTCTTTCTATGCAAGTTAAAGAAAGCAGATGTTTCTCAAATATGTTTTCCATGATTGATTTGCTTTATTTGCAAAATATCTGAAAAATAAACTGTAATGCAATTTCTTGCTAAAAACATTTTTGTGTAACTGAGGCATTTTCCCCCTCAAATCTACTCTTTATTAAGTGATAAAATTGCATTAGCAAGTCAAATATACTTTAGAAACTACTGTACATTAAGAATGACTAAATACTTTATGAAAATATTGATCAAAATAAATAAATCATTGAGGTGTTAGTTTCTAAATGGACGAGATTTTAAATAGATAAGGTATAAATAAGCAAATAAATTAATGCATAAATTGAAACATTACAGACATGAAATAATTAGTGCTTGTTTTTATAATTAAATCTAAATTATTTAATCATGAGTTAAACTATTTGCAAATATTTTCAAGTAATATTTAAATTCTACTTTGAAAGTCAGTTTAAAGTTCTCTATTTCAGCTTGAAATGCAAAGAGTTCTCATTCTTTCAATAACAAATGTATGATTAAATTGAAAGTCAGTGACCTTTTTTGAATCCATTAAGGTTCTGAGGACTTAGGTAAACTACCACCCCAAATTCTGGAGGGACAGGAAGATTCAGAAAGTTACAGCTGAGATCAGATTATTGGGAGCAGAAGCTGCTGGAGCAATTAACTTGCCAAATTGGGCTGAAATCAATACTGAAGGAAAAGAGAATTAGGAGGGCACACTTTTGTGAGTTTAATCTTCAGGAACTTCATTGAGTTCTAGTGAAAACTGAGAAAAAGTTCCCTTTGTGGCTCTGGGAGAGAAAGAGGAAAATTAATCATAAAGAAATATGTTACTTTCCAGTGACAAAGACCTCTCCAGGTCCTCCTGTTTAGGGTAAAAGTCATTTCTTTCCTGCCTTCATGAGTCACCTAAGGAGACTGAAGAAAGAAAGAAAAAAGACTGTCATTTTAATCATTTAGAGATGCAATCTCATTAAAAATTAACATTAAATCATAAGATTATATAATGTCTCACATTCCCAGTATTTACACCACACTAATATGGTTTCAGTATAATACAATGGATTGCAAGTAAAATATTAGCAACAATCAGTCTCAATCTAAGTAGGCCTTGTTAGGAAAGCTCAAAGATAGCACTGGAGGCAAAATCAAGAAATAGATTCTTCTTGATTCCTAAAACTATAGCAAACATTAATCATAGCAAAAGACCTCATCAAAATAACTAAACTTCACACCAAAGGCTCATTTACCTCGTCTCTCATTATCTTGTATATCATTTACCTCATTTCCCATTATCTGGCTTTCAGCAAATAATTACAAATCATCTTCTCCTTTGAGTTTAAATGCATTTCATTTTTAAACAACCCACATGACAATGTCTTTTTCCTTAAAAACAATGCCTCCACCCCAAGTAAATCACGGTCAAAATAAATGAAGAGCTCAAGATAACATCAGTGCCATTTTTTTGGAAATCCTGGTGTTGGTTGGATGAGCAGCAACCAGTTACGATGAGCAGTGATAGACCCAAAGTAATCGTCAATTTTGTTAACATATTTCTATTTCTAAACCAACCTTAAAAAATCATAAATGGGGTCACACCATCCTCACGGTAGTCCAGCACAGCAACCATGCCATCTGGATTCATGTTTTCACCAATATAGAACTGGGAGTTTTTGAAATTAGCAAGGATGTGCTTGATTTGTTCTGCAGCCCGTCGTAAAATGTCTTACTCTTTCTGGTTCTGTTCAAGTTTGCCTTTGATCGAGTTCATGCGATCTTTGATATATTTATGGTAGGCTTCTTTTGTGACAAGACCAACACCAGTGATCCCCGTGCTTTCAGTACCTTGGCCCTCCAGGCCTACAGCGGAGGCATTTCCACCAATGGCCGAATCATCAATGCTACCCTCTGTCCCACTGACCATCTTCCTCTCCACCTCTAGGCATAGCTCACCTCTGATCTCTCGAGTCTCATAAATGTCAGAGCATCTCATTGTGACTGATGGGGCCCGGGTAGATAATCATGATGGCAGCTGGATGGAGAGGACGACTAGGCACTGCGAGCTCAGAGCAAGAGCAGTGCAGCCGGAGTGGCCCTTGGGGGTTAGGGGAATGGGAGGAAAAGCTACAACACATCTTTAAAAAATAGGACAAGAAATCGTGTTAAGAAACAAGGGAAGCATTGGAATTACCCTTCGATAGGTCACGGGTTTTGAAATTAACAGGAAAGTTAGATAACTATGACTATATGTTAAGGGTTTTAATGGAAGTAGATCCTTTGTGAAGACAGTGGGCTAATATAGGCAGAAACATGCAAAATCCAACAAAGAAAAAGTGGAAGCTAAAGTGTTGCTCTCATAGAAGTTAGAATGGAATAGCGCCTCTCTGGAGACTGAAAGATATGCAGCAGCAAGGCTGGCGAGACAAGGGTTAATGAATACCAGGGCAAAGTGGATAGAAGGAATGAATTCTAATGTTCTACACAGGAGTGAGATAACTATGATTGGCAATTGGTTACACATTGCTGGAAAAGCCAGTAGAGAAGATTTAAAATGTTCTCAACACAGAAATGATAAATATTTGAGGTGATTAATATGTCAATTATCCTGATATGATGCTACACGTTGTACACATGTATTGGAATACACTGTACACCATAATGAAATACAGTAACCATATGTTAATTAAAATTTTTAAGAGGGAAAAAAAAGGTCTGCTATAGCAAGAAAAAAATAAATAACGGTTTTGGTGGGCAGGGACAGAATGTCTCTGAAAGATAAAACTACCAAATGTCACACCAAGAACACACACAATCTAAATAGGCCTCTGATACTTAAAAGTCCCATTGACCAGGGGTAGATTGACAAACCCAGCATTTTGGATATTATTTCATTCATTCATTCATTCATTCATTCATTTTTGCACTGTTGCCACCCAGTTTTAGTAGAATGTCTGTGCACATTAGCATTGCACCTCAATCGCCAGCTCCTTCTTTGAGAAGGTCAAAGCCTAGTTTTCAGTTCATTTGGTAAGCTTATTTCTTGATATGCTTTCAGCAAAGGGGAGGGAAGATCCCATATCTCATGTATCCTGCTCTCAAGAATGACCTTTGTTCAGTCCATAAAACTTTGGTCTACCACACAGTCTTTGGAAAAATTTACCAACACATTTACTTTTTAAAATATAAATCCCCCTTTTTCACTCTCCTGCTCTAGAAACTGTATTTGATCTCTTGTATGTAAACAAAAAGATTTTCACACAATGATATCAAATGCATGTTAAATGGAACCCATATTACAGGGAATCAAACTATAAGAACTAAATAGCAGTAGATAGTCACAGTAGAGCAATAAAAAGAGAAATACAGAAATCCTTTAATTTTAGCTCTCTGAAGATTACTTCTATTACAAATATCAATATTTTCAGCTTCTTTATGAGAAAATGCTCAATATGTGAATCCATTAATTTAGTTTGATTCTTACACTGAACCATAAGGTGCATGAAATGAACTACATTTGTAAAATTTAAATTTTGCATGATACTAATGATGGCAAATTATTTAATTTTTTCATCAGGTTAACTCCATTTGTTACTTTTACAGTGTAAGGTTAAGAAAAATCAACAGATAAGTGCTTTAGTAGAAAATCACTTTGAAACTATCATGAAGTAATTTTTTTAAAAATATATCAATTTTTTTTACAGTTTTAGTCAGTTTTTTTTCCCTGTATCCCTAGAAATTCATTTTCCTTGCTATAGATTTGGGAGATAATAATTTTCAGTCAGGCTGCTATACCTGATACAGAATAAGGCATTTATGCTTTGATGACCAAATAGCAATTGCATTGAGATACTTATTTAAATCCAAGTTTCTATGTTTTTCTGGGAAAGAAAATAATTATCTAACTTATAATTGCCTTATATGCTAATAAAATTATAATATAAGAGCTATGATCATGGAGTTCCATATGTGTGTGTGTGTGCAGCATAGACATTGTCTCTCTGCTATTAAGGAAAATAGCAAGTAGACCCAGAATTTAAAACCAAGACAGCGATGATATGGCATAGCAGGTAAAGCCACCAACTATGACGCTAATATTCCATATGGGTGTCAGTTTGGGCCCTGATTGCTCCACTTCTGAGCCGAATTCATGTTAATGACCTGGAAAAATAAGCAGACAATGGCCCAAGTGTTTAGGCCCCTACCATCCATGTGAGAGACCTGGAAGAAATTCCTGGTTCCTGACTTTGGCCTGGTACCGCCCTAGTTGTTGTGGCCATTTCGGGGAATGAACCAGTGGATTGAAGATCGATCTTTCTCTCTTTTCCTCATCTCTATCTCTATCTCTAACTCTGACTTTCAAATAAATAAATCAATGTAAAAAATAGACAACTGTGCTATTTCTAAGTATTACTTTCTGAGCATGATTTTAGCTGTCTGTTCTATTGGTTATTGTGTTTCCAATTTCTCCATCACTAACAAGTTCACATTAACTTTCAGTAGAAATAGGCAAAATCTTTTAAAGAAATTTTGTGACATGGAATGTGTTGAAAATCTTTCATTTCTGATACAGACTAATTATGGAAACATGTAGGATACAAACATACTAAGACAAGTGTGTTGCGATCTTCTCATTCTGCAAGCTTCCTGAGGGAAAGCATTAATAAACTGAAGATAATTTCAGAAATAGTGTTTTAGATACTAGGAAATGCACACATGTTGAGCTAAAATTATAATAATCCTAGCTAGGGTTCTGGACTTAGCTCTAGTTGTCAACACATTGCTTACTGAGTGTGTTACTGCAACTCAGAACTCACATTTCATTAAGGGGGTTTATGTGAAAAATTTTGGGGCATGACAAGGGAGTATTTATGGGAGATGTCAAAGTGACTGCAGGGGTCACATAACTCAGATTATGGTAACTGGATGGAGGAAAAATGTGAATTGCATCCAAACAGTAGGAAATTGCCACTAGAGTTGGAGTACATCTCAGGGAAATCACTGGGTATGACTAAGTTGAGGCAGAATTTACCCAAAGTACAAATGCTATGGTCTTAAACCAGCAAGTTCCTGGTGGACCAGCAGTAGCAGGTGAGAGAGAACTAATGATGCAAGGAGAAGAGTTCAAGGGCAACACTAGCATTTATTACGGAACCAGTATGCAAGTTACCTTTTCACCACCTCCATGAGGTCCTATATACCCACCTTCTCCACACATCATGACATCAGAAACTGAGAGAAAGGAGAGAATTCTAGAAGCCTAGATTACATGATGCTAAATTACTGTGGGGCATGAGCGCGGCCATGGCGTGGCCAGGGCAGGCCTAGGGGCTCCGCACACGCAGCTGCCCCAGTGCACCCCTGCCTGAGCCGCGCGGAGCAGAACTGTGCGGAGCCAAGCTGCAAACTAACCCGAGCTAGGGCCTGGAGCCAGCCAGCGGGTGTCCCGGGGATGGAGGCGCAGGGAGGGGCCCAGCGCATGTGCACGTGGCCCCGGCTGCTGCCATGGGGGACAGCAGCCCCGCAGGGGGCGCGGCAGTAGCGGCTCCGGCTCTGGACCGGGCGGTGCGGACGACAGGGGCCCCTGGGCTGCGCCAAAGATGGGGTCAACATGAAGTGCGCCTGGCTCCAGGAGGCGCAGGGCCGGCTGCAGCGCATGCAGGACTTCTTCATCTACAGCCTGCAGGCGCTGGAGGAGTGGGACTGTGAGCTGGAGCGTGTGCCCAGGGCCGGCCATGAATAAACTGCTGTCGCGCAAGGAGGAGGAGTGGATCCTGGAGCCCCTCACATGGTCACCACTTCCCCCAGCAAGAGGACCATTGGGAACCAGATGGAGAGGGACCAGGCTGTCGACGATGATGTCGGCGGCCTCCTCTCCAGTGGGCCCTGCCAGAGGGGCAAAGAAGATGGCATCCAGAGGAAGTAAGATGGGTGGAACTCAATGTTATTTACCACCAAAGATGATTGGCTGTGCGACATCAAGGGAAGTGACGACGACTGATGACAAGTATATAGACATATGGCTAGTCCTATAAAAATCGCCCCGTAAAATGATCTTTTAAGTGATTGATTGGTCCTTATGCCCTGCCCCAATGACTTCAGTTTTGTGCTTTAAAAGACTTTGTTACAGGTGAAATAAACGAGTCCCTGCTTGACTTGGCTACCTGCTGCGTCTGATTGTCTCCAGGTTCATGAGGCTAGGAAATGGGTGAGTGGCACACTTAGCTTTCCTCAGACCCAGTCCATCCTCCTACGGGTGGACTAAGACCCTGCAAATTACCAAAAGAGAATATCCACATCGTTAAACGTCCGTGCTATTAGAGGTACTGAATTATGATTTTTTTTCTGATAGAACTCAGCAAAGTGATAACTTGAAAAGACTACAAAATTGATTATACAAGAAATACATGCTACTTTTTGTTGGGTCACCCCCAAAATGGCCGCCACGGCAGGTGTGCTGCTCTGATCCCAAGCCAGGAGCCAGATGCTTCCTCCTGGTCCCCCATGTGGGTGCAGGACCCAAGGACTTGGGCCATCCACCACTGCCTTTCCAGGCCATAGCAGAGAGCTAGACTGGAAGAGGAGCAGCCGGGACAGAACTGGCACCCCAACAGGGACTAGAACCGGGGTGCCAGTGCTGCAGGCAGAGGATTAGCCTAATGAGCCGCGGCGCTGGTCTATAGTCCAGTCTTAATTTATACATACTTGTACTTCTTTTATAAATTTATGATGAATATGTCACATGAAAAAAGATTAAACACTGCATTTACTGTGATTGTATTTTTTAAGATTGAAATAACAACTAGAATTAAAAAATTTGATATGTCAAAATTCAATTATTGAAAATGGTAAAAATGAAGTATTTTTATATTGAAAAAACTTCATATTATTTAAGACATACACTCTATGCTTCAACGTTATTAACTCTATATTTCTTAAAGAACATCATTGTTAACAAATATATCTTGATTATTAAAAAGTATATATTGCTTTTTAAAGATTTATTTATTTATTTGAAACTCAGAGAGAGAGAAAGGGAAGGAGAGAGAGGCAGAGAGAAAGAGAGGGAGATCGTCCACTTGTTGATTCACTCTTCTGATGGCTATAAAACCCAGGGCTGGGCCAGGCTGAAGACAGGAGCCAGGAGCTTCATCCAGGTCTCCCATGTGGATGCAGGGGCCCAAGGACTTGGGCCATCCTCCCTGCTTTTCCCGGTCATTAGCAGGGAGTTGGATCAGAAATGGAGCAGCCAGGACTCCACCTGATGCCCATATAAGATGCTGGCATCTCATGAGTCAGCTTTACCCACTACATCATATCGTCAGCCCCTAAAATGGCATATGACAAAATAATTTTATTTTTAAACTGTGTAATTATTTCTCATGGCATTCATGATTGCTTTTCTTTGTGTTATTATTGCTTTGCCTACAGATAAAATATTAGATATTATTTGTGTGGATCATCCTGAAGAATATTAAGTGCTATTTTCTAGAAAAAAATTTATAGAATATGATCAGGTTTTATATTGTATGACAAGGATGATTTATATGAATCAGAATATATTATGTATTGATTTCCATAAGTTACTTCAGATAAGTATTTATGGACATGATATGACCTCTCATTTTATTGGATTCTCAAATGCATTTGTGGTTGTAGTGCTTTATAAATCCTTCTCTCCCTGTTTATAAACTAAAAAGCCAGAATCTGTCTTGATATTTTGAAATTATTAATGAGTGACAAGAGACATTTTTAATAAGGTTTTCTTGTACAGAATGATACAATGTGTAATTTACTATTCTTGTCATAATGATCTTTTTTAAGTCATGGAGAAAACAAGCTTTCATGTGTTAATTATTAGTATATAACAGCAATTAAAGATCATTATTTTTATAATGAATCTTTATTTATTTATGTGAAGCTTTTAAATAAAGCTTGATATTTCAGAATTCTTGGCTATCAAACAAAGAAACTTAATACATTTTCAAGAAAAGAATTTTAATTACTACTGCTTGAAAGAGAATATGGAAATGAGTGTCAACAGATTTTACTTTGAAGGAAAAGAAGAAGTTTAAGAAACTTTCACAGATAACTATCAACCATTAGGTAATTTAATAATTGAAAGTTGGGTATTTTTCACATAAGTGGGTACTTATATTAAGAAGTATTCACTGTGAGTCGAATGTTGCAGCACAGTATTTTGTTTATGAAGGGAATGATGTGTACACGCAGAGCAGGAAGTGGGATCTGTACTTATGAAGGACTCATGCAATGATATTGCCTTCCCAGAACTGATTCATTATTTAGGTAGCACTCACAGATACTTGAAGGACTGTAGTTCCTTGCTCAAAGGCACATAACTGGTGTCAGAAAGAACAGAAGGTTAAACAGATGTTGTGGTTCCAGGGTCTCAGCTCCTATCCACTATATCTGATGGCCTCCCCTTGACATATATGCCTCCTGATAGAAAGGGAATGTCTACTTCTCAAGATAGTGACTGATGAAAGCCTTCAAGTCACTATGTTGTCAGAAAGAGGAAAGAGAAAGTAAACATAAGAACAATTCCTCACTGAAGAGACACCTAAGGAGTCCGAGAAGTATAGCTTCGGGGTTGTAGGAGGCATGAGTCTTATCGTCTAGTAATTCTCATTTTTGTCCAGCGTGAATTAGAACATGACAATAACACACACATCTAATTGTAAAGAGTATGCAATAAGGTAATTATAGCAATTAATTATAGTGATACTTCAAAACTACAAGAAAGTACACAGCCACCCAAACCCTGGGTCAGACATAAAGAAAATGAAGCTTTAAAAGTTAGGGAAGATTCGTAGGTGAGACAAGCCTTATCATTTCTCTCTCTCTCTTCCTAACTTAATTTCCCTAATTGTGTTCCCTTTTACAAACAGTAATTTTATGTCCTTTGACCACTTAACTTGTAGGTAACAAATACGATTTGCTGCTTGTTTTATTTTCTTTCAACCAGTTTATCTTTTTTTTACAAAAATCTTAAATTTTAAGAAAAATTGATCATCTCATACCTACAGTTTCTACTATTATTTACATCTTTCATTAGTATGGTATATTGGTTGCAATTAATGAGTAGATATTGATACAGTGCATAAACATCACAGTTTATATTAGGTTGCACTCTATGCTTTGTAAATTTCTATGGTCCTGACAAATGCATACCGAGTCATGCACCCAGGGTTTACTGCAGTGTGCATTATAATTTTATCTTCCACTCCCTTAAACCTCCTCTTCACATGCTTGCCCCTCCCACCCCAAAACATTAAACTCTTTAGCTGTCTATAGTTTTGTCTTTTTCAAAATATTATATAGTTGGAATCATACAACTGGTTGCCTTATCAGACTGGATTATTTCATTTAGCAATATACATTTAGGAGTTATCTATGCTTCCAGGGCTATATAGTTAATTTATTTTTATTACTGAAAAATATCCCATTTTATACAGGTGGCAGTTTATCTATTCCTGTAGGTTGCTTCACGTTTTGGCATAAGGTTGCTGTGAACATTCTCGTATAGATTTCCGTGGGCACCTAAGTTGTAAACTTAACTGAGGAAATGTCTAGGAGTAGATTTGCTGTATCATATGTTTAGATCCTGTTTCACTTTGCAGAAACTGGCAAACTCTTCCAAAGTAACTGGGCCAAATTGTGCCCTCCTACCAGAATGAGTGACTTTTCCTGTTGCTCCATATAATTCTCAGCATTTTCTTCCCTCAATTTTTTAAAATTATTCAAATAGGTATGAAGAGGTTTCTTCTTGTTGCTTTAATTAGTAATTTTCTAATGTCATATGAAGTTGAGTATCACTTTGTATGCTAATTTTCCATATGTTCATGTTGTTTGATGTGATGTCTCTTCAGATCTTTGGCTCTTTTGAAAATTAGGTTATTTGTTTTGCTTTTGATGAGTTTTAAGTATTATTTATATATTTTGGATACAAGTGTTTTATCAGATATTTTTCTTGTACACACTGCCTCGTCAGCACTAATTTCAGTTAAACCTTTTATATGCATAATGATTATTTTTTCAACTTTGTAATTTTAGTTCTTGTTGATTATTTTTTCAGCTTTGTAATTTTTGTTCTTGTTGTTGTGGTCACCTTAGGATTTACCATAAACATTTACAGTAAATCCAAATTTACATTCAAACAACAGTATTTCACCATATAAGCTATAGAAGTAATTTACACTATTGCCAATTTCTCATTCCCACTCCTTAGAACGCATTCTGTGCTGTTTCAATGATCTATCCCTGTACCAATGACAAATATCCTGTTAACAAAAGTTTTCTAAGCCTTGGTTTCTGGTAAGAAAATATACTCCTTCCCTTCCATCCTGCTTAGTCTTTCTTCCCATGTTCTTTCTTCTCTCTCTCCCTCTCTCTACAGCTCTCTCTCTCTCTCTACAACTCTCTTTCTCTCTATCCTATATACACACACACACACAAATATATATATATATATATATATATATATATATATATATGGTTATGGGACACAGGTAGAGTGTTTTATCAGAATAAAAACTTTATATGCTTGTCTGTGGAGTGAAGAAGCAGACTTCTGGAATTTTTATCATAATAATAAAATAACAGAAATTTTGTCACATAACTATTCCTGTTTTAAAATTTGCCTTTAGACATTCTTCTTCAGAGTACATCTATAATACTTATTAAATTTGTTCACTTTTGTTTGATGTTTAGTTTGTCAAAACAATAGTTTATCAAAATATTCTTTTTATGATATTCTTGCTATTATACAAATAATATTTATATATACTCAAGGTCCTTTCAGTTAAAATGTAAGGAACTTAAGTCCACAAGTAAAATTGTACTTAGTTACAAATTTTCAAGCACCATATAAATATTCAATTTCTCTATTCATTAAAAAGTACTTTTTGGGCCGGCGCCGTGACTCAATAGACTAATCAGCACACCGGGTTCCAGTCTGACTCTGGGCGGGGCAAATTAACAGGAGATTAGGACCTAGTAAATATGTGGTACTACTGAACTGAGACTATGAAAAAAGAGACAGTGGGGGAGAGAACTCACAGAACTAACGTTAGTACTCTCCAGAGATGCTACAATTACGTAACTTTGGCAACCCAGTAGGAGAATGAAGGAGAATCTGAGCCCACTCTGAGGGCCGAACAGATTCCCTGTGTGGTCCTTGGGAAAGAGCTTCTGATCTCTGGCTCCTGTGAGTATATCATTTGCCTGCAAACTACCTCCAACTTCGTTCAGCTGTGAATAATTACTTCCCTTTTGAATCAAAAAAAGAAAAAAAGAGAGAGAGAGATCTACCATGCCTAACCTGGGAGTGTCACCTTTGGCACACCAAACAGAGCTCTCAGGCCACACCCATCTCAAGCCCTAAGGCTCCATCAAAAACAGACAGTCCACTTAATCTAGAGTCATAGTATAACAAGAAAAAGCACCACAGTGAAGAAACCAAATATCTCCAATATGCCAAATAACAAACGCAAAAACCGAGGTAATAAAAACAAGGAAGTCACCATGACGCCCTCAAATGAAAAAGACACCCCAATTCAAGATTATGAAGATGATGAGTTAGAAGAAATGCAAGAAGCAGATCTCAAAAAATTGATAAGAACATTAAGAAGTTCTCAAAAACAAATTCTTGAACTACAGAAATCCTTAATGGACAAGATAGAAAATCTCTCTCGTGAAAATGAAATATTAAGGAGGAATCAAAATGAAACAAAGCAACTAGTACAACAGGAAACTGTGATAGTGACGAGAAATCATAATGAAGTGAAAAATTCAATAGATCAAATGAAAAGCACAATAGAGAGCCTTACAAACAGAATGGGTGAAGCAGAAGAGAGAATATCGGACTTAGAAGACAGAGAACAGGAAAGGATACAGTCAGACCAAAGAAAAGAAGAGGAAATTAGAAATCTAAAACATATTGTTGGGAATCTTCAGGATACTATTAAAAAAACCAACATTCGGGTTCTAGGAGTTCCTGAAGGCATGGAGAGGGAGAAAGGATTAGAAGGCCTTTTCAGTGAGATATTAGCAGAAAATTTCCCAGGTTTGGAGAAGGACAGAGAAATCCTAGTACAGGAAGCTCACAGAACCCCTAATAAACACGACCAAAAGAGATCCTCACCACGACACGTTGTAATTAAACTCTCCACAGTGAAACATAAAGAAAAGATCCTAAAATGTGCAAGAGAGAAATGTCAGATTACTCTCAGAGGATCTCCAATCAGACTCACAGCTGACTTCTCATCAGAAACCCTACAAGCGAGGAGGGAATGGCGAGATATAGCCCAGGTACTAAGAGAGAACAACTGCCAGCCCAGAATATTATATCCTGCAAAGCTATCATTTGTGAATGAAGGTGAAATAAAGACTTTTCATAACAAACAGAAATTGAAAGAATTTGTCGCCACTCGTCCAGCCCTGCAAAAGATGCTTAAAGATGTGTTACACACAGAAACACAGAAACACGGTCATCAATATGAAAGAAGGTAAAGGAAGGAAACCTCACAGCAAAAGATCACAGGGAATTCAAAGCATATATTAGAACTTATCTTTGGCAAATGGCAGGGCAAAGTTACCACTTATCATTAGTCACATTGAACGTGAATGGCCTGAACTGTCCAGTTAAAAGACACCGATTGGCTGATTGGGTTAAGGAACAAAACCCATCTATTTGCTGCTTACAAGAAATACACCTTTCCAACAAAGATGCACACGGACTGAAAGTGAAAGGCTGGAAAAAGATATACCATGCCAACATAAATGAAAAAAGAGCCGGCGTAGCCATCTTAATATCAGACAACATAAACTTTACCACAAAAACCGTTAAGAGAGACAAAGAGGGACACTACATAATGATTAAGGGATCAATACAACAAGAAGATATAACAATTATCAATGTATATGCACCTAACTACAGGGCAGCGGTTTATCTAAAAGATTTGTTAATGGACTTAAAGGGAGACTTAGACCCCAATACAATAGTACTGGGGGACTTCAATACTCCACTCTCAGAAATAGACAGATCAACAAGACAGAGGTTCAACAAGGAGACAGTAGATTTAAATGACACTATAGCCCAAATGGATCTAACAGATATATATAGAACTTTCAATCCTACAGCTAAAGATTTTACATTCTTCTCAGCAGTACATGGAACCTTCTCTAGGATTGACCACATACTAGGCCATAAAGCAAGTCTCAGCAAATTCAAAAGAATTAGAATCATACCATGCAGCTTCTCAGACCATAAAGGAATGAAGTTGGAAATTACCAACTCAGGAATCCCTAGAGCATACGCAAACACATGGAGATTGAACAACATGCTCCTGAATGAACAATGGGTCATAGAAGAAATCAAAAGAGAAATCAAAAACTTTCTGGAAGTAAATGAGGATAACAGCAAAACATACCAAAACTTATGGGACGCAGCAAAAACAGTGTTAAGAGGAAAGTTTATATCAATAGGTGCCTACATCAAGAAATTGGAAAGGCACCAAATAGATGAGCTATCAATTCACCTCAAGGATCTAGAAAACCTACAGCAAACCAGACCCAAATGTAGTAGGAGAAGAGAAATAATTAAAATCAGAGAAGAAATCAATAGGATTGAATCAAGGAAAACATTCCAAAAAAATCAGCCAAACGAGGAGCTGGTTTTTAGAAAAAATAAACAAAATTGACACCCCATTGGCCCAACTAACTAAAAAAAAGTAGAGAAAAGACCCAAATCAATAAAATCAGAGATGGAAAAGGAAATGTAACAACAGACACCACAGAAATAAAAAGAATCATCAGAAATTACTACAAGGACTTGTATGCCAGCAAACAGGGAAACCTATCAGAAATGGATAGATTCCTGGACACATGCAACCTACCTAAATTGAAATAGGAAGACATCAAAAACCTAAACAGACCCATAACTGAGACAGAAATTGAAACAGTAATAAAGGCCCTCCCAACAAAGAAAAGCCCAGGACCAGATGGATTCACTGCTGAATTCTACCAGACATTTCAAGAAGAACTAACTCCAATTCTTCTCAAACTGTTCAGAACAATCGAAGAAGAGGGAATCCTCCCAAATTCTTTCTATGAAGCCAGCATCACCTTAATTCCTAAGCCGGAAAAAGATGCAGCACTGAAAGAGAATTACAGACCAATATCCCTGATGAACATAGATGCAAAAATCCTCAATAAAATTCTCGCCAATAGAATGCAACAACACATCAGAAAGATCATCCACCCAGACCAAGTGGGATTTATCCCTGGTCTGCAGGGATGGTTCGATGTTCACAAGTCAATCAATGTGATACACCACATTAACAGACTGCAGAAGAAAAACCATATGATTATCTCAATAGATGCAGAAAAAGCATTTGATAAAATACAACACCCGTTCATGATGAAAACTCTAAGCAAACTGGGTTTGGAAGGAACATTCCTCAATACAATCAAAGCAATCTATGAAAAACCCACAGCCAACATCCTATTGAATGGGGAAAAGTTGGAAGCATTTCCACTGAGATCTGGTACCAGACAGGGATGCCCACTCTCACCACTGCTATTCAATATAGCTCTGGAGGTTCTAGCCAGAGCTATTAGGCAAGAAAAAGAAATTAAAGGGATACAAATTGGGAAGGAAGAACTCAAACTATCCCTCTTTGTAGATGATATGATTCTTTATTTAGGGGACCCAAAGAACTCTACTAAGAGACTATTGGAACTCATAGAAGAGTTTGGCAAAGTAGCAGGGTATAAAATCAATGCACAAAAATCAACAGCCTTTGTATACACAGACAATGCCATGGCTGAGGAAGAACTTCTAAGATCAATCCCATTCACAATAGCTACAAAAACAATCAAATACCTTGGAATAAACTTAACCAAGGATGTTCAAGATCTCTACGATGAGAATTACAAAATCTTAAAGAAAGAAATTGAAGAGGATACCAAGAAATGGAAAAATCTTCCATGCTCATGGATTGGAAGAATCAATATCATCAAAATGTCCATTCTCCCAAAAGCAATTTATAGATTCATTGCAATCCCAATCAAGATACCGAAGACCTTCTTCTCAGATCTGGAAAAAATGGTGCTGAAATTCATATGGAGGCACAAGAGACCTCGAATAGCTAAAGCAATCTTGTACAACAAAAACAAAGCCAGAGGCATCACAATACCAGATTTCAGGACATACTACAGGGCACTTGCAATCAAAACAGCATGGTACTGGTACAGAAACAAATGGATAGACCAATGGAACAGAATTGAAACACCAGAAATCAATCCGAACATCTACAGCCAACTTATATTTGATCAAGGATCTAAAACTAATTCCTGGAGCAAGGACAGTCTATTCAATAAATGGTGCTGGGAAAATTGGATTTCCACATGCAGAATCATGAAGCAAGACCCCTACCTTACACCTTACACAAAAATCCACTCAACATGGATTATAGACCTAAATATACGACCTGACACCTCAAGTTACTAGAGAATATTGGAGAAACCCTTCAAGATATTGGCACAGACAAAGAATTTCTGGAAAAGACCGGGAGGCACAGGCAGTCAAAGCCAAAATCAACTATTGGGATTGCATCAAATTGAGAAGTTTCTGTACTGCAAAAGAAACAGTCAGGAGAGTGAAGAGACAACCGACAGAATGGGAAAAAATATTTGCAAACTATGCAACAGATAAAGGGTTAATAACCAGAATCTACAAAGAGATCAAGAAACTCCACAACAACAAAACAAACAACCCACTTAAGAGATGGGCCAAGGACCTCAATAGACATTTTTCAAAAGAGGAAATCCAAATGGCCAACAGGCACATGAAAAAATGTTCAAGGTCATTAGCAATCAGGGAAATGCAAATCAAAACCACAATTAGGTTCCACCTCACCCCAGTTAGAATGGCTCACATGCAGAAATCTACCAACAACAGATGCTGGCGAGGATGTGGGGAAAAAGGGACACTAACCCACTGTTGGTGGGAATGCAAACTGGTCAAGCCACTATGGAAGTCAGTCTGGAGATCCCTCAGAAACCTGAAGATAACCCTACCGTTCGACCCAGCCATCCCACTCCTTGGAATTTACCCAAAGGAATTTAAATTGGCAAACAAAAAAGCGGTCTTCACCCTAATGTTTATTGCAGCTCAATTCACAATAGCTAAGACCTGGAACCAACCTAAATGCCCATCAACGGTAGACTGGATAAAGAAATTATGGGATATGTACTCTTTAGAATACTATACCGCAGTAAGAAACAACGAAATCCAGTCATTTGCAACAAAATGGAGGAAACTGGAACACATCATGCTGAGTGAAGTAAGCCAGTCCCAAAGGGACAAATACCATATGTTCTCCCTGATCGGTGACGACTGACTGAACACCAAAAAGGAAACCTGTTGAAGTGAAATTGACACTATGGGAAATGGTGACTTGATCAGCATAGCCCTGACTGTTAATGAACAACTTAATACATTATCCCTCTTAATAGTTTTTTTGTCTGTTCTACTTAATATGACTGGTTTAATTCTGTAATTAATACACAGTTATTCTTAAGTGTTGAAAATTAACTGAAATGTGATCCCTGTTAAACATAAGAGTGGGAATAAGAGAGGGAAGAGATGTATAATTTGGGACATGCTCAAGCTGACTTGCCCCAAATGGTAGAGTTGGAAACATACCAGGGGATTCCAATTCAATCCCATCAAGGTGGCATGTACCAATGCCATCTCACTAGTCCAAGTGATCAATTTCAGTTCACAATTGATCATAATGAAAGGACTAAGAGTCAAAGAGAGCACATAAACAAGTCTAGTACCTGCTAACACTAACCGATAGAATAAATAAAGGGGAGAGTGATCCAACATGGGAAGTGAGATACTCAGCAGACTCCTAGAATGGCAGATGTCCTAAATAGTACTCTGGCCTCAGAATCAGCCCTAAAGGCATTCGGATGTGGCTGAAAAGCCCATGAGAGTATTTCAGGCATGGAAAGCCAAGACACTCTGGCAAAAGATCTCTGTGAGTGAGATCCCAGTGGAAAGAACAGGTCTTCAAAGAAGGAGGTACCTTTCTCTGAAGGGAGGAGAGAACCTCCACTTTGACTATGACCTTGTCTAAACAAGATAAGAATCAGAGAAATCAGAGGGCTTCCATAGCCTTGGAAACTCATGACTGGAGCATAGGGAGATTCCTGATGCCATAGACAAGAGTGTCAATTGGTAAAGTCAACAACAGGAGTCACTGTGCACTTACTCCTCATGTAGGATCTCTGTCCTTAATGTGCTGTGCATTGAGATTTAATGCTATAACGAGTACTCAAACAATATATTTCACTTTGTGTTTCTATGTGGGTGCAAACTGTTGAAATCTTTACTTAATGCATACTAAACTGATCCTCTGTAAAAAAAAAAAAAATTATCAAATCCCACTGGGATTCAACATGACACAGGTCTGATCTGATTTCATCATCATTTAAAAAAATCATGTATTATTTTTCTCTTTATGTTTCTGTGTGGGAGCAAACTGTTGAAATCCTTACTTAATGTATGCTAAACTGATCTTCTGTACATAAAGAGAATCGAAAATGAATCTTGATGTGAATGGAAGGGGAGAGGGAGTGGGAAAGGGGAGGGTTGTGGGTGGGAGGGAGGTATGGGGGGGAAGCCATTGTAATCCATAAATCGTACTTTGGAAATTTATATTCATTAAATAAAAGTTAAAAAAAAAGAAACATACCAGGGGTTTCAAATTCAATCCCATCGAGGTGGCATGTACCAATGCCATCTCACTAGTCCCAGTGATCAATTTCTGTTCACAATTGATCATAATGATAGGACTAAGAACCAAAGGGATCACAGAAACAAGAATAGTGTCTGCAAATACTAGCTGATAGAATCAAAAAGGGAGAGGAATGATCCAACATGGGAAGTGAGATACACAGCAGACCCATAGAATGGCAGATGTCCTAAACAGCACTCTGGCCTGAGAATCAGCCCTTAAGGCATGCCAATCCGGCTGAAAAGCCCATGAGAGTATTTCAGGCATGAAAAGCCAAGACACTTTTGGGGAAAAAAAAAAAAAAACCTAAATGAAAGATCTCCGTGAGTGAGATCCCGGTTGAAAGAACGGGTCATCAAAGAAGGAGGCACCTTTCTCTGAAGGGAGGAGAGAACTTCCACTTTGACCATGGCCTTGTCTAAATATGATCAAAGTCAGTGAACTCAGGGGGCTTCCATAGCCTTGGCAGCTCATTACAAGAGCCTAGGGTGATTACTGAGGCCATAAACAAGAGTGTCAATTTGTTAAGTCAACAACAGGAGTCACTGTGCACTTACTCCTCATGTAGGATCTCTGTCGTTACTATGCTGTACATTGAGATTTAATGCTATAACTAGTACTCAAACAGTATTTTTCACTTTATGTTTCTGTGTGGGAGCAAACTGTTGAAATCTTTACTTAATGTATGCTAAACTGATCTTCTGTATATAAAGAGAATTGAAAATGAATCTTGATGTGAATGGAAGGGGAGAGGGAGTGGGAAAGGGGAGGGTTTTGGGTTGGAGGGACGTTATGTGGGGGAAGCCATTGTAATCAATATTCTGTACTTTGGAAATTTATATTCATTAAATAAAAGTTAAAAAAAAAACAGTATAACAAATAAAAATGAGTCAAGGGTCAGCATTGTGGCGGAGCAGGTTAAGTTGCCTCCAGCAACATCTGCATCCCATACTGGTGCCAGTTCAAGTCCCAGCTGCTCCTCTTCAGATTCAGCTCCCTGTTAATATGCCTGGGTAAGCAACAGAAGGTGGTCCAGGTGCTGGGGCTTCTGACACCAGTGGGAGACCCAGAAGGTATTATAGGCCTCTCTCCCTCTCAATCTCTCTCTCTCTCTTCCCCTCTAACCCTGGCTTTCAAATTAATAAATAAATATTCTTTAAAAAGTCATTCAACAAACATCTGGTGAAGTTATAATATATCCAGTATTTGATTATGCATTATTTGACATGGAACACATAAAAGTATGTACCTGTTGACCTTACGTATCTCCCAGGTTGATGGAAGAAAACTGATTCAGCATAATGACTCTTCTGCAGTGGAATAGATGCTAAAAAAGAAATGAACAAAATACAATGACAGAACAAAGAATGGAATGACACCCAAACTCAGAAGATTCTTCTCAATTTTTTGAAATTTATGTTCAAAAATCTATATAGATATAGCTAAAAGTTCAGAAAATTTGCAATTGTGGCAATAAAATTGATGACATATTTGAATATTTTAGTTTAGTATCTCCCAGAAAGTATTTTTTGTGCTAGAACTTTGCAAATATAATAAAAGAAAATTCAACACTATTAATCCAAAATCTTTTTTAAAGGTTTATTATATTTATTTATTTGAAAGGCAGAGTTATGGAGCGAGAGAGACACAGAGTGATCTTCCATCTTCTGACTGGCTCACTCCCCAAATATCTAAAATTGGCAGAGCTGGGTCAGGCAGAAGCCAGGTGGCAGAAACGCCTGGGAACACTATCTGGGTCTCACTTGTGACTGGCAGAGGCCCAAAAGCTTGAACAATCCTCTGCTGCCTTTGTGGGGAGCAACTGGGAGCAACTCAGACTAGACTAAGTTACTGGAATTAAGACTTATTCTATGCATCTGCTCTCCCACAATGTGGCGCTGGGAGAGGAGAAAACAGCTTCTACGCAGCTGCCTCTTGCCAACTTGAGTGATGACCTCCAGGAGCTGATCCTGCTCCTGATTGGAGGAGAGCAGCGTACTCGGCGTGTGGGCAGCCGAGTTGGGATTGGTGGAAGAGGACTGTAAAGGAGGAGAGAGACAACATGCACCAGGAACATCTAAGGGGAACACCTGAGGAACACCTGTGCAGCCCCCGAGAGAGCCGGCCGGCGGTGTGCCGCTCCCCTCGGAAGTGGGGAATGTGGCAGGGGGAACCGCCCTTCCACGGAGGTGGAAGGGTCAGTAGCCAACCCGGGAAGAACCAGCAGCAAACCCGGGGAGGGCCGAGCAGACAGAAGAACAACGCAGGGTCCTGTGTCGTTCCTTCCACGAAGACGAAGACGGGGAGCGACATGCCTTCTCACGCCCATTAGTAGGAAACTGGATTTTAAGTGGAACAGCTGTGACTTGAACCATATAGGTGTCGCAGGTGGTGATTAAACACATTGCACCACAACACCAGCCCCCTGTTGCTTAGAAGTTTAAATCTAAAATTTAAAAGCACAAAATGTGTATTTCTAACTTGTCTGGATGCAGCATATTTGTCTTGAACACTTTGCTTTCTTTTTAAAATATTTATGTGTTTATGTATTTATTTGAAATGCAGATGAACAAGGGAAGGGTGGAGACAGAGAGAGAAAAAGAATCTTTCTGCTGTTTCATTCTCTAAATGGCCACATCAGCAGGTCAGGGTTAGGTCAAAGCAGGAGCCAGGAACTCCATCTGGGTCTCCCAGATGGCTCCTGTGTTCTCACAACTTGGGACATCATCTGCTGCTTCCCAGGTGCATTAGCAGGAAGCTGATTAGAAACAGAACAGTCAGGACTCAAACTGATATGGCATTCTGATATGGATTTCTGGCACCCATCACAAGTAGTTGGCATAACCTACAATGCCCTACATGTGCCCCTGAACACCTTCTACTAGAAATATTTCTTCACTGACTCTGATCATATTTAGACAAGGTCCATAGCCTTGGAAACTCATGACAAGAGCCTAGGGTGATTACTGATGCCATAAACAAAGGTGTCAATTTGTTAAGTCAACAACAGGAGTCACTGTGCACTTACTCCTCATGTAGGATCTCTGTCCTTAATGTGCTGTACATTGTGACTTAATGCTATAACTAGTACTCAAACAGTATTTTTCACTTTGTGTTTCTATGTGGGTGCAAACTGTTGAAACCTTTACTTAATATATACTAAACTGATCTTCTGTATATAAAGAAAATTGAAATGAATCTTGATGTGAATGGAAGGGGAGAAGGAGCGGGAAAGGGGAGGGTTGCGGGTGGGAGGGAAGTTATGGGGGTGGGGAAGCCATTGTAATCCATAAGCTGTACTTTGGAAGTTTATATTCATTAAATAAAAGTTAAAATTAAAGAGCAAGAATAAACTTCTTAAAGGTAAAAAAAAAAAAAAAAGAAATATTTCTTCATTTATTGTTCAGTTCCCAAATAGGAAATGTGTTTTCTTAAACACACACACACACACACACACACACACACCTTTTTCTACTGTTCTGGAATCAGTGAATCTTACCAGTAGATGATGTAACATCTTATCAGATCATTTAATTGGTGAGTTTCTATAATTTCCAGAGATAACAATGATACTTAGGCATTGCTCGATTTTTACTGAAAAAGTACATGCCTTTATGGCTTACATTAACGTTGTAATCTTTGGTTAAGAAGAAAACATATTACAAATATATTGAAAAATACATATGTGTGTTTCTGAAAAAAAGAAATACACAATGTATGTACAAGTAGATGTACAGATATAAAATATCTGTTTTTTACATTACACATGCTTAGAAAATACTCTTTATAAGAGGTACAGAGATTTGGTAATAATTTGAAAGCCTTGAACATGGGAAAAAATAAAAATTTTTTTTTCTTCCGTCTGCTAGTTTACTTCCCAAATGTCCACAACAGTCGTAGCTGGGTCAGGTCAATGCCAGATGAGATGAATTCCACCCAGTTCTCCCATGTGAGTGACAGAGGCTTAAGTACATGAATAATCATCTGCTGACTCCTGGGTGCATTGGCAGGAAGCTGCATGAGAAGCAGAGTAGCTGATATTCAAACCAGCACTCCTATATATGATGTGGACATCCCAAGTGATGGCTTAAGCCACTGTGCCACAACAACCACCACTAAAATTGTGAATTTTGTTATTATCTTAATAGCTTTGAGTTTAAATTTGCAGATTTTGTAACAGAGAAGAAGTAATGAATGGAAACTAGAAATGGACCCAAGGTGAGTAAGGTATAAGGTGATGAAAACACTTTGTGTATTATCAACACATGTTAAAAAATTACCTTATTCCAGAGAAATCTACATTTTAAGAGGTAACTAGATTTTAAGAATTTTATGCTAACCATTTTGTGCTTCATAATAATGCCAAGCAATATGTGTTATTGTCATTTGCATTTTCTAGAGGGGGATTCTGAAAAACTGACGGCTTATATAACATTCCTAAGCTAAGATTATGCGACTCATAAGCAGTTAACATTGCATTTAACACAAAAAATTTGACCCCAGTATTAGAATATTTAATTATAGTATATATATATATATATGTGTGTGTGTCTGTGTGTGTGTGTGTGTGTATTCATGAATTCCAAGGTAGTATAAGTGGAACGCAGAGGACTAGGCAACTGAAAAAGTGATAGTAGAGATCTCAATTTAATAACTTTCCTAGTTTCTAGCAGGAGTGACAAATAGTTATACATTGACTTAAAAATGAAATTATAAGTCTACGAAACAGTTTGAGGAGAAAGATTCAAGGTTAGCTTTGATCATATTTGGAATAACTCAGACAATTCATCAAAGTAAAATTAAACATGCAATACAAAAGAAATGTTTGGATTAGAGTATAAATTTGGAAATGTTACATACCATGAGAAATATATGAGCTTTAAGATAACACAGAACCTGAGTACTTTAGAATATAGTATCAGAAATTTGGAGAAAGTCATAATAATCCAAATTAAATAAATACTAAAATGAAAACTATTATCTATAGATGCTGAAATGTCATGTGCTTTGATGGTTCTACATTTTTATACTCTGGTTTGCAATTAGGATTCTCTTAAATGAATTATTTTTTGATGATAACTTCTAATTTGACAACTAATTACCTATTCTTGTTTCACCTGTTTTTGATTGATAGTTAATGTGGCTTACTTATAGTTTTCAGAAGCTTCTGAAATCAGTATAGCTAATTTATATCTACATGCTAATATTGTCAACAAATAAAGATATTTAGCACCTTGGAAGTTGTGAAACAACTAAGGGATAATGTTCCTGATCCTTACCCTCCATCATCAGCAATTGTTCATAATTATCCCACATCTTTTCATCTTACTAAATACAATATTTGCTGTTTCTTGAGTTAGAAAATATAACCTATAAAAATCCAATGCTTGGGTATTAATTTGTTTGAAATTTAAAAATATCCTTAGGAGATAATAATTTGAAAGCAAACACATTTAATTTGTGAAAGGATAGCTTTATTAACAGAGAAATGAATTTTGTTAGGATGCTTAAAGCTAGAAACTAACCGAATAAGCAAGACAAGATTTCTGAGATTATACAATAAAATCGTTAAGTTGGTGAAAATTGTGATATAGAATCTAACCATTAAAATGAAGAAAAAATTTATATTTAGGCTTAAGGATAAAATAAGAGGATCAGAAAACAGAAGCAAGCATCCCTTGGTATTTTGCTTTTATCAAAACCTCAGTGAGACAGAAGTAGCCCTTTCCCATGGAGAATTCTTCCCACACTGCAACTGGTGCTTTGTTTCCCCCAACAAACTCTGGGGATACTACAAATTCTTCATATAATCCATGAATTTTTCAAAGTGCCATGTCCAGAGTAACATAGTGATAAAGTTATTAATCATATGAATGAGTGGTAACTGATAAAAGATGAATTTAGAATTTCTTATAATTAGTTTTTATTATGAAAGTAGAGGAGTTGAAGTCTATACATACAGCAATCTAATTTTTTTTCACTTCTCATTCAAACTACTCTAGAGCCTATAAAAATGAACGTGTGTGTGTGTGTGTGTGTGTGTGTATGTGTGTTTAGTGGAGGTAGATACTGAGAGTAGTGAATGAGAGACTAGTAGCTACTCTGTTCCAAGAGTTCACACAAATAAGAAACATAAGTGGCTTTAACTAGGGTTTAATAAACATTGTGAAAGGTAGTCAGGCATGTGAATTATTTTACTGAGATAATTTAAAGACAAGGTAGTGACATCATTGTGGGTTAAAAGAGAAAATGAAGGATGATACATTCATTTTTGAAGTAGGATTTTAGTGGATAGTGAGAAAGTGTGTTGAGGTAGACTCATAAAATGATCAGAGTTTGTGTCACCACATGCCTGTGTTCCACAAGGAGATCGTTTTGCATGAGTTTACTGCCTCTCAGTTATCTTCTTGTCATAATTTTTCTTCCCATAAAGTTTTTTAAAGGGAAAATAAACTGATGACTAGACAAAACACAAAAGTCTGCCCTACCTCCTGTAATATGTCTCTGTGTAAATTAATTCATTGCCTCTTGGCATTACATATGTTGTGCTTTATGAGTTTTAATCAGGAAAAATATCTTTTAAAATTCAAATCAACAGCATGAACTTGTAAGACATATTTTGGACCCCTGAGATAAAATAGCTTTCAGCCAAATAAAAGATAACATTAGAGAATGAGCCATTCTGAGTAAAAGCATAATTCTCTTGCCATTCAAATTTCTACATACACATACTTTCAATACAAGAACATTTAGCGTCCTTCTTGAGAAACTAATAAAGGGTGTACCAAAGTGTCATGGCAATAATGAAAAAAAAAATTGGAAATGAATAAAATAACATTTGAATTCCCCCAAGCCTCATACATTCATGATTAAATATTTTACCTTATCATATCATTAGAGAATCAATTGTTTTATGTTTAGACCCATAATATCTCCTCTTTCTTTCTCACCCTCTTCTCTATTGTGTCCCATTACTGGAACAATTCTGGAATAAACCACTTTGCCAGCAAATTCTATTCTTAATCCTGGAGGCACTGAAATTTTTCAATAGATGACTGTTAGTCCAAGCATATAAAGAGATTTGCTCTTCGTGAGCTTCCCATTATTTGTTATTTTGAAAACCGACTAAAGCACCACTGCTCCAGTAAAGCAGAAAACATTTGTCAATCATCTGTGGAAATCGCTTATCTGCAGTTTCCTGTCAATAGTTTAAAAAAATCATGTTTCCAACCCTAATCCAGTGAAGCTGCTCTTGAAGTCACTGTACTGAGCCTACCTCAATTTTCTACAGGAAATTCGGTAAAAAGAGTGGCAGGCATATTTCATTTTAAGATATGATTTCCTTGAGAAAATATGCTAAGGATTGAAAATGCTACTATCACTTATTAAAAATTATTTGTCCTAAGAAGTGTGAAAATCTAGATATTCTTCTTCTTAAAACACTGTAAGGTCTCTACTCTATGCTCTAATTAGTATCATAGACTCCAGAATAGTTTCGTTAACATTTGACAGTCTAAGCAGGGTTTCATGGTCCTGACCATGAATAGAATGCTAAAAGGAAGTCATTAGGGGTGATATTTTTCAGTGTTAACATAACTACTTTGAACAGGAATATTGTAGAGGCATCCGTGTAGTTAGGTGAATATTGTTTAAGAATGTGTTAGCTTCAGAAGTTTATTTAGCATGTGGCAGTGGCTGTGAAAGCCAAGGATCCCATTCGATCCTGTATAGGGCTGTAAAGATGAAGGATATGTATTTTTTAAGATTTATTTGAAAGTCAGGATTACAAAGAGAGAGAGACTTTTCACCTGCTGGCTCACTCTCCAATGTGTAATGGACTTCACTTACTCAAAAAATTATATATCTGTATATAACTATATGTGTATATATTTCTATACATAGAAACATATATAGATATATATGTGTATATATCTATATCCACATGCAGAGAGAAAGAGAGAGAGATACTAGAGAAGGGCTCTCTGAATCTACACAGAAATCTGATCCTGTGTTTCATTGTTACTAAAGCAAAATGAAGCATCAACGAGTTTTAGGTTTTATAAAATTGATGTTATGCCATTGTCAAAATGGTTTAATCACTTATGTTAAAGGGGGAGAGAGAGAGAGAGAGAGAGAGAGACTTTCCACCTGTTGGTCACTCTCCAATAGCCTCAAAGGCTAGATATGGGCCAATGAGAATCCATCAGCCAGAAGCTTCTTCCAGGCCTCCCACATTGGTGCAAGGGCCCAAGCACTCGGGCCATCCTCCACTGCTTTCCCAGATGCAATAACAAGGTTCTGGATCAGAAGTGGAACAGCTGAGATCCAAACTGCGGCCCATATTGGAAACTGGCTGCAGCGGGTGGCTTCTTCAGCTATGCCACAGTGCCCACCCCTGGATGCACACGCTTAATTGGCTAGAGATGCCAATCTCACTACAACTAAAATTTTGTGTGGTGAAGTTTCATCTTAGATTTACATTCAATGTATCAAACAAGTAGTGAGCGTGCCAAGGTGGGGAAAACAGCCTTTATCTTCTAAATCTGTATTCTACAAAGATCACATAGGTTCATGAAAAAGGAAAGGGAAACAGCATTTAAAAAAAGATTTATTTAGTTATTTGAAAGTCAGAGTTACAGAGAGAGAGAAAGAGAGAGAGAGGTCCTCCATCCGCTAGCCCACTCCCCAATTGGCCACAACGGCTGGGGCTGTGGCGATATGAAGACAGGAACCAGGAGCTTCTTCTGGGTCTCCCATGCTGGTACAGGGGCCCAAGGACTTCGGCCTTCCTCCACTGCTTTCCCAGGCCATAGCAGAGAGCTGGATCTGAAGTGGAGCAGCTGGAACTGGCGCACATATGAGATGCTGGCACTGCAGGCTGCAAATTTACTGGCCCCTAGGCTTTTTCTTTTTGGGGAGGCTCTTTATTATTGATTCAATCTTGGCTATTGGTTTATTCACATATTCTATGCTTTTGCGCTTTGATTTGGTAAGTTATATATGTCCATAAATCTATCAAATTTTTTTCTAGATTTTGCAATATTTTGGCATATAGTTGTCTGTAATAATTCCTAGTGATTCTTTGGGGTTTCAGTGGTATTAGCTCTAAAACTTCTTTTTATTATTTTGGATTTTTTCACATTTTTTGGTTAGTTGAACCAATGGGTTTTCATTTTTGCTTTTATTTTTTTACAGAAAAAAAGCTTTTCATTTACCTTTTGTATGTTTTTTTGATTTCTATTTTGTTCTTTGCTCTCTAATTTTTATTATTTCTTTTCGTGTAGTCATTTCAAAGCACTGTGTAGGCCAGGCTTTGTGGCTGCTGTTGGCCTGCTGGGCTCAGCTGGACCTATAAGGTTCATTCTGCTCTGCTAGATGCAGGAATGTCTGTGGAACTCCTAGAAAGAAGATCTGCAAAAACTTCTTGAGAGAAGCTTCCCTTTCAAGGTGTTGCCTCCCTGTCACGATCCTTGCTCTGAGGAGTGGCAGAAGGGACTACGTGTGTTCCTCCCTTGAATTTGGAGCATAACGTTTTCAAAGGAGCATGACTCAACAAGCTGCTGGTTTGTGACAGCAGAGTTCTCCAGGGACGATGACCCTGTTGACCTGTCTCATAAAAGGAAATCCCCTGGCCAGTGCGGTGTCAGAAATGGCTTTTTCTTCTTTCTCCTTTCTCTAAGCCGCTGTGCTTGTTATGGATATCTCACAACATTCGTACTCCTCTCCTACTGCCTCTGGTTTCTTCCTGACACTGACATGGAGTTGTAGACAAGTTGGAGTATCTTGGTGGAGGAAGAGGCAAACACTGGACTTCTCTATTCAACTATCTTTCAACTCCCTGCATTTTGCTTTCTTTCTGATGGTTTCCTTTTCACTTTTCCGGTTACACTATATTGCTTCCTGAAAGAATTAAGCCCAGATAAAGTGTTTTAATAAATTAATGTATAAATGCAGCTCAGTGCATTAAAACCTATTTCTTGCTGACTGAAAATCATTGTGCCTAACATGTCCCTCACTATTCTGCAATTCCATGATGTCGCTCCCCCTCTTCGTGGAGGAACGACACAGGACCCTGCGCTGTTCTTTCGTCTGCTCGGCCCTCCCCGGGTTTGCTGCTGGTTCTTCCCGGGTTGGCTACTATCCCTTCCACCTCCGTGGAAGGGCAGTTCCCCCTGGCCGCATTCCCCACTTCCGAGGGGAGCGGCACACCGCCGGCCGGCTTTCTCGGGGGCTGCACGGGTTCCCTTAGATGTTCCCCATAGATGTTCCTGGTGCATGCCGTCTCTCTCCTCCTTTATAGTCCTCCTCCGCCAATCCTAACTCGGCTGCCCACACGCCGAGTACGCTGCTCTCCAATCAGGAGCAAGTCCTACAGTTTATTGGTTGAACTGGAGGCACCTGTGTAGAAGCTGTTTACTTCTCTCCCAGCGCCATATTGTGGGAGAGCAGATGCATAGAATAAGTCTTAATTCCAGTAACTCAGTCCAGTCCGGGCTGCTCCCCACACATGAATGTAACAATCTTTAATGTTCCCAGAAGCTTTTATTAACAAAATAAATATTACAACATTAGTGGTGTTTTCTTGTCAAACATTGCATATTATTTCATATTTAATTATATATATATATATATATATAAAGGATTTATCTATTTATTTGAAAGGCAGAGTTATATAGAGGCGGGGGTGGGGGAGAGAAATTCTTCCTCCACTGGCTCACTCCCCAAATGGTCACAATGGCAGGAGCTGGGCCGATCCAAAGCCAGGAGCCTGGAGCTTCTTTCAGGTCTCCCACATAGGTGCAGGGGCCCAGGGTCTTGAGCCATCTTCCCCTGATTTCTTAGGCCATAGCAGAGAACTGGATAGGAAGTGAAGCATCTGGAATTTGAACCGGCGCCCATATGGGATGCCAGCACTGAACCAGCAGCCTTACTTACTAAGCCATGGGGCCACCCCATACCTGTTCATTACCTATTTACTTTATGCATGTTTAGATATTTTATGAGTCTATCATCAAAAACTTCCTTTCCCTTGTTTTTTTTTTTTTTTTTCGATTTTTTTTGCATGTTTGATTCTTTTTACATGAATATCTGTCTTTTTTAAGCTGGTCAGGTATGCTTATTTTGTGTTCAAGAGTATCTTGTACAAAATATTCCTTCTTAGAAAATTGTTATTATGAAGAGTCCCGTCTTTATGTCATAATCTCTTCTCCATGGCATCCCAGAACAGCAGAAAGACAGAACCTTTTTTTTGTTTGTTTGGTTAGTTGAAAAGTAGAGACAAAAATGGAAGGAGATCTCCCATCTACTGGTTTACTCCTTAAATGGCCACAGCTTATGAAACTGAGTCAGGCCAAAGCTTGGATCAAGAGATTCAATTTGGGTCTCCCAAATAATTGAGAGTGACTCCAATATTGGAGCCATTGCTTGACACCTCCTAAGTTTTGCTATAGCTGGAAGATGGAATTGAGAACAGAGTAAGGACTCAATTCTAGGCAAAACAATATGTATTGTGGGCATCTGAAGTGGCATTTAGCTATCACGTATCACAAATGTTAAGTCAAGCACAGGGGTATATTCAAGATATTCACAAGGCTACATGAATGTATAATCCAGTACTAATGATTAGACCAGTAATAAATAAGAAAATAAATATCCTAGTCATATCAATTAAACAGATTTAATGTTACAAAAAGATAAATAAGGTTCATGAACTGAGAGAGAGAGAAAATCAAAGTCAGATGTAAAAGTGACATTAAAATTACAAGGAAGTATAAAATATTTTAGAAACTACCACCATCAAACATCAACAAATTTTATAACCTAGAAGAAATTTGTCAATTTCTAGATACCTAAACCTTATCAAAATTCAATTATGAAGAAAGAGAAAACCTAAGCAGGTCAACAATAGTAAAGAGATTGGATTATTATTTTAGGAAAGCCCTGACTAGGTGGTTTTATTGATGAATTCAGTCAAATATTTAAGAAATAACTAATTCCCATTTCTTCTCAAATAATTCGAAAATTTGAACAATATGATCTTTTCCCAAATTAACTCTATAAAATTAACATTAACCTGACACTAAAACCAAACAAGGACACATCAGAAAATAAAGCAAAAGGCCAATATCTCTAGTAAACTTAGATGCAAAAGTCTTCAACAAAATACTGTCAGAATTTACTGGTGTATTAAAAGATTACTCACACCATCAAGTAGGACCCATTCTGGGAAGCATGGATGCTTCAATATACACAAATCAATAAATGTAACAAACCACATCAAAAGAATAAAATATAAAAATATCACTTGGATAAGTGCAGAAAAGAAATTTGATAAAATTCAACACACCTTCATGACAAAAACTGTAGAAACGAGATATAGAAGGAACATTCTTCAGCATAATCAAGTTCACATACAACAAACCAAACACTAATTTCATAAAGAAAGGTAAAAAGCTGATGTCTTTTGCTGTTAAGACCTACAACAACAACAGAATTCCCACATTCTCTATTTTTATTTAGAGACTACTGAAAGTCCTAACAAGGGCAACTGGGCCACAAAAAGAAATAAAGGTCATATAAATAGGAAAGGAAAATATAAAATTATCACTGGCTGCAGGTGACATGATCTTCTATATAGAAAAACCATAAAGACTCAAACAAGAAGCTATTAAAAATACTAAATAAATTCAACAGTTATAAGACAAAATAAACATGCATGAATGAGTATTGTTTATAAAGAAATAATAGAGAGTTACCTAAAAACTAAATCAAGAAAGCAATCTTATTTCTAATAACTATAAAAATTAGCTGGGAAGAGATTTACCCAAAAAGTTAGAAGATAACTACATTGAAAACTGAAAAGCATCTATAACTGAAATTGAAAAAGTTATAAAGAATTGAAAAAACTCCCACATTCATGGATTGGAAGACTTAATTTTTTTCACATAATCACTGTATAAATAGTACTTGTTATTCAGTAAGTGCTAATTGCAGAAAACATTACCTTTGTCTATTTTTAATTTAATTTTTAAAATTTATATAAGGCAAACAAATTCATGTATTCATATACACAGATTTAATAGCATAATGACACTTCCCATTCTATCCTGCCCTGCCTGCAATACATGCTTACACCCTTCTACTTCCTTCCTTTATGAATTTTTCTTTTATTATTTACAATGACATACTTTCAATTTACTTTATAATCACAATCACCAAATGAAGAATTCAACAAGTAATAAATAAAAATGCACTGTTCCTCAAGGTTATAGACAAGGACTACAAACAATAATCAACTTTCAAAATGTCAGTTTTACTGATACACAATATGTTTTTGAGCTCTATATATTAATTGTCACAAATCAAGGGAGAAATATGTTATTTGTCTTTTTGAGACAAGCTTACTAAACATAACAGTGTCCAGTTGCATCCATTTTGTTGCAAAATACAGGATTTCATCCTGTTGAATGACTGAGTAGTATTCTATAACACATGTATACCATGTTTTCTTTATCTAGTTATCAGTTGATGGACATGTGGGTTGATTCCATATCTTAGCTCTAGTATTTGAGCTGCAACAAACCTGAGGGGACAGATAAATTTCATATACTGATTTCATTATGTTTGGGCAAATTCTCAGGAGTGCGATGGCTGGTTCACATGGTAAATCTATTTTCAGATTTCTAGGGAATCTCTACACTGTCTTCATAATGGTTGTACTAATTGACATTCCCACCAACAGACTTCTAGGGTCCCCTCATGGTTGCCAACATTTACTGCTTTTTTATTTTTGGATAATGGCAAATCTAACTGGCTGAGGTGAAAACCACATTGTGCTTTTCATTTCTATTTCCCTGATGGCTAGTGATTCTGAGGACTTTTTCATACATCTGGCGGCCAGTAGAACAGCATGGAGACAGGTGTTTAGTATAGCAATTAACACACAGCTTGGAACTCCCAAATTATAGAACACATCAACTCATTTGAGTGTTTCATTGGCATAGGCAAACACTTCTTCAAAAAGATCCCAGAAGCACAGAAATTATAAGCTAAAATAGACAAATGGAATTACATCAAGCTAAGGAGTTTCTGCACTGTAAAAAAAAAAAAACAGTGAAATGAAGAGCCAAGCAACAGTTACAAACTATACAAATGATAAAATACTAATATCCAGAATTTATAAACAGCTTAAGGAATTCCACAATAAGAAAAAAAATTCAAGAAATGGGAAAATGAAATGAATAGGCATGTTTCAAAAGGTGAAACTGTAATGTATTTTTAAGTTAGCTAATACAATGCCTTCAGCTTTTTTCTTTAAGTTGCAGATTACTTTCATATGAATGTTAGGATTTCTTTTTTTCTAGTTCTGTGAAAAATGTCATTGATGTTTTGGTGGGGTTGCATTGCATCTGTAGATCACTTTGCCATAATCATTCTAATATTGAGTCTTTGTACTCAATCACCCAAAATCACACTACAAAGCTCTAGTAATTAGAATGGTATGGAGGCAGGTGTCTGGTACAGCGGTTAAAACATGGCTCAAAACACCCTCATTATATAACAAATCACCCTACTAATGTTCCTGCTCTCCATCCAAACTATCTTCCTGCTAATGGGAACTCTTAGAAGCAGTATATAATGGCCAAAACACTTGAGGTCCTGTTACCCATAAAGGGGATTCAAATAGTTGTCCTGACCTTTTTATTTAAGGAGTAACCAAGCAGGTGGAAGAACTACCTTTCTGTCTGTATCTATTTATCTATCTAATCAATCAAGATGTCTCTTTCAGCCTTCCTTTAAAAAATTAAAAACACTATTTATAGAAGTAAATACATCTACATTCAACACATATATTTAAATAGAAGTGTTAAAAACAAGTATTGAATGGTCTGTTTAATAAATGGTACTGGGAAAAGCAAATATTTATAGGTGAAAGAATTAAACAAGATTTCTTAACTCTCACAATTTAACAATGTCAGCTCAAATGAACCAAAGACTTATATATAAGGCCTTTAGCTTTGAAACTACACAGAGAAAACATGGAAGAAGAGCCTAAAGGCATTGGAATGGGCAATTTTTTGATAAAACTCAAAAAGCATAGATATTAAAGGAAAAATAGATAAATGGAATTAAATCAAACTAAAAGCTTTTGGCCGGTGCCACGGCTCAGTAGGATTCTCCTCCGCCTTGTGGCGCAGGCACACCGAGTTCTAGTCCCAGTCGGGGCACCGGATTCTGTCCCGGTTGCCCCTCTTCCAGGCCAGCTCTCTGCTGTGGCCAGGGAGTGCAATGGAGGATGGCCCAAGTGCTTGGGCCCTGCACCCGCATGGGAGACCAGGATAAGCACCTGGCTCCTGCCTTCGGATAAGCGTGGTGTGCCGGCGGCAGCGCACTGGCCGTGGCAGCCATTGGAGGGTGAACCAACGGCACCAACATCTCTCTCTCTCACTGTCCACTCTGCCTGTCAAAAAACAAAAACAAAAACAAAAACAAAAAAAAAAAAAAAACTTATAAGCAAAGGAAACAATCTACAGATTTAAGAGACAAAGCAGAATGTAACTACTAGGAAGCTTTATATCATCTAGAACTATGTAACTATACATATCTAATAATGGCTTAGTATGCAGAATGTTCAGGTAACTCAATCTTTATCCAAGCATTTCCCTATTTAAGAGAGCCCTCCTTTACCAGTCTGAAGTACATATTGGCCTTTGGCATATCTAATGAAAAAATGAAACTTCACATTCATGGTGACGATATTGTTTTCCAATTTCCCAATGTTGTGCCTTTGAAACTCTGCTTTTGTTCCTTGAAGTCAGAAAATTTACACCTGATCATGGTTATCCTATCATTGCATTATTTTCTATTTTTTTAAATCACAATGTATTCTTCCTTTTTCTGATTAATTTATTAACCTCCTTAATTTTGTGTGTTTAGATATATTTCATGAATTTATTTTAAAACATCCAAAGTGGGCTTACAGATTCTAATCCAGAAATCCAGCCATTGTGAAATTTGCAGTATAGTAAAAATGACAGGCCGGGGGAAGCAACCAGGGTGCAGTGGTGGATACAGAGCAGGGAGAGGGAAAGCAGGGAGTAGAGGTTATGTGACCTATATTGGGCCATCAGGATCAGTTCTTTGAAGTAGTAAGTTTATGTCAAAACCAGGAAATCCATGGCTATGAGTTTATGCAAAAAAGTGAAAGGACAAACCTCCAGCAGAAAGACTACCAAGAGTAAGAAAGTCTTCAAACAGGAAAGAACATATTTACTGTCTGCTTTTTGCACTCTCAATAAATCTCAGTATAAACAAGAAGTACAACAATTCCATGCACCATTGACCCCAGCATGATGCCCATTATAGAACGGACATTTAATAAATATTTGTTAAATGAACATTAAATGTATTGAAAAATTCATCAATGCTCATCACCATGGCTACTTGCTTTAACATTTGGAAAGAGTAGAAAATTTCTGCATTATGAATGTTTCCTTATTGTTTTAACTTTGGAATTGAGTAAAATACTATTCACTCCACTATAATTTCCTTATTGGGAATTTCTCAATGTTGGGAAGGCTTATCAAACACAGTGAATTTTAAGAAAAGCCATAAATATGTTTTAGTCACTCATGTGCCACTTACTATATATAATTGAAGCAATGACACTCCTCTGAACTCATAATGTAAGAAATTAAATGACTGAATAGTATAACCTCTTTCACTGTGTAATGACATGATTATAAATTTGGAGTCAAGAACTGTGCTGTATCTTTTAACTACAAACAACAATGTTCATAAGTTACTTCTCACTATTCTTTCACTGAAACAGGACAGTTTCCCTAGACTATTCACTTTCACTCTTGATTACATACACCTTTCAACTGTTTTTAATTTTAACTTTATACCTGAATATATTGAGAGAATACTTTTACATTAAATGTAATCTCTATTAATAGCTTGGATATCAAGATTTAAGCAAAAAAATAGATATAATTTTAGGTATCTCCTATGAAAGAAATTCAGTTTGGGGACTGAAAAGTATTGGAAATTTCCCTATAGAAATTAACTGAATATGGTCACACACCTGTGGTTAGAATCTGCAATACTGAGTTTAGATGCATTTAAATAGTAACTTGTTACAGTCTTATTGTGGCAATCTGGTTACTGTTGCCTTCTGTAACTCATTCATATCCAGAACTCCATCTGCAATGGAAGTTATGAGGAGTAGTTTTAAATTTTCCAACTTTTCCATATTGCATACAAGTAAGGCTAAATGTATCTAATACACAGTTATGTCTAAAAGGATTTTCCAATAAGTAGGTGTCTTGGATGAAGCTTTAATTCCATTATACATTGCTAATATGAAAATCCTAGGTGAGTGAACGTATTTTATTAAAAAAAACAAACAAAATAGATCTCAAGGAGACTAAAAGTCTTCTGGATTGACTGTACTGCCTCAATGAATAGATTAACATATCAAACTTTTAAAAAATGTGAAAGAATTATACAGATCAGTGTGCTTTTCATATGATTGACAGGCAGTGGTTTTAAGCTCAACTGTAATATTTTATACTTATCCAAAAAACTCTAGAGACTGGATACAGCTCAGAATTTAGTACTTAGAGCTTGTATCAATAGAAATGTCACTGCAAGGATTTTTGCTGGATCTTACCTTAACTCATCTAATATGATTAGAATTTGAAAGGAAAGATTTGTAATTTTCTTAACTAGATTGGCTATTTATAGTAGTTTACTTCAAAAATGCACACAAAAGAGTATTAAACAGAATCTGAATAATCAGTGGGCATTATGTTTTGGGTTTTGGAACTGGGAGCATAGCCAATTGGGGTGGAATTTTAATAATGGCTTTGCTACTTTTACTGTTTACTTTAAGCAAATTTTTCATAAAAAGAGCTGGATTGACAGTCTTAAGAGATCAAAGTTCTCTTTTTATCAACTGAAAAGATGCAGCACAGAGAGTAAAAATTTCCCATCTGCCCAAACACTGCTCTGGAGACTTTACCTCTAAAGGATGAGAGGATTTTTCAAGCTCTTTGCTTTTTTCTTTCTCTGGAGAGAACTCCTCATTCAGTGGCACTCACACAGGCAAAAATGTTTTTTGAATTAACAAAGCTACATGGACTTCATTTGCATTAAGCACTTTTCCACTGCTACTTAACATATTGTGTTTGGAAATTACTATATTTTGGGATCTGTTGTATATTTTAAATCTAATAAAATGCTTTTGTAAATTACTTTATTTCTATTTTGCAAATGAAAGAGGAAAGTCAAGAAAACTGATATACTTCTCTAATGTCACATGACAAATTAATAATAGTACTTTGAATAAACATTCATAGATTCTGATAATAAAATGCAACAGTAAGCAAGAGAATTGGCAATGGATTTGTAGATCATCATGCATACAAACCGTGTTTAATCTGATCATCAAAAGTACTATAATTAGACCCCAGCTGAATATAAATGAAAAAAGTACTATTCAAAAGCTTTAAGGAACATTGTCATGTATTTTATATATATTAAAGTACTATTTAACAAATATGTGAAATGTCTTACTCTGTCATTTTTAAAAAGCACATGTCTGAAATTGGAGTGCATTTTGCAATTGATGATTTTTCACCATCATGGCACTGGTAATATTTAGTCTTTTAAAATAAATGGTGATCTAGTTTAGATGGAATGCAACTATGACTATCTTCAGACGAGATAAAGAAAAAGGAGGACCAGAGAAGAGAAGCAAAATTTTAATTAACTTTTGGAAATCAGTAAGTCATATAGCTTGAATATGAATCTAGTCTGATGTTATAATGAGGTCCACCCTTATATAAACATGATGGTTCAACAGTGAATACTATATATGAAAATAATGATGAAATAGTATTGTAAAGTTTCAAAACTTCACATGGGTATGCATGTCATAGACAAAGTTCTATACTTCAGACAGAAAGAGCAAATTTTTAAAGTACATATGGTCAAAGTCTGCAGTCATTAAAAGTAGGCATTTTGTTGAAAAGTGATATGTGTCTTTAATCAGGATATACTAGAATTAAGAGCTCATCATCTAAAACCTGGCACTGGCAATTTTAAGAAAAAAGTTTACACTGATTTGCAACATTTATAATAAGCATAGAAATTGCTAACTTGTAAAAAAATAGTTTATGGATGATGAGTATATCCTTTGCTAGTCTTCTATACTTACCAGATAACTTGTATGTAATTTCAGAGATTCAGTACTCTGCAAGCCCAAGCTCAGCAGTAAGGGAGGACTAACTGCAGTGAGCACAAGAGATGCAAAACTCTTAATTTCTAAAAAGAATCCAATTTTAAAGAATGGCATTTCTACATGAAGTAGTAATAGTAGGAAAAGTAATGCATGGAAGACAATACTACAGAAAGAGAAGCCTGAGGGCATCAATATTTTACTTTCTGTGAAGCCCTTTGATGCAAACTATCTCCCTAGAACATCCTAATCTCAATTCAGGCAAGGGTAGTGCCAGTTGTTTTGATCCCCTTTATAATTCTAATGCCCATAATTGTAATCCCCTTTGTAACCCTAATGTCTATTGTAACTCTAATCCCATTATAATTCTAGCAATTAATGGAGTGCCTGTTATGGCTGTTATTTACTAAATTCTTTCATTAGGTACCAAAGGAATTAACAGATCCAGAAAAATAATATTGGAACTCCAGTGTTAAGCACAAAACCAAAACTAGTCTCTGGTTAAAAAGCACCAGGTGTTGATATTTTGCAGAATCTTGGAACAACCAACTCGAGGAATTTTGTTAAATGACGGAATTTGGAATTCGGAGTATTCCCTCAGGCAATAAAGTTACATGCAGTATATGCCTGTGGTTAAAATGTGGAATTAGTTCTGTTCATACAAAATCATATCTTGAATAATTTTTAATTTTATCTAATATTCATTGAGTCATCAATATGTGACAGGGATGTACAAGGTTTTGGAGATACAGGATGTATACACAAACACACACACACACACACACAAACACACACATCAAATGCAAAACCAAACTATTGGGGAAAGAAATTAATTAAGCTCTCTGTAACCTCACGCCATAAAAATAAACACAATGAACATATTTAGTTGGGGAAATTAACCCTACAGGTAAAAATGTTATGAATTTATAAGGAATAAGTTTCCCCAACAGTTTTAAAAATTCATTTATGCTATTACGTCCATATGAAGATTTTCTCAGTTGACAGTTCTTTATTTGCAGCAATTAAAATTGTTGTGCCAATTTTTTTTTTTTTTGTTATTTATTTTTTTTAGGCTTAACTCCGATTGTCTTTCAAATTGATCTTCCCTTATAAAAAAGGTATTTTCCTTGGATTTTTTTTTCAAAATTTTGCTTTTTATTTAGTTTTCAGAAGTTTAATTATGCTGTTTGATTAGCATCAATTTCTCTTCTTAAAGACTTATTGGCTTATTTTAAAGAGAAAGAGAGTGAGAGATCTTCCATACATATGGCTACCAGAGCCCTGGCTGGGCGGGCCAAAGCCAGGAGCCTGGATCTCTATCCTGGTCTCCCACATGAGTGTCAGGGCCCCAGATACTTGGCTCCTTGGGCTGCTTTCCCAGAAACATTAGTAGGGTACTGGATCAGAAGTGGAGTGGCAGGAACTCAGCTGGCAATGCAAACTGCAGACCAACTCACTGCACCATGATGATGACCCTGGCATGGATTTCTTTAGGTCTTAGTCTTTTGAAGGTTTTCTCAGCTTATTGGGTCTGTAGGTTTCTATCTTTTGCAGTTTAAGAAAATTTCCAGTCATTATTTATTTCAGTACATTTTCAACCCTCATACTTTCTCCCTAAGACGTGAATGTCATATTTTCCATTTTATTCCAACAGATCTCTAATGTTATGTTCATATTTTCTTAACTGTTTATCATTTGTTGTTTAGGTTGCATAATGTCTGTTGCACAGTGTTCCAGTTCACTAATTCTTTCCTATCATTTCTATTATGCTGTGAAGTCTATCCAATTAAATTTCATTTAAGTTATATTTTTCAGCTACAAAGCTTTTGTTAAGTTCTTTGAAACTATAACATTACAAAGGCTTTCTATTTTTTCATATGTTCCTAGGGTAATCATAATTAATAGTTGAAGTACTTTCATAAAATCTATTTATGGGGCAACGCTGTGGGGCTGCCACCTGCAGTGCTGGCATCCCATATGGACACCGGTTCGAGTCCTGGTTGCTCCATACTTTTTTTTAAAGATTAATTAATTTATTTATTTGAAAGTCAGAATTACACAGAGAGAGAAGGAAGGGGAGAGAGAGAGAGAGAGAGAGAGAGAGAGGTCTTCCATCTGCTGGTTCACTCCCCTTTTGGCTGTGCTGATAGAAAGCCGGGAGCCAGGAGCTTCTTCTGAGTCTCCCACGAGGGTGCAGGGTGCCAAGCACTTGGGCCATCTTCTACTGCTTTCCCAGACCATAGCAGAGAGCTGGATCAGAAATAGAGCAGCCAGGACTCAAACCAGTGCCCATATGAGATGCTGACACTGCAGGCAGAAGCTTTACCCGCTACACCACAGAGCCAGCCCCAGCTGCTCCACTTCTGCTCCAGCTCTCTGCTATGACCTGGGAAGGTAGTGGAAGATTACCCAAGTTTGGGCTCTGGCACCCAGAAGCCCCTGGCTTGGGTCAGGGCAGCTCCAGCCATCACAGCCAATTGGGAGTGAACCAGCAGATGGAAGAGCTCTGCTCTTTCTCTGCCTTTGCTCTTTCTCTGTGTAACTCTTTCAAATAAATAAGTAAATATTTTTAAAAATCTATTTAAATCTACTTTTAAGTTAGATTTATATATTGTATTAGATTTAACATTTGCATCATCTTTATGTTAATTTCTGTTGATTTATCATTCAAGTTGATACTGATATTTTCTTAGTTCTTTGTATGATGAGTTTTTCTGAAAAATATTTATTTATTTGAAAGGCAGAGCTGGAGAGAGAAAGAGAAAGAGAGAGTGAGAGAGAGAGAGAGAAATATTCTAGGGCTGTGCCAGACTGAATCCAATAACTGGGAATTCTATCTTCATCTCCCTATGGCAAAGACTCAAGAATTTGGGCCATTGTCTGCTGCTCTCCCAGGAGCATTAGCAAGGAGCTGGCTCAGAAGCAGAGCAGCCAAGATTTGAACAGGCACTCCAATGTGGTTTGCTGGTTTGGCAAGCAGTAGCTTAACCCACTATACAAGAAGACATGATCCCTGATGAGACATTTTAAAATGAAATACGGACACTTTTATAGAATATCCTGAGATTCTGAAACTTATTATAAATCCTGTATTTTACCTGGCTTTCTTTGATACTCTGACACAAGATGGGGATAATCACCTCACTACTTCTTGGTGGCTAGTTCTTTAGATTTTCTATCAGACTCTGTTGACATCTGAAGTGGGAAGTCCCTAATTACTGTTTGAGAGAGGCTAGAAGTCTAAACACTGAACTTGATCTCCATTGATAACTGTGGTGAGAGAGCTAGTTACTGGCCAACAGATAACAGTGCCAGCAACTTACTTGTCCTGTTCTGACACTGCCCAAGCAGAAGTGCTTGTATATTGTGTTTTGAGCTTATTGAAGTGGAAATTTATGCTTCATACTCAGCCTTTGTTGGTATGGTAGACATCCATAAATTTTCCTCTAATGTTGAGATGGATTACAGTGGTTCTAATATCTTGGTTTTTTCTTATTTTGCATTGGTATGCTTTCCCCTTTCTTGTCCTTTACCTGGATGTAAGAGACTTTTGTTTTTCTTCAGTCTTTCCTATTCTTCCTTTTTTTTCCTTCCTCCCTTTTCTTCATTCCCTCCATTCCTTGCTTCCTCTCTTTTTCTACCTCCAATCCCACTTCATTGACATTTCTTGGTTTCCAGCTTTCTATGCTTCTTGTCTTAAATATGTTAATATAAAGAGAAATCCTCTCAGGGACTGGCACTGTGCTGCAGTGGATTAAGTCACTGTTTGTGATGCCAGCATTTCATATCAGATGCTGTTTTGAATCCTTAGTATACTATGTATGATCCAGCTATGTATGGAACTACTATGGAGTTCCTGCTAATGCACCTTGGAAGTCAGTGGAAGATGGTCCAAGTTCTTGTGCCCTTTTCAGCCATATAAGAGAATAGGAAATAGTTGCTGGTTCCTAGTTTCAGTTCAGCCCAATCCTAGCTGTTGCAGCCATTTGGGAAGTGACCCAGTGGACAGAGGATATCTCTCACTTCTACTCCTCCCATTTTCTCACTCCGTCTCCTTTTTTCTTTCTGTTGCTCTTCTTTCAAATAAATAAATGAATAAATATTTAAAAAACAAAGAAATTCTCTCAAGACTCACAAACATTGAATCCCTCCTCAGCTTCTAAGCTCCCAAACTGACTTGCCTTATTTTTCAAGGGTTTTCTTTTATTTTGGTGTGTGTTTTGTTTTATTTCCGTATTATATCCAATGCTTTGCTTATGCTTGGCAACACAGTAGATGTTTACTCCATCTTCCCAGAAACGAAAGATGTTGCTATGCATGTGTGTATCTGTGTGTTTTCTTATATTTTCTCATTGAATAATTTTTTCAATTATATTTTCTTTGATGAATTACTTGCTCTGCTTGACCCTAAATCATGTATCCTAGTTCTTGATTGAATTATTAACTTTGAAACTTATTATTTTATGGTTCTCTAGCCTTCAGTGGAATAGGAGTGATCAGAGATTTAATGCCAAATGAAGAACATCAGATGATCATTCTTATCTATTTTTGGATTATTGATTGAACAATTTTACAGGTGAGATTATATACTTATGTACCTTACATATACCTTCAGAAATCTCACTATTTCATGACCAACTTTCTTCCCTCCTCCCATCCTCCCTTTTTTATAAAAATTAAATATAAACTTTGTTTTTCAATGTAAGCTCTATCAAGTTAAAGAAACTTCTGTCAGCAATACCACATATTTAGTCCATTCCTAAAGAAATGATGTCTTAGAAACTTAAACACATAGAAACAGTCTTTTTTTTTTTTACATTATTAAGAGAGAACAGCTTAAAGAATTTTCAAAAGTTTATTTATTTGAAAGGCAGCATTACAGAAGGAAAGAGAGGATCTTCCACAAGCTGGTTCAACGCCCCCCCCCCCCAACACACACACACACACACACACACACACACACCCCAAGTGACAACAACATCTAGGGCTGGGCCAAATCAAAGCAAACACCCCAGAAATCCATCCAGGCCTCACTTATAGTTGGAAAGGGTCGAAGTACTTAGGTCTTCTTCTGCTGCTTTCCCTGGCACATTAGCAAGGCGTTGGATGGGAAATAGAGTGACATGGATTTGAACCAGTGCTTTGTTATGGCATGCATGCATCACAGGCAGCAGTTTATCCTGCTGTATCAAAATGACGGTCCCAAAAGACATTTTTTTAAATAGTGCTCTATCTCAGGCCCTCACTCATATCTTCATTTCAAGTAGATGAAAATACAATAAGATAAACATTAAAGAAGGTGCAACTGTTTTGGCACAGTGGGTGAAGTCATCACTTGAGTTGCCTGCCTCTCCTATAACAATGCTGTTTTGTACACTGGTTCCTCTACTTCCAGTTTTGGTTCCTGCTAAAGCGTAATGAGAATCATCAGATGATTGATCCAGTGTTTGGGCCTTTTTCATTTATGTGTCAGACACACATAGATTTTCAAGCCCCTAGCTTTAGCATGACCCAGCCTTGACTATTGTGGGAATTTGTGGAGTGAATGGGAATGGAAACATTCTCTCTTGCTCTCTCTCTCTCCCTCTTATTCTCCCTCCCTCTCTCACCCTGCCTTTCAAGTAAATCAAAATAAAATAAAATAAGCTTTTTTTTTTCAAAAATATTAGGAATATAAAGAAATAGAGCCAAACCAGTGTTGCAATTTGAATGTCTAATTATTTTCCACTGAAGTTCTCACAAAGTTGCCATTGTGAAATGAAACAAATGGTCAAGAACATTGTCATGGTGGAAAGGAATTCTGGTGAAACATTTCTAAGCATGTTTTTCATTAAACTTTTGATAATTTTCTCAAAATACTCTGTAACAAGCAGATGCTGTTATTCATTAGCTCTCCAGCAATTAGCAAATAAAATGCCTTGAGCATCCTAAAAAGTTGGGATTATGACATTTAGATTTGATTGTCCCAGCACTGTATCTTCAAAGACAATGCTTTGATTGTGCTTTGCGTTCAGACTCATATTGGTAAAATCATGGTTCATTTTCTGTTGCAATTTTTGAAGAAATGCTTTAGGATCTTGATCATATTTGTTGGCAATTTCAATTGAAAGCTCTGGTTTTATCTGTAGTTTGTCAATGTCCAAGACAGCAACAGATATATTCCATCTGTTGATTCACTTTCCAAATGGCTGCAATGTCTGCGGCTGGGCCAGGTGGAAGCCAGAAGCCAGGAGCTTCATCTGAGTCTCCCACTTGGGTACAGGATCCTAGGTACCTGGGCCATACTCTACTGCTTTCCCAAAAGCACAGGGTGCTAGATTGGAAATGGAGCAGCTGGAACTTGAACCAGCACCCATATGGGATGCCAGTGAGGCAGGCCATGGCTTAATCTGCTGTGCCACAGCGCTGGCCCCTCTACTTTAATTTTTTATTCAGAATTGTATAAGCTATGGGACATGCAGTTGACAGTACTTAAGACACTACTTGGTATGAATGCATCCAATATTTGAGTGTCTGGGTTCAACTCCCTGCTCTAACAGTAGTTTTACCTACCTGTTAATACACACAAAAGGAGGCAATGAGTGATGGCTCAAGTAGTTGGGTCCCTTCCAAACATGTGGGAAAATCTTGACTGAGTTCCCAGTTTCTGTCTTCAGTCAATCCCAGTCTCAAGTTTTATAGGAATTTGAAAAATAATGTACATGAGAACTCTCCATGCTTATCTGTCTGTTTATATGTCTCTCTGCCTGACAATGATAACAATAATAATAATAAATGAATTGTACAAGCTGAATAAGTTGAGGTGCTCATAGTGTTGGCTATTGTTTCTGCTATTTAGTTGGTCCTTTTGAATTAGGCAGTAAACAAGATTAATTTTTTCTTCAAATATTGGTATAGATAGTCTGCCACTTTGGGCTTCACCTTAAATTGTCACAGCCCTTCTTAAAATTGGTTTTCCAGTTGTAGACTACTGGCTTCCTTATGTTATTGTCTCAATACACTTTTTCTAAAGCATCAATAACACCACCATTCTTCCCAGCAAAATTTGCCATATATTTGATGTTTTTTCTTTATTCAATATGAGTATAATTTAAAGTGCTCAAATAGGGTCTTTTCCAACAGATGTCTTAACCTTCTTAGTGCTTCAACCTAGAATCTGTCAGACAAATCATAGCAAAGTGATATGTGTTTATTTTGGTGCAAAAGAATTTTGAAGTCCATTTACAGTTTTTACATAATACACATTTTTGTGAGCTTTTTTAAAACCCCACACATTTTTAAAATTTTAATAAAAATATAATTATTTGTGATATTTTCACAAAAATCTTCTATATTTTACTTTTAATACTCAATTTAAAAATTTTTTTTTTGCTCACTGTGTTTGTCCTATGAGGAATAGGCCACATGTCATAATAGAGGCTGCAATGACAGAGCTTATGAGCACCAGGTTCAGCTCTCAAGTTTGTAACCAGTTCAATATCTGCCATGACAAGGTTTCATTCCTAATACATTCTTCTATGTTTTCTTCATTCACATCTGTGGTTGAACCTAAAGTTCAGTAAGATTACATGCAGATTTGAGACTATAATTTTGTGACTCAGTCATTCTGTTTTGTGTAGTCCATTTATTTGAGTTTATGAATATGCTCACTTTTGACTAAAATGCCTTCAAAACCTAGAAAAAAGATGGACAGTACAGAAATTTGATTTAAAATGAAAGAAAAATGACAAAGGCAAGATTGTCTTGTCATTTTAGAATACTAGAAATTTTACTTTGACTATATTTCTGAACTGTATGAAGAAAAATATCAGAGATTTTTTTCAACAATTCTTGTAGAATATTTCTGTCTGCTTTTGTCAGGTTTGTAGTCAATTTTCATTGTAGATTTTCCTTTGACTTTCATGTTTTATATTCTACATTAAATACCTTTATTGTTCTGGAAAAGCAGCTATCTAAGTAGTTTTGTTTGAAGTATTATTTCTATGAGTTTTGATATATAGCAGAGAGATTTCTTATAAAACAGCTTATGTTTTCATCACTGCCAGGTACAATGAATCAATCTATTTAAAACCCCAGTTATCAAAATCCCTTGCTAGGCTTTAGCTTTTGCTCAGATACTTTGTTTTTTAATTCTGATTTTACTTTTCTTCTCTGACGCAGGAATGGATATCTAAAAGTGTCTTTTTCTTTTCTTGTTATAGTTACCTTTTGTACAGAATTATTATAACTTTATTTATTTGCGCAGTACATCTATCTTCTAGTTTATCACACATTTTAAAACTGAAATTAGTTATAGGCTAGGCAATTTAGGAGTGTATGTGTGGTTTCAAATCCTTAGATCATGTTTGGAGACTTTATTGTTTATTGTTCTTTTGTATATTCTTATAACACAAAAACACAAATTAACCTCTAAATTAATGAACAAATTAATAAATTAATAATTCCATTTAATCCTTTCTGTGCAAACACTGCATAATTTATCCATTTTGGTATTTGTAAGAGGTTTCAGTGAAATTTCTTATCATTAATTCAAGAAACAATAATTTTATATGATGTTCTAAGGAATCTAGGGACACAGTCAATGTAGGCATTATAGGTCACCAAGAGGAAATAGAGAACACCTATATCATGTGGATGTCACTAAGGGAGGCACCGTGTAGCTGAGTCTTCCAGTGTGAATAAAGGTCAGCATTAGGAATTACAGAATAAATTGGAAGTATACAAACAGAACCTGTAGGGACGAGGTATGAGTCCATCATTGTCACTTTCTTCTTTTGTAGTAAGACTTTTCTCATCAGGATCATGTGAATCAGAAATCCTAGACAAATTAATCTTCTCCAACTATCCATCTGCCAACCACACCTCTATATCTTTTTCCTAACTTCTTCTCCTAGAAAATACGTAGCATTAGATATGCCAATCTCTCCTGTACTTCACAATCATTATTTACTAATCTTTGGGACGTTCTTTCAGATGGTTTGAACATTTAAACAGTTTACATCTGGCGATTATTTTCTCTATCTTTGATCCTATCATCATTTTCAGGAATTCAAAATGAATAAGTATTCTCAAACTAGCCCCAAAGGTGTGGGCATTGTGTCACAGTGGGTTAATGCACTGACTGGTCCTACTACCCCTATCAGAATGCATGTGATGCAGTACTGCTTCCCCATTCTGATCCATCTTTTCACTAAAGCACTTGGAAGGCAGCAAATAATGGTCGAATTACTTGGGTCCCTGCCATCTATGTTGGAAGACCAGATGAACTTCCTGGCTCCTGGCTTAGACTGACACAGCCCAAGCAGTTGCAGGCATTTAGGGAGTAAGCCACCAAACAGATTATATTTCTCTGTCTCTCCCTCTTTCTGTCATTCTGCATTTCATATAAATAAGTAAATAAATAAAAACCATAAAGAAATAACCTTATCAATCTTGTTTTAAAATTAATAATGGGGAAGGGAGAGCATTATCATTATCTTCTTAGAATTGTATCCATGAAATTTGTTTTCCTAATATTAATAAAAATTTAAGTTAATATCCTTCTACTATATTTAATTTTAGTCAGAATTTATTTCTCTCCAAAACATAAATTTGATATTTAAAAATCATTGATTTTATTAACACTTGAGCTCATCAACACTTGCATTTAGGTAATTTTCTCTTATTTCTCAATGGTCTTCATCTTTGGTTTTATTTACCTCCATTTCTATGCTGCACATAAGCAACAAAAGTTATGTATCATAGGTGTCATAGGTGTCCTCAGTAAAAAACTATTTTCTACTGCATAACTGGGTATTCTAGTCATCATCATCACAGGAGCTAAACCCAAAGTAAATATATGTGGATGATAACAGGGAGAATTTTAAGATAAGTGAAAAGCAAATCCTTGCAAAGTGCTTATGCCACTTGTTCAAGACCGTAAGACGTATTTATTCAAGAGTATTGTAAAAACCACAGGGACTACTGCAATGTTTTAGAGTAGGGAATATGAATGGGTTCAACTCAACAGGAACAAATGGAGGTTAATGGACAAGAAGAGAGTAGGAGTCAATAAATCGGAAATTACTAACAAGAACATGAATGGTGAGAGATTCTTGCTAGATACATTCAATATATTTATTGCTAAATACAGAACTAGAGTGGCAAGATATTCAGAGTGAGGAATGATGTGTTCTATTAGATCTCAAGGGTAGGAGAATTTGCTAAACTGAACCATTAGGATTCTCGTGAAAGCAGGACCAAATGGTACAAGCGCAGAGTCAAATGTAGGCACCTTAACAGGATCAGAAGAGCCTGACTAGAGTTAAGTCAATACAGAGTCTTGTCACCCCTCAGTGCTTAACAAGATGTCATTTAAATAAACAACAAAATGACTCATTTAAGTGTAGCCTACTCTTCCCCTAAGAGTATACCCCTCTAAAGCATAAGACCTTAGAGTTGCTAATGGGGAATTAAGAGAAATATTGTCTGCCTTCAAAGAGCATGTTTACATGCCAAGAATGCTAACTCATGAATACAAGTCTTTCTGAACAAGGAAATTGCTGATTTTATACTAATTAGCAGTGTGTTCTCCAGGAAGGAAATCACTCTTGAGAGTTTTAGCAAATGGAAAATGCATAGGAGCTATTCACAAGCTTTTCCTAAAGAATGGTCCACTTCCAGATAAACTACCCTTATATGTATTTTTTTTTCTGACAGTCTCTCTCAAGTTATTTTATATTTAAAAATTACTGTATCTTCAATGTTTAAAAATATTTTCATGTATTTGAAAATCAGAGTTACAGATAAACAGAAAGAGAGAGAGACAAAGAAAGATAGCTCTTCCATCTGCTAGTTCATCACACAGATGGCTACAACAACCATGGTTGGGCCAGGCCAAAACCAGGACCCAGGACCTTCTGGGTCTCCCACATGGATTTCATGGGCCCAAATACCTGGGTCATCTTCTACTGCTTTTCGCAGGGAACTGGATTGAAGTGGAGCATCCAGGACACAAACCAGCATTAAGGGCAGTGGGTAAACCTGCTGTGCTACAATGTTGGATCCAACTTCAATTCTGTTCTCCAGAATGGAAATGATTTTGCTTTTATTATTTTTATTGCCTAATTGTCTTTTATTACAAAAGAAACATGGAACCATTTGCATGACTCCCATAGAAATTGTTCTTTTGAGACAGTTCTTGTATCTTTGTTTTTCGTTCTGATTTCGGGTAATTTCTCTGTAGCTTCCTATTGAATTTTATGAATGTCTGAAACACCAACTACCTGAATGTCTTTGAGCTCCCTCAAAAAATTTTTTTCTATAGTTACTTCCTGATTATTAAATTAACTTTCCATTGATCTATTACCTGCCTCTTTTAAACTCTGGCCTATTCTAGTCATCTCCTCTGTTTACCCACTCAGCTACTAACTCCAAATCACTTTAAATTCCTGTTTATTGGAAACCATGCTGGCTATGCCATACTCTCATGCTGTCTCTCAGCAACTGATCTCCCAAAGCTTTAACTCATTGATCAGCTTGTAGACGATAAAACTGAGTTCCACTATTTCATTTTTGATTTAATTTAGTTCACATTTGAATTCAGCATTTCTAACGTGCCGTACTTAATAAAAGATATTATATTCATTAGTTGATAGATTATTTATTAGTCACTAATAAACTAAAAATGAATTCATAGCATGTGAGGATTGCAATGACCTTGAATTAATCTTGTGCATGATTTAAATATGTATTTATTTTACCCATTTGAAAAGCAGAGAGAGTGAAAGAGAGACAAAGTGACAGATCTTCAGTCTAGTGGTTCATTCCTCAAATGCTTGTAAGGGTCAAAACTAAACCAAAGAGAACCCAGGAACCCAAAACTCAATCCAAGTCTCTCATGTGATTGTCAGGGACCATGTACTTGGGCTTTCACCTGCTGCTACTAAGAATGTGCACCAGTAGGTTGCAGAAATCATAATTGGAAGTAGTCCTTGAACTCAGACAACTCCAGGACTGAGCCAGGCTGAAACTGTGAGCCAATAACTTCATCTGGATGTCCACGTGAGTGACAAGGTCCAAACACTTGGACTATCTTCTGCTACTCCTGGCAGGACATTAGCAGGGAGATGGATCAGAAGTGGAGTAGCCTGGGAAATGAACCAGGGACCATATAGAATGCCAGCGCAGAAAGCAGCAGCCTCTTTACCCACCATGCCAGCCTCCAATGCCTTCTTATAATTAAGTCAAGAGCAGTTGCTAGCGTTGACCACCAAGCTGGTAAAAAAATAAATAAATAAAAGGAAAGGAAGTAATCGCAAAGGGGCACACTACTATGCAATCTAACTTTTTACTCAGCAAGCATTTATTAACACCTTCCTATGTGCTAGAACAGTGTTTCACAAAGTGTAGTCCCATTGCAGGCATCATCAGCCTTACCTGGAAGCTTATTAAACATGATAGTCCATTGGCATACAACTATTGACCTATTGACTAACACTGAGGCTGAGACTAATAATTTGTCCTTTTAGAAATCATATCCAGATAGATACTAGATAGATACCAGATAGATAGATTCTAGAACAAAGCACGATACTACCTAGTGAATATAAAAAGATAAAAAAAATAGATAGGGAGAGGAAAAAGAAAGAGTGAGAGAAAGAACTCCATCTCCTTATCTCTCTCTCTCTCTCTGTCTCTCTCTCTCTCTTTTAATGCTCTCCTTCTGCCTCTTTCTCCTTCTTTGCCCCTTCCCTACAGTCTGTCGGGTTTCCCACAATAAACTCTTTTCCTTAAGAAAAAAGTGAGAGAAAGAAAAATAAAAAATGGACAGATAAAGTACAGTTCCTACTTTGAATTTGATCACAAGTTAGTACAGGAGACAGATATTTTGGCAAGAAACGCTGAGTTAATAGGCTTGAAGAAATGTGTATCAGGTTCTTTTTTTAAAAAAGATTTATTTATTTATTTTGAAAGTCAGAGTTACAGGAGGGGGAGGGGGAGAGGGAGAGAGAGAGAAATAGAGAGAGACCTGCTGGTTCACTCCCCACATGACCACAATCATTAGGGCTGGGCCAGGCAGGAGCCAAGGTTTCCCACATGGTTGCAGGGTCCTAGGAATTGGATAACCCTCTACCACTTCTCCCAGGCCATCCAGCAGGGAACTGGACTGGAAATGGAGCAGCTGGGACATGAGCTGGTATCCACATAGGATGCTAGTGTCAGAGGCAGCGGCTTTACCCACTCTGTCACAATGCCAGCCCTATTTTTATGTCCTTTGAGAAAATTTTAGGAATGATTAATTTCTGAGGAGCAGTGGAGAAAGTTACGCTTGAATGAGAGCTTGTGAGGAGTATTGTTAAGTTTTCAAAGAAGTTTCTGCCACTGACCATATACCCGTCCTCTCTTCTCTGTCTCATATTTATATTTTCTATGTTTCATTTTATAAATACCTTACAATTACTGGATAGCTACTCCTGAAAAGATTGTGTGGCATCGTCAAAATGGTAACAAATGTAAGAAAAGGCACTTGGATGGTTTTTTATTGTTTTTTCAAACGTTTATATCTCCATCATTTCAGTTTAGATTCTAAGTACAGTTATATCTGTATATATTTGATTTATATCAAATCTCTTAATGTATATATACAAATATATATATATGAGTTTATATATATGAGTTTATATATATGAGTTTACATATATGTATGAGTTTATATATGTATATATGTTTTGTATATATTTATATATACATTTGTATATATTTTGTATATATATATTTGATATATTTTTTCATCAAACAAAAATTGAAACGCAGAAAGATTGACATGTTTGGGGCTACTTAAGGGTAGTGCTGGTAGTGCTGATTCTAATTTTAGTTTTCTTTCTATTATTCATTCATTAACATTTTCTTTTTCTCTACACAGTTACAGATTATCTCAGATTCACCCAATTTTGGTCACCACTGGTAAGTTTAGGTTCCATTTGGTGCATAAAAATTCAGCAAATGTAAAGTAAAACATTATATATCAAAACACTTTCAAAGTAAACATAAATAAAGAGGATGGAACAGTGGCTATAGTCACCACTTGGGATTTCCACATCTCATATTGGAGTGCTTAACACTTGCAGAGTTTAGCAGTTGTAAGGTTTCCTTTTGTAACCTGTCTTTCTAAGTCTCAATTCCATGGATTTCAAAGCTATTTTGCTCCATAATGCTGACTGTTGGCTGTATCACAGGGAGCTGTAGCTTTCCAGATTCCAAAATATGTAGACATGGCCAGAATCCATTTGTCACCTAGGCCTCAAGGTCCTTAATGATCCTAAATCCCAAGACTTCTAGCCTTCACTCCTGTCTACAGTGTCCCATTCCTGTAAGGTCCTCTCCTGTTCAGACTGTTCTCTCATATCCAATTCCACTTGAAATTGATGCTTTGCCTTAGTGTATAGAGAAATATTTAATGCAAGAGATCGATAACATGATCTTTTCAATAATGATTGAGCAAGGCAGAGTTGCACTTAAAGGAGCCTTGTTGCACAGCTTTCCTCATATTTATTTTATAAGTAAAAGAAGAATTCTATATGGGCTAGGACGAGGTACAATGAGACGATTGGTAATGTGATATAAAGCTTATCAATCAGGAAAGGCAGAGGCCCAAGTTCATGTCCCAGTTCTACAGTTAACTCAAATTTTTGACTCTGGAAATCTCCTTCTCCTTTTTTCCAATCTATAAATTATAAAGGTTATGCTAGTTGGCCTATAATTTTCCTTGAAATTCAGATATTTTTTTCTTAAAAATAGCCTAATAAGATTCATCCAATAGATTTTCTTATAAGGAGAAAGAAAAAATATATTTTTCCTAATGGTGCACTGTGGATGCAGGCCAGTGATGATGAGTAGTCAAATGTGGCATGCTGTTTCCATGCTGTATGCAATCATGCTAAATGAAAGTTAATTTTAACTAAAGGACATACTGCGTTTGTTCTGCATGATAGAAAACTAGTGCTAACTTCTCAGTATTCACACAAGCAAACTGATATTAAGACTTACTGCTGAGCTGAGGTTTGAATACTCAATTCTTGCAAAAAGTGATGGATCCAAGTTGAAGGGAAAATGATTAAAATAAACATGGGAAAAAGTAGCATGAGAGTGGTTGAGAATGAGATTGGCAAAATGATTTTTAGATAGTTAACTCCGTGCCAATGCATCTTTTGGGTGTTAAGAAATGCTATAAAAAGTGTTGCTATAACAACACTAATTAATCATGGTGGGATTTTATGCACTGTAGTTTAGAGTCAATTCATGATGCTCTTATCATGTGTCACACAAAATGTGGCAATAATGTTTACACTGAAGTGTTTTGAGGTATCAGGTTATATGCAAATCATCCATTAGCAATGTTTTTAACCTGTTTCTGAGTTAAGTTGTGTCCATAATATCATTTTTGCTGCAAACATATGCCATAGTCATCAGATCTAATGAAGCTTACAGTATACATGTGCTGTGGCCATTCATTAAAGTCAAGGGAAAATAGTGATTAAAGGAAAAATTTTTGGAACCTGGGTTCCCAATAGCAGTGAATTAGAGCAGTGAGAGAGCTATAGCTGTCAATATGTTTGTGGCAATTAGTCCCACTGACTCTCATGTGACTGCAATGGCCACCTCCATGAGAGATAAGATCTAGTGAAAGAAATAAAGGTTTATGGCATATATTTATCAGAAATATACCAAAAATAAATAAAATTGTATTACCTGGATCTCCAAACACTACCTACATGTTGCAAAATGGCATTGTCAAAATTTAGTTACTAAATCCATATCTTCTCTCCTCATGACCCATATTTTTGTATAGTTTTGCACAATAAATTCTAACGTGATAAACAACTATATAAAAATTTGAACAATTTGTTTTCATTAGGGTGTGTATACTATTAGTATGAGTATGTACAATTTCAAAATTATTTTGCATTTATTTTGCACATTTGTTAAGCATGCTTATATATGCTGAGCTAAAATATTTTGCTAATACGTTTTTGAGATGTCTATTTGTCCCAAAGGTGGAGATAGCTGACAAAATTAGATCACAGATTTCTAAGCAATTTACTAGATGAAGAGAAATTTGAACTTTCAGGCATGATTAAAATAACAGCAACAAACTGTCTTTTAATTTAGATTAAAGGAAAGCAGACATTTATTTCGAAGACAAGGTGGACACCTTCCATTTAGCAACGTCGAACCTGACTTTCATTCTCCCACATTGGGCTGCCAGCTGTGCAAGGGGTTGACAGCCACTGTGATGCCCCTGCAGACATAACAGCAGCTGGAATGCCACCTGGGTATGGAGATGAGCTTCAGAGATGGGAGAATTGCACTGACCTCAGGCTAGTTTTGTCTTTCTCTAGTTTCTGCACAACTGTCAGATTTGAAAAAAGAAAATTACCAGCTTCTGGTATTGTCTCATCAGAACCCCCAGTGCTCTCAGTGGGGCACTTGGTTGCAATCATAAATATATAAATACCAATCCCATCAGTGAAAAGGACCTGAACTCTGTAGTCTGGGCAGATAAATCTCAGATGAAGGATGAAGGGTGAGCTGAGTGAAGAGTTGTGGTATCAAGATGTAAAAACTACTATGTAGCCTCCTGGTGGAGTTCATCTTCATTTAACCTTAGGGAGTCTGTGATTATTAGAATTTTCCAGAAGTCTGTTAGAAGGCAAAAAGGAAATAAAAGCAAATGATTTAATTTCTTGAAACAAGCTAGAAGGTTGTTTCTAACCTATAGCAAATCAGAAAATAATGTTTTAAAAATTATGTAAAATGTTTATGTGAAAATAAAATATTCAATTTCCCCACTGAGATATGAGAGGATGTTCAAGGCAGCTCTTAGTGATGACTTTAACCTGTGCTTGGGTTATGTCCATAATATTTTTATTGCAGACATATGGTGCACTCACTGGAGATAATGAAGCTTGGAGTATACATGTACCATGAATATTTTTTAAAGTCAAAGGAAAATTGTGATAAAGAAAAGATTTGTGAAGCACAGGCAAACCCTAGCATTGAATTAAAGAACTGAAAAATGACATGATATCAGTATTCTGTGACAATAAGTTCCAGGCATTCTGAAAGAACTGCAATGATCATCTGACAAATATACTTTTATCAGAACAAAAGAAGTAAAGGAAAGAGCATGATGAAATAATGGATGAAAGTATATTGTAATAAATAGTTTCAAAATCAACTGTAGACAAGCTAATAAGACAAAGAAAAATGAAATAAAAATAAAATATTGCCTTATACTATGAGGATAATTATTCAACCATGGTTTATGCCAAATTCTCACTAGTTTTTGTTGGGACTTTGGACAGAGCAAGAAGACATATGCTTCTGTAGGGCACCTAGAGCTACAGTGTTTACTTATAATAAATTCAGAAAAATCAAGAGAAAAATAATTGATATTTTTAAATGCCAGGTCTATGTTTTCAAGAAAGATAATAACTTTTAAAAATTACAAAAAATTGTGTTTCAGAATGACATATTTCAATATATTGCATTAAGATATATCAATGACTTATCAATTATCCATCCATCTTTGCTGTGAAACCGGGAACGGATTTGTTTAAATTACTGGTCTTTTAATTTGCCTCATTTCGTCTCCTGTCTGAGAGAAGCCTGCTTATTTTCAGGCAGCTGCATATGTTGGCATGATTGATGAGATCTGCTACAGTCAAGCAAGCAGCCCTGGGTGACCAGTTTACCCTTCCCTGCTAGGGTTCCAGCTGCCAGTTGCCCCCATTCTGTGACAGCTTCTCCTTCTCTTCACCTTGTCATCCAGCCAAGATTGTACACTGTAGGAGTACAGGTAAGCATCTGCCTCTATAATCATTGCCAACAGCTCTCCATTATCAACTGCCAGGGGTGCTTCAAAGCAATGTGGAATACTTCCTCTTGACACAGAGACCAAGTGTTTTTATGTGTGAAACAAACTCTACCTTTACTGACTGGGAAACCACACGTGTAATGTGTGTTTTTTAAATTGGATCACAAATCACCATAATATTATAAAACAGGTCATATCACCTCACAACCACCATTACCCCCTGCAGGGATTCAAGTTAAACTATGCAAAGACCTGTCATTTAAAGATAAGGATTTTTTTGTGATTATTATAGTCTTATGTAGCAAGAAATTTGAAAAGCCCTGTCAAACATTTTCACTCCAGTGTAGTGTAAATTAAATCTACCTATAAAGGTGAATTATCCTCCAACATCTGTCTTTCTGTTTGCACAGCAACAACAAATGTGGATCAAATCCAAATGAGAGTGATAATTTGTATAAAGCAACATTAAAGTAGATTCAACTGTTTTGGTTTTTAACTGATCATGCTAAAATTTTTATTGTTAAATGATCTATAGTAGTGATTTAATATTTATTGAGAGTCCATGGTAATCTAAGTACTATATGGGCTATAAATAAAATAAAGCTTTTGTTTTTTAAAGGAACTATATCTCTATGGTAATATTTGTTATATTTAAACATATGACTGTGTATAGAGAATTACACACAATTTTGATAATAATATGCTTGTCACAATAACAATAAATTTGTTCAAATAGCTAAAAGGGAATTATTATACAATGCTTTTTAAAATCAAAGACTTTTTCAATAATAATTCAGTTCTAATTCTAGCTGTTACACACCACCTGCAAGATCTTGGACAAGTTATTTAACTTCACAGAACATAAGTTTCCTTATCTCCAAATGGTGATAATGAAGCCTGCCTTTTGTAGCTTTCTGAGAACTGAATATGAAAATATATGTAAATATATGTAAAGCTCTTGGTGTAATGCTTGACGTGTAGCTGTTAGTACTAAAGCAGTAAATGGAGGACGTAAAAACTGCTTATTGAGATTTTGAAATGGCCCATGATCCACATTTGGAAAACATTATATTAGTTGAAATTCATTAATGTATCTCTTTATACAAATGGATGCATATATAAATATAGTGGTGGAGGTGCACTGGTTTTATTCTGTGAATTCTTGTCCTAGTACAGGGATATTTAAATTTAATTAGCCAGTCAGGGAAACCAGTTGGGTTTATCCCCTCTAACCTTCCTAAGCTTTTTCTTGTAGTCTATTTTCTTTTCCTTTCCTTTTTTATTTATTTATTTTATTTTTTTGGACAGGCAGAGTTAGTGAGAGAGAGAGAGAGACAGAGAGAAAGGTCTTTCTTCCATTGGTTCACCCCCCCCAAATGGCCAGTATGGCTGGCACGCTGTGCCGATCCAAAGCCAGGAGCCAGGTGCTTCCTCCTGGTCTCAGGTGCGAGTGCAGGGCCCAAGCACTTGGGCCCTCCTCCACTGCCTTCCTGGGGCCACACCAGAGAGCGGGACTGGAAGAGGAGCAACTGGGACAGAATCCGGCGGGCGCCCCAACTGGGACTAGAACCCGGTGTGCTGGTGCTGCAGGCGGAGGATTAGCCAAGTGAGCCACGCGCCTGCCTGTAGTCTATTTTCTTATGTGCAAAATGACCCATTTGATAACTACAGATGATACCTGCCCTTCAGAAGCACCATCTTCCCTCTGAGAAAATAGTAGAAAGTCCTCCATTCTGGGATTTTTCATTGTTTGTAATTTAGCCAATTACAATATTCCTGCTGGTAAATGGTGATTGTGAGCAAATGATGTGATATATCTAATTCTTAGCTTCTTGATGAAAAACACTGTATTGAATGCCATCAAAATAATTTGTGGAAAACAGCATAATATGTGGTTTATTATCTGTTTATAATTGACACTAATATTGCTCTTATCATTATGTTGCTTACACTGAAATTTAACTAAAGTGATGAAATTGATCTTTCTATGATCAGGTTCACATAGAAAATTACACTCTAACTCTGTTTGATTAGTGATATTATTGACTTGCAATCATATAATGATGTGAGATGAAGAATCTCTGTATATGCTGTAATTCATGATTCCCCTACCCTAACTCCAGGAAGCTAAGTAGAGAAATGAGTGCATTTATATCGATGCTTCAAAATCCTCCTCAAGGACTAGGGTTTCCTCTCTTAATGCACATGTAGTTGTACCCATGGGGATGAACACGTGATCATGACTGACAGCAAAAATTATTTAAGTGTAAAGAAAATTAAAATGATTCTGTTTTGCAATTATATCATAGTGGGTTAGAAATAGTGCATCAAAAATGTGATTTAAAATGTCCTTTTAGGGGATGGTGTTGTGGTGCAGTGGATTAAGCTGCTTCTTATGACACTGGCATCTCATGTTGTAGCACATGTTTGAGTCCCAGCTGCTGATGCCACGCCAGCACCCTGCTAATGTGCCTGGTAAAGCATCAGGGCATGGTCTGAGTGCCACCCATGTAAGAGACCAGAACGGGGTCCTGGGCTCCTGGCTTTGGCCCGGACCCGCCTGTTTCAGACATTTGCAAAGTGAACCAGCAGAAGGATTTCTTGTTCTGTCTCTTCATCTCTCTCTGTCACTAAGCCTTTCAAACAAGTAAAAATTAATCTTTTAAATAGCATATTAATCTCAAATAATATTAACTTTAAGCAAATATTAACTTGTTGTGTATGCATTCATGTTCTGATATTAGCAGAATAGGAAAAAAAAAAAAAGATAAGACAGAGACAACAGGAATATGGATGGACACAAAACAGCTGAGTTACTTTTCATCGTAGCATCAAAGAAGAGAGAATTTGGGGCATTCACAGCCCAGAATGATTTAGTACCTAGTAGGCTCACAAATGGATAGCACATATCAATTAGAAGGCATAAAGTCAGTACTCAGAAGAAAATTGCTGGAAATTTTTATCTTAGTAGATATGAAATGCAACTGTGTGTATGTTGGGACTCTTGTGTGAGGTTTCCTGGCAAATATAGCTAGAATTTTCCTAAGACAATGATTAGCCTTTTCAACTTTACTGGATGTCTGAGGTCCCTAAGAGGCCTGGAGATAAGAAGAAATGACTAGAGAAGCAGCTACCTGTTGAGTTATTTTCCAGTACAGCAGCTCTTTTTGCTACCTTAACTGCAAGGACATTTCCCTTATTAACATATTGAACAGGGTAATTTCTTTTGCAGTCAATAAACTTCTTTCTTTCCAAATTGCAGCATGTGCGTGCACCACATGGAAAGCGTATTTGGAATCTGTATATACATTAACTCTCTGACCCTTTCCTAATTTCAAGGCTCTAGTTAACGCAGTTAGTTCTGCCTTTTGCTTGGCAATGCTTGAGCTTCTATTACCTGGGTAAGTTCTACTATAGCATAACTTGCCTTTTTAATTCCTTCCTTCATGTAGCTACTCCCATCAAGAAATCGCTCAACATATGGATTCTCATTAATAGCACTGAGGCCTTTAACCATTTTGTAATCTCCATTTGACTTTAAATATACAAGATAGGAGTATTACAGGGAAATATGGAACAAGAATCAAGAATCCATGTTTAAGAATTCAATTCATTTTAAAGAAGCACCTAAGAATAACAAATGTCTTTACAAGCAGTGGAGTTGGACACTTTGATATAACTAAAACCTATGAAACATAAGAATATCCTCTACTTAACACACTAAAATAAAGTAAGTCTTTGAGAGCAAATTTTGCCATTAACTTTAATAATACAACACTTTGAGGACTAGGTCCCACATGGGAAGTTAGTACACAGTAACTCCTGTTGTTAATTTAACAATTAACAGTCTTATATATGATGTCAGTCATCACCCAAGGCTCTTGACATGATATGTCTAGGCTGTGGAAGCCTTTTGAATCTGCAACTACTATCAACTTTTAGACAAGGCCATGAGCAAAGTGGAAGTTCTTCCCTCCCTTCAGAGAAATGTATTTCCTTCTTTGATGACCACTTCCTTCCACTGGGGTCTCATCCACAGAGGTCCTTTATGTAGGGATGCTTTTTTGCAAAAGTGTCCTGGCTTTCTACACCTGAAAGTCTCTTGTGTTCTTTTCAGCCAGACCATAATGCTCCATGGGCTGAGTCTGAGGTCAATGGGTGCTATGCACAGCAATTACCATTTTATGAGTCTGCTGTATGGACTGCTTCCCATGTTGAAGCATTCACTTCTCTTTTAATCCTATCTCTATTATTACTAAACACTAAATCCTATCTACATGATACAAGATAGGAGTATTACACTGAGACATGGATACAAATGTACATTTTTAAACAGTATTTTTAGAAGGAAGTCCAGAGGAATGTGTGCAGAACTATATATAGCTTTACAGTCTCTGTAGGTCCTAAGAAAATAAAAACAAGCACAGGTCTCCACGAGCATTAATTATCCTTAAGCATGTGACTTGGATACACTGCATTAGTTATAATTTTGACACATTAGAGTCTCCATTCATACACGTAATGTGGTATGTTATTTTACCCATCTCATTGCGGGGGGGGGGGTCCAATTTTTTTTTTTTTTTTTTTTTTTTTTTGCTTTTAAACCATCTTAAAGTCAGAACACCATGACAAAACAAATGCAGAACACCACCTGGTCTGGAAAACACCATCCCAGAAAACCAAAGAGAAAACTGCCTGGCCCAAGATGAAATCCTAGATGGCTTGCATGTCTGAGATACCAAATGCCAGGAGGCCACTGCCATGCTTAGGGAATGGAACCCCCATATGCCAAAGTGAACCAGTGTAAAGCTAAAATAAAAAATGGGAATCCAAGAAAGGATCAGTGCATAACCAAAAGGACAAGGGAGCCAGAGCAAAGCCAAACTCATAAGGGAGCCAGTGTAAAGCCAAAAGGATAATAGAGGGGGAACCCAAGAGTTCCACCTTCTGGTGCAAAGCAAAGCAAATAACAAACCAAAATTTAAAAAAAATAATAAAGTCACTCTGCTAATCAAGTATACATCATGTGGCTGGACATGGGGGCTGCTATCTTTGTGGTAGAATCTGTTGCCCATCTTCCAGTAAGGGCAGAAGTCCCCATGAGGGCCACAATCATAGCAACCACGTGTTTCTTATGGAGGCCCCCATTTTGGGGTGGAGTCTCACTTTCCACGGCAGGAAGTGCAACTTCAGCCATGTTTGGAGTCCTGCCTTCCTGATGCTATCAGTTACCAGACAGCAGCACCTGCTCCCCCACCAGAAATTAGCAGTTGAAAGCATGCCTGATTTGAAAACAAAGAACCTGAGGCAAAGCAATTGTTTGGTAGGCATAAACCTATTTTTGAAGTAGTTTTGTTTCAACCTCTGCAAATCCTTAAGAATATGTGACAAGCAACTTGGAAACTTCTGTATTTTGACAAACTCTCATGAACTAGCCCCTTTTCTTCTCTCTTTTTCTCCCTAATTCTATTATTTCTAGCATTTTTTATTGCAAAAACCATGAATATTAGAAACACAAAATACATTAATCCTTGCATTTTTAGTTTTTTCCTAAACTGGGAGCATTGAGAGAAAACCAAGAATCGCCTGAGCTCTGCTGCTAAACTGCCTAAAGCAAACCCTGTTTTTTTGCTCAGTGCATTTCTGAAAGAGAGATGAAACCACCTATTTGCTAATAAGGCACTCATAACCACCAAAACTGAGAAGAGACAGAAAAATTCTCAGGAATGTAGAAGCTACATGAAATGGTTACCATGTTGCTGGTTTCTTAAAACAGATTTACACCCTTCATGGTCAACATTTATGTTATGGGAGAACAAATTTAATATTTTGGGTTCTTTCCTATAGCTTAGAGAAGAATTCTAAGTTCAGGCGCAAAGGAGACAGGCAACACGGTAAAGCTCTGGATTTATTTAGAAAGTGAGAGAAACACAAGGGAATGTGAGGGCCTTATTAAGGGAGAGGGGTCCAAGAAATATAAATGAGGAGTTCCATATCAGTCTTTTCCTGGGAGTGGGCCAGAAGTGCAAGTGAGAGAGTGTAGATGGGTAGGAGAGCGGCCACAGAGGGTAGCCTGAGAGAGCAGGCATAAGAAGTGGAAAAAATGGCTAGATCATATTTTGTAAGTAGTAAATAATTGAGAAGGAGTAGAACATTTGATTCAATAAATCATTAAATGGTAGATGGAGTAAAAAATGAAATTTAAAATATTCTTGTATTTCAATTGGTTTCATAAAAAATTATTTTCCATTTTCCTCTATCTTTGGTCAGCCTGTTACTTTGAAAATGTATGTGTATTTCCTGCATACATTAGAGTACATCTTCATTCTGTGGGTTTTGAGACAGATTACTATCATACATGATGTATTTATGTCTTTTTTAGTATCCATCTTCCTCAATACAATGTTCAAACTTAAAAAAATTCATATGAATGGACAAACGTTTTACACAATTAATTTACTTGAAGCTTTAAATAAAGTATCTGCATTGGTAAATGCTTTCTCAGAGAATAGGTGTCTGTGATTTTTTTTGTTATCCTAATTTGGAAGAGCATAAAATTGCATTACTGAAAATTCAGATAAATGTGTGATAGCAACAAAATAGTCCCAGGGTTATAGATTTTAGAACAAAAGTTTGTAGGGTCTTGAATTATTTTTATTGGCATCAGAATAATCAAAGGGGTAAGATTATTTAGAGTGACTGTATTGTATAATCCTTCCTAAAATGGTAATAGGAGTAATTTGAAGAACACTTCTATACTTCCTTTTTATTTTAATTTTTGATAATAATAAAAATTTGAATTGATTATAATTTGATATGATTGATTGATGATAATGCTGTTTTCAATGGGGAAGTAAGAAGTATTACACATTATAATAACAATAATCTTAATAATAACAATAATCTTAATCATTATAATTAATTATGAAAATAAAAGTGATGTAAATTATAATTTAAAGCATGCAGCAGTAGGACTAAAGTGCCTGTATATCTATTCATAATTTAATATGCTGTTATATATATAATAGAATCATTGGTTGAAAAATTAAAGTAATTCATGAATACAACTTTAATAACAAATAATAATAACAAATATATATTGGTTAACATTGAATAAGCAGATGATAACTAATATCTAGAATAAGTGACTTCAATTCATTCACCCAGTTTTTTACATCCCTTAGTTTCCTCAAAAAGTATAATTAGATTTATCATCCATCTTCACAACTTATAAAGGGTCTTAGCATTACTTTTACTGAAATGCAAGAATATGCTATCATTTTATAGTAAGCCATGTTTTGTTATATTAAGTTATACAATTTTTATTTAAAAATGAAATAACAATTGTTTCTACAGTGCTTCATTTAGAAGGTGTATGTGTGGGTATCAATGGGGTTCAATGATGTAGAGTACATTTACAAATTGTTTTTCATGAGCAACAGGGTTGCAGAAAAATGTCAGCTGAGCCAAATAACCAAATAACTAACTTTCTTTCTTGGAACAAAAACATTCAAAGATTGTTATCTGTGATAATTCAATTTCCAATTTCTCTACTTTAAAAAATCAATCCTGCTCTGTGTGAGTTATCAATTTATTGCCTCTCAGCTCATTTCCTAATTTATTAAACTGGTATTTAACCCAACGAACAGATCATGCTTAGAAGAAACTAACAACTTGCACCACATAAGGACTTTAATCCACTCTTGCATACTCAAGTAGCTTGACTACTTTTGCCAAAGAAAAATTGACATTCTTTTTTTTTGTGAAAACAAGTGATAATCTCACTGGGGACAGATACTTGCAGGAAAATACTTAACTGTCTTAAGGCACGATGTAACCACTCTCTATTGGAACCTAACTGGAGTTTAATCTCAACATGACTGAAAAAATGGTCTGGGAGGACAATTCTCTACATCTTTAAAGAGTAATACATTATCTGTATCTTTCAAGGCCTTTGCTATTCAAATATGCTCCTTCCTCAGAAGGTCAGGATCATTTAGAAACATTTATAGACAGTATCTTCCAACAATTTATTATAAAGAACAGCAATTATATACTAGTAATCAGAAAGTTTTAATCAACAGGAAATCAGATAGTACTTAATTAATCATGATTTCAACCAAATCAATTTGCTGGGTAACCCAACAGAGTACTGTTTGAATTATATAATAGGGAGAAAAAAAAATCTCTGTATATCTGGTAGCCAAAAATGTGATTAGTGTCTCTACCATGAAAAATCATGTTTTTTCACAATATTTTAATGTACTCAATTCACTTTGACAGAGATGATCCCTCCACTAAAAAAAAAAAAAAAAAATCTTTCATATTTTCAGAAAGTAGATAGTGTAAATATTCTTTCAAGTGTTTTTCAAAGGAGATAAAGGGCCTTTTTAACCATGTCTGCATACTGTATAAAGAAAATTTCAAGAAGTTTTGGGAATTACAACACTACTCCTAGGTTGAAAATAGTTTCTGGAGAGCCAAAACATCACTGTGGCCCATGGATAAATCAGGGAAGGTGTCGGCTTCCCGATCATCAGCAACTGGCCAGGAAGCCAATGACGGTTCAACAAAGGAGACTGAGAAGACTCAGGTACACACCTTTATTATGGCATCTAGAGGGAGAGACTGCTCAGCCAAACTCCTGTGGGCACAAGGCGCTACGGACCAGGAGAATCACCACAGGCACAAGGCACTATGGACCGAGGAGGAAGGCTGAGCAACCTCTGCTTTATAGCGTCTGAGGGTCTATTTATATACAGTCTTTGAAGGGCAACCCCGCCCCTGCGCTGCCCTCCCAGGGTCTTGTAGTCATAGCAATGCCACCCTCCTAGGACCAGTAGTCCTAGCAGAAGGGTTACATAGTTGTAACAACATTAGGCCATTTCCTCTTGCAGGGCAGCTTAGAGTGCAGCTTCTTCTCCTTCGTAACTCCCTGACAGAAGGAGGTAATCTTGTAAAGATATCAGATATAAACAGCTGAAGAAATTAATACTACCATCAATGACCTAGATGATGAGGGTGGTGATGACTTCTCTGTTTGGCCTCCACAGAAGTGGAATACATCTTGGAGAGTGGCTAAAGATAATCATAAAATTAATCAGATGATGATCTCATTGTAGTGCTATATCAGATCCAGTACCTTTATTGAAACAATCTAATATATCATTAAACATTTGATGCACTGCTGTTGACACAGGTAATGCTCTTTTTTATTTTTCAGACTGGAAGGATCACTAGAAGTAAGTTACTTTGTCCTGACAGGGAAAATCATCACAGCATTGCCTCAGAGTTGTATCATTTCTCTTGTTCCAGATATAATTTAATATTTGCTTTTCTCCTCATGACATTCCACAATATACCTCACTCATTTACTATACTGAAACACAAGGTTGATTTGATCTGATGCATAAAGTATAACAATCCATCTGAGTTAGTTTCATGAGACAAATGCTAGTGAAAATCCAGTAGATAAATTCCATAAAAATTTATAATGCTTGTTTTTTGCTGTTTCTGTGATCCAGAATATCAGGAACCCTGGAGAAGCTAGACATGTTTCTTCACCTTGCACTGCAACAAAGGAATTTTAAGGCTTAAAACTTCGCAGAACTTTAAACATTTTGATCACAATACATAACAAGTCTGAAAACATTTCTTCAACATGTTCACCAAGTTAAATGTGAGCTGGCCTAATTCTGTTGAGGGAGAGCAAAATGAAAGGTGGCTCCATAGTGAATACAGGCTGATGTTCAAGTTATAAGCTCCACACTTCAGGAAATCCATTGACACTCAAAGTATCCGTGGCAAACAGAGATCCTGTGTGGACCTTCCCGAGAAGAACTAATAGAAGAATCACAACAATGTGGAGGCAAATCTATGTCCCTTGTGAAGATAAATGTTCTCATTCTGAGAATTAACTCCTGAGTTACCATTAGGCCTTAGAAAACAAATAGGAGGTGATATCAGTTGTTCATGTAGTTTGCATTTTCCAGGTCTGATCCACTTGTTTATAACAACTTCTCATCAAATAAAATAATATATAAGATAATTGTTTTTGGCAGTACCAGAATGTACAAGTAAGCTTCATAAGCTAAGGGTCAGTTTTCTTTTGATTATGATTCCTTTTGAATTGCAACCTCTCCATCAATCTACATCTATGATTCCAAGTGAGTTCCACTCTATTAGTTACTAAAAATCTAATATTTGAGCCTAGTTTACCACTTGGCCTACAAGATATGCAAGAATTATTGGGACAATTTCAAAAGATTATCAATTAATCCATATGCTTAAGGAGTAGATTGAATAGCAATTTTTATTTAAGATTTTATTTATTTATTTCGAAGGCAGAGTTATAGAGAGGCAGAGGTAGAGAGAGAAAGAGTTCTTCGATCCACCGGTTCACTCCCCAAATGCCTGCAACAGCCAGAGCTCAGCCCCAAAGCCAGGAACCAGGAGCTTCTGGGTCTCCCATGTGGGTGCAGGGGCCCAAAGACTTGGACTGTCATCTGCTGCTTTCCAAGTGCATTAACAGGAGCTGGACCAAAATGGAGCAGCTGGGACTCAAAATGGCACCCCTATGAAATGCCAGCACTGCAGGCAGTGGCTTTACCTGCTACGCCACAGTGCCAGCCCTTTGAATAAGCAATCTTACAGCAGTAATTTTTAACATTTTTGTTGGTCTTATTCCCATAATATAAAGTATTTCTATGTAATTATTTTTCCATAGTTGAAACACAATTTTATCCTCCAATTTCTCTATGACTCAATTTGAATCAATCTAAGGCAATTATGAAGACTGTATCACTCAATTATTTTTGATTAATTTATTTCAAAGTTAACTGTATATTTCACTAAGCATAGCAAATTCTTTAATGGAGAATTAAGCTTGTTATAAAGTAAATTGAAAATCTATTATTTCAAAAATTAAAGCAAAAACAAGAAACAAAGAAATGAATAAATAAATATGAGTGAATATATGACACTCATTTAAATTTCAATTAGGAAATAACACATTTTAAAAAAATTAGATGGTTAACCTAATTTGTGAGAAGTAAGATTTTTCATATGAGAAATATTAATAGAAGAAACTTTGGCAGCATTATTAATTATAAATGGGCAAATTTTTATAGGTAACAAATATCCACATATGAATTTATCTTACAGTATTTCATCTACATAGACATATAAAAAGAGATTTTCTTGACACATTATCATTAAAAGCAAGAGTGTTAGAATACATTTGTTCAACTGTAACTAAAACCCAATACAAGTATAATCTGAAGCCCAATATAAGTATAGTCAATCTCAGTATATTATTATATATTATATGTTAATCTCCCACTAAATAAACCACAATAAATATCTGCAATTCCCTTTATATGACTTTTGTCCAACAGAACTTCCATGAGGAAAGAAATATTTAGTGCTTTCTATTGAGGATCCCTGTGACCATATGAGGCTTTTGAATATTCAGCATGGATGAATGCTATTGAGGAACTGAACTTTTAAACAAATTCAATATTAATATAAATTTAAATATGTATGAACACATGTGGCTTGTGGATATATATATATTTTTTTTACCAGACCCTATAATTTATTTTACCAGATCCTACAATTTCTGTAAAAAGAAATCATGTCTTGATTTTATATTTTATTGTATTGCCATCCTAAAACCCTTTTTCATCCCACCCTAAAATATTCCCCCATGATATTTTTAAAATGTAAAATGTAGTCACTTCAGTGTTTACAAATTTTCAGCTCCCCCCAAAAATAAAAATCTTGGCCCCAAATACTCTTTTTTAGTCTCTTTTTTCTGCTACCCATTTTTAAAAAAACTCATCCTACTTCCACACATAATTCTCTTAAATTCTGCTGTGATATATAATATATATATATAAAGTGATGATTAAAATTTTTCTTTAAAACACAAGCCAAGTTTCCATGGCTTTGCACATTCAAATTCTTTCTGGGAAGATTTCCTCAGTGTTTTCACATTTATTTCTCCAGCTCTTTTAAGACATAGCTCATTTGTAACCAAGCAATCATTAATTATCCCCAATCCTCAAGCAAATTTGTTTGTAATCTGTCTTCACTATTTGCATAACACCTAAGTTTACTTCCTTAGAGATGGTAAAAATTACACAAATAAATAAAGTCCAGGAATTAACCATTTAGGGTAAAGTTTCTTCAATATAAAGGAAATGAGCAGTAGACAATTCCCAAAATATGGAAGACACTACAAGAATATAAATAAGGCATCATAATTGATGATTTAATGTGTTTCTTCTTGGAGTCGTCTTTTATTTTCATGAGGTGTTAAAATCTTTACTTGGGGAAGAACAATGTTGATGTCAGACTTTAACTAGCAGTGATTAGCAAGGATTTAATAACAGGATAAAACTCTTCTTCTTGTCCATCTTTGAGTCATACCTTCTGACTTTTGCTAGTAAGCTGGTAGCCATGACAAAAAGGAAATTATCTTCCCTCCACGTTCTCCTTGTATCTGCAGAACAGATGCAAAATCTCTCCCATATTCTATAGTAATACATAATGTTAATTTCCTGTATTCTTGAAACTCCCATCTTTTTAAAGAATTTTTATTTATTTATTTATTTTTATTTATTTATTTATTTATTTATTTATTTATTTATTTATTTATTTTGACAGGCAGAGTGGACAGTGAGAGAGAGAGAGACAGAGAGAAAGGTCTTCCTTTTTGCCGTTGGTTCACCCTCCAATGGCCGCCGTGGCCGGCGCACCGCTCTGATCCGAAGGCAGGAGCCAGGTGCTTCGCCTGGTCTCCCATGGGGTGCAGGGCCCAAGTACTGGGGCCATCCTCCACTGCCTTCCTGGGCCACAGCAGAGAGCTGGCCTAGAAGAGGGGCAACCGGGACAGAATCCGGCGCCCCGACTGGGACTAGAACCTGGTGTGCCGGCGCTGCAAGGCAAAGGATTATCCTAGTGAGCTGCGGCGCCGGCCTTATTTATTTTTAAAATCAGAGTTACACAGTAAGAAGGAGAGACAGAGAGAGAGAGAGAGAGAGAGAGAGAGAGAGAGAAAGGGAGAGATCTTCCATGCACTGATTCATTTCCTAGAATGCCACATTGGCCAGGGCTGAGCCTAGCTGAAGCCAGCAGCTTCATCCACATGTGTGGCAGGGGCCCAAGCACTTGGGGCAGCATCTTCTGCAGTTTTTCTAAGGCCACTAACAGGGAACTTGATCACAACTGGAACAACTGGATGCAAACCTGTACCCATACAGGATGTAGGCATCACAGTCAATAGGCTTTACCCACTACGTCACAAAGCCAAAACTCCATTTCTTAATCTTTACAGCCAAATGTATTTTCTACTTCCCAAGTCTACATTAATTAATTAAACTAGTATTATTGGTAACTCTATGGAATAAAAAGTACATAGGCATTTGTAATATTCCCAGTGCAGTAGAAAATTATTCACATATCTTCTATCTTTTGCTTCTAGTTTTTCTGTCTTTCTGAATTTTATTATTTGTGCTGTTGTAGTGGGTGTATTGCAGATCTCATCAAACTTTAATATGATTCATCATATCAATCTCCCAAACCCTATACACATTTAAACAATAATACAAATTAAATTACTGTTATAATACACTTATATATTTGCTAAGTATTCATTACCCTCCTGAGTATTCACCTTCAAATAAGGCTTGAAGATTGATATGTCTCATAACTTGCTCAAAAGATCTCAAAAGAGTATTACTTGAATGAGTGCTATTCATTGTGCCATCATACCTAAAATAAGTTAATCTGATAACTATTTCTTGCAATACAATGACATTTGAGAGAAACTGAGATATGTTTGAACAAGAAAATCTTTGTTTTAAAGATGTATGCATGTATTTGAAAGTCAGAGTTACAAAGAGAGGAGAAGCCAGGAGGCAGGAGCTTCTTCCAAGTCTCCCACTTTGGTGGCAGGGGCCTAAGTATATGGACCATCTTTAGCAGAAAGCTGGATCAGAAGTGGAGCAACCCTGACAAACTGGTGCCCATATTGTCCTGCTACTCCGCAACAAACCCCAGAACACACTTAATTTCAAATGAGACATTCCTTGTATCACTGAGTATAGGAGAATTCACAACTTGCTTCTAACTAGTAAAATTCAGCAAAATTGGTAAAATGCCTCTCACAGATTAGATTACAACATGTTTGTCAGAGTTCATCTTGCTGGATTATCATGGAAGTGTTCTCTCACTGGCTTTAAAGAACTATACAGAGATGTAGAAAAAAGTGCCAATGGGAAGAGCTTTGCATAAAGAAGGATAGGAAGCATCCTGGAGTTGAAAGTGGTTACTAATCAACAGCCGCTAAGGAACCACAGTCACAGAACGGCGACCAGTGGGTAACAGCTTCATGAACAATTTGAATTGACTTAGATATAGAGTTCCTGCCAGAGTTGCTCCTCCACTTGAAACAACAGCTCAGCCAAAACTGCCTTTTGTGAATACCCGAGCAGAAGGCTCGCTTAAACTGTGCTCGAAAACTGTGAGACAACAGAAAGACGTTTCAAACCACTATGTTTGTGGTCATCTGCTGCACAGAAAAGGCAAATTAATGCAAGATACACCTGGGATAGAAGAAGTTGTGTTGATTTTAACATTTTGTCTCTTTAGTAAACAATACTTGATTTGTTCTTGTATCAGTTCTCAGATGTATGTTATCATAATTTACAAGTCTATCGATAATTTTGAATTGTTTACTTAGATTGTCAATATGCTTTGTTCAAATACATTCAAAACTTTGTCTCATTTCCTTTTAATATTAAAGAATTTAGATTAAAAATTTTCCCTACCAAGGTTTCATTGTATAAAATATTCTTAAATGTACAATTGAAGTACAAGAAAAGTCTTCACTTTTAAATGTAGCAAAATAAAACATGGTGGTGATGTTTGCGTTTTTTGTTTTTTGTTTTTTGTTTTTTTATTTTTTTTATTTATTTATTTTTTTTTTTGACAGGCAGAGTGGACAGTGAGAGAGAGAGAGAGAGACAGAGAGAAAGGTCTTCCTTTGCCGTTGGTTCACCCTCCAATGGCCGCCGCGGCCGGCGCACCGCACCGATCCGATGGCAGGAGCCAGGAGCCAGGTGCTTTTCCTGGTCTCCCATGGGGTGCAGGGCCCAAGCACCTGGGCCATCCTCCACTGCACTCCCTGGCCACAGCAGAGGGCTGGCCTGGAAGAGGGGCAACCGGGACAGAATCTGGCGCCCCGACCGGGACTAGAACCCGGTGTGCCGGCGCCGCTAGGCGGAGGATTAGCCTAGTGAGCCGCGGCGCCGGCTGTTTTTTGTTTTTTTAATATATACCTATTTATTTATTTGAGAGGTAGACAGAGAGGGAAAAATAGCGAGAAAGGTCTTTCATTCTCTGGTTCACTACCCAAATGGCCGAACCACTGCCCACAAGGGGTGCCAGCATCTTAAATGGGCTCAGCCTACTAGACCACAGCATCAGCCCCTGAGGTTTTTGTTTTTCATGTTTAAAAAGGGTATTTGTGAGAAGATGATATAATGGGAGAAAACCACATGACCCACAAAGTGGATTCTAAGAGACCTTACTTTATTGTAGTCATTTTAATTGTCATTGTTGTCTTTAGATGTTAGATAATTATTGTTAATATTAAGTTCAAGTATTCTTTAACTACTTTTAATAATGGATTTTTTATGAAAATGCAAAAAGAGGCAATTTCTCCTCATGATAATTGTTGGCAATAGAAGTAGTTTAGTCACTGGTTGAAATTAAATGTTTATTAATAAAAATTTCTATTTCTATTTATATCCTGAAATAACTGATACTTTTAAATTTTTATAAAATTTATAATGGAAATGTCACATTGAAATCTTTCTTGATCAGCTTCCTGTCATGCCTATTTTGCATTTATTTTTTTTTTGATACCTCACCATCTTCAGTCATAAAAGTATGCATAATGGGAATAATCACTCTTAAGCTTATGTGTCCTTCACTTCACAGTACATTTAAAACATCCAGTCTATAAAAGGTCCAGAGTGACTTACTATCTCCCTGAAATAACTACGAATTCAACAAGGTGTTTATTGGTGGCAGCATGGTCCATTAACACAATCCCTCAGGACTTGCACAGTCCTGATGAACAGATTCTGCTATGGAGAAAAAATCCCTGGCAATAAAAATATACTCTCTTTCAGAATAATTACCTTCAGCAATCAAATCTTTTAAAACTAAAAAAAAGTTATTAAAATTTCTAAGAGTAGATTTTTTAATTTCACCACAAAAAAGTGATAACTGTGAAATCATTCATATTTGGATTAACTTGATCTAGCTATTCCACATGTACACAGATTTTAAAACAATGCATTGTACATCTTGAGTCTATACAATTTTGACAGTTGTAACTCAATAAAGCTGGAAAAAATTGAGACGTTAATAAGGATGTGACAACCAGAGTTTTTAATTCTTTACAAATAGTTTTTTTTTTTTTTTTTTTTTTTTTTTTTTTTTTTTTTGGACAGGCAGAGTGGACAGTGAGAGAGAGAGAGAAAAAGGGAAAGGTCTTCCTTTAACGTTGGTTCACCCTCCAATGGCCACCGTGGCCGGTGCACTGCGGCCTGCGCACCGGGCTGATCTGATGGCAAGAGCCAGGTGCTTATCCTGGTCTCCCATGGGGTGCAGGGCCCAAGCACTTGGGCCATCCTCCACTGTACTCCTGGGCCACAGCAGAGAGCTGGACTGGAAGAGGAGCAACTGGGACAGAATCCGGCGCTCTGACCGGAACTAGAACCTGGTGTGCTGGCACCGCAGGCAGAAGATTAGCCTATTGAACCGTGGCACCACCACAAATAGTGTCTTAAATTGACTTGCACTTGGTGTTAGTTTGGGCTACCAAAGTAGTCCTACTTTTTCAAAAGTAACTTTAAAATAAATTTTCTTAGCTGTGAAATTGTTATTTTATAATTTATACACACATGTGATTTCTATTTCTAATGCTATGTAAAACTCGACCTTTTGGAATAGCTGCCATTTTTTAAAATTAAATATCTTTTATTAATTGCTCAGATGTCACAGAAGAAAAGATCAGGTAGAGTCCAAAGAGAAGTTAAGAAGAATCATAGAAGAACACATGCTTCTGGCATTCTGAACACTCTGAGTGCAATGGACAGAGAATTTACTTAGAAGGCCGGCGCCGCGGCTCACTAGGCTAATCCTCCGCCTAGCGGCGCCGGCACACCGGGTTCTAGTCCCGGTCGGGGCGCCGGATTCTGTCCCGGTTGCCCCTCTTCCAGGCCAGCCCTCTGCTGTGGCCAGCGCGCGGGCCGCGGCGGCCATTGGAGGGTGAACCAACGGCAAAGGAAGACCTTTCTCTCTGTCTCTCTCTCTCACTATCCACTCTGCCTGTCAAAAAAAAAAAAAAAAAAAAAAAAAAGAATTTACTTAGAATATAATTTGTTGCTTCAAATGCTTCTCTTAGTATTTAATAAAAATTCAGACCAAGTAGGCTGATTCTTTATTTTGGAAACGTATAATACAATAATAGATGTAAAGAGCAATTAGAATGGCACAGAGAATAATATAAGAAAGAAATCAGGGTGCAAAAGTGAAAAAAAGATGATCAAATAGCTCTCAGTGAAATCAAAGATAATTAATATGACTGGAAAAGAGAAATTATTTTCTAATACTATAAAAAATTTAAAAACAGGGAACTCAAATAATTTTTATCAGGTATAATGAGAGTCATTACTGAGAGGCTCCAAAAAAGTCTTGCTGTGGAATTAGGGATGATTTCATGCCAACAAATTTGAAAATTTACATAAGTTTCTGAAAAAATATAAAGGGTGACTCAAGAGGAAATAGAATTATAATGAATAAAGAAACTTATAAGTTAAACATTGGGTGGGCATTATTGAGCTGTAGGTTATGCTGCAGCTTTAGACACCCACTGTTAGAAAAAGAGTTGCAGATTGGTGCCTCCTCACACAGGGTACCAAAATGTTAGGAAAAGAGGTGCAGAATAGAGAAGATGTAGTATATGAATTTACAGCCAGACTGAATTTATTCAGAGAAAATAAGTTCATAGAGGTGGGTGATTGCCCGTGAGTGTACATTGATGGAACGTGGCAGAGGGCTCTGATCCCCAGGGGCTAGTCCTTTCTGAGGAAGGCTAGGGATGGGAGTAAGGGTAGGGGGTAGCAGGCAGAGGGGAGTTTCTGGAAGTGGGTGGGGCCTTAGAAACCTGAAAAGAATGCAGGGTGGGGTATGAAGGCAATAGGATATGAGACCCAATTGAGATTCAATGGCAAGGAATACATTTTAATGTTTATCTGTCTTCTGGGCAATGAGCAAGATGGCTGAGGCTTATGTCCTTGTTCCAGCATTCACATTTCATATTGGAGACCTAAATAAATGAATAAATAAACTACAAGTATATGTAAAGACAAAGTTATATAAAGGATAACATGGGAAGACACACAGCAATTGTAGAAATGGTACTCAGAATGAAACAAATATTTGGAAATCAGATAAGAAGTCTGAAAGAAATATGATTAATATGTTAGAGGTTCTAAAGAAAATATTGTCAAAAATTCAAGATCAGAAAATTTTAAGAGAGATTTAAATTAATAAAAAGATTAAAGTGGTAGAAAAAGAGAAATCAAGAATACTTTTGATGAGCTCAGTACCCTGAACAAATGTGAGAAACTTGTCAGTAATCTTGAAGATAAGTCAACAGAAAAAAGAAATAAAATATCTTTTAAAGTATTTCCCTGTGACTGGGATGGACAAGAGAAAAACTGCTTCCATTTCAATAAACAGCAATTTCTGCAAACTATTGAACATGAAATTCCGTACAGCTTTATTTTTACATAAAAGTTGAATAAGTGATTGATATATTATTATAGATTCTTTATTGTCGAAAAGATTTTCAGTTTCAAATTTGGAAGATAAATGAAGAGAAAGCAAATGGCTTATGGAAAAGCACCTCTGGTGGAAGGTAACTGGTTTGGAAATCTCTCCCTGTCCACGAGTCACACCATGGCCTGGCAAGCAGGTGCATTGCTCTGTGGAAAGGCCCAGGAGAGTTACCAGTTCCTTTTGGTCAAAGACTCCATAGGCAAGTGTGGTGTGGATGTTGCCTTTGCTCTTCTTCGACACTGCACAAGACATCCATTAACGTGGGATGATGGCAGCCATCGTGACTTGTGCCATTCTGACCTGTGGGTGCAGAGGCCGAGTGGAGGCCTGGTGCACTTGCCATGCACTACCTGTATTTTCCTCATCTATGCACTGACTCAGTTGATCATTCAGAGCTGCAAGTTACAGTCCACTCAAGGTAGCCCTGGGACCCCAGGCATGCAGATGAAACTATTCATTATGACTTTTTCTACGTTAACTTTAAAGATAATGTGATGCAACTTAAACCTGGATTCCATTTAATTTGTTTTAAAAGATTTGTAAATATGAATGAAGCAACTGTTATTGTAAGGGAAATTCAAGTTTACATGATTTTTACAATTGCAGTGGTTTAAGATGACTTTAAATTCTGTTTGCTCAGAAGTATTGAAAAAAGTTTTCTGTAGTCCAATTTTACAACTTCTAAAATGACAAACTATAAATAGTTTTATGTAAACTGAAAAAAAAACACTCTGAAATAAAGTTGACATTTAACTTTGGCATTTTCAGGATTTCTGATATCAGGTCAACAATGATTCAAATAAGAAGCCACAAATATTTGCTTGGGATATTTTCTTATTTTTTATGAAATCAGTCTTTCCCAAGAAGCTCAGCAGAATTAGCACTATTTTGGGGATTATACAAAGTGTCTGGGTTTATTACTAGTAGGATTATCAAGATTATCAATAACCATGAAGATATGTTTTCATCAAAAACTTCATTACTGCATTTCCATAATTATAGCTACCATTTTAATATTATCCATTCCAACCATGTACTAGTGTAGAGTCACAATGTATATATTATATTTAATTTTAATTTTCAGCAAATAAAATATTTATTCATTTTTCAGAAAAAGGAATTTCAGCTCAATTATGTGCAACTGTTAGTAGCTGAGCCAGGATTTGACACCTGTCTGAGAGTTCAATAATAATATCCTAAACAATTCTGTCCAGGGAGAAACTGAATGCGCTGTAGCAATGAACTATGATATGTGTGAGATAATCTAATTATTATCCTTTCTGTCCATGTTATAGGCAAGACAATTACAGTAAATGGGTAATTTGTGCTATGGTTGTGTTTACTCACCATACATAAATTTAGTTATGATAAAATGTAAACTAATCATGTTTTGTTTCATTCAAAAAGGATTTATAATAAGAAGTAGATTAGATAGAAACACATATTTTTAAATATCAGTAGGAAACATTTGGTGATTAGAAAGCTAGAAAATAAGTGAGGCAACCTCTATAAATAAAATACTAGAAAAAACAACATATAAAATATTTATTTTTCTTTATTTTAAAGGAAGACAGAGAAGTATCTAACCAGGTTCACTGTCCAAATGCCTATAATGGCTAAGGTTGAGCTAGACTGAAGACAGGAGCCAGGCATTCAATAGGAATCTCTAACACAATGGCAGAAACCCAATACTTGAGCCATTACCTATTTTCTCAACGGCGGCAAATAAACAGATAGTGCTGAAAGCAGAGCAGGCACTGAACCAGGGCATGAGAATGTAAGTAGCATCTTGACTGCTGGCAAAGGATTCTTCCAGAAATAATCATTTTAAAGAAACAGTAAATTATAATTCAATTTAGCTTTATAATTAAACAGTGATAAAAAACACATTCTATTATAAATTTTCAAAAATATCTAAAAAACCAAATTAGGGATTTTCCATGTTTAGCAATTCACATACAAAAATGATGGTGTGACATTTTGAAAACATTTTCAATTTTGGAAATAAAGATATTGTTGTCCAAGTCCTACTTCTCAATTTGTTGTTTTAGTTATGGGATATTGAGCTAATTATTTAAATGTTTGCACCAAAATTTCATCATCTTAAAAATGATCATAATATCAACCCCATTAACCCTTTCTCTATCCCTATAGCTTTTCATGAGATTAAATTGGATATATAATATGGGTAAATTTCATGTCTCCAGATTTTTCTCTTTTTAATTATTTAATTTATGTTCCAGCACTTATGGCTTAAAAGAAAGGGTATGATAGGATCTCAAAACACTTTATAATCATAGACTTCATATTCTAAAATTGTCCACAAAATAAATTATTGTCCAAGTTTCTCATGCATTTCAACACCACTGGCCATGCAGATGTACTGACTATTTACTCTCAAATATTTGATAGTAATCGTTCATACAATTTAGAATAAATATCTTTATTCTACAAATAGAAAATATATGCTGGTTATATTTAAAATATGGAGAATAAGCTAACACCCCATAAAATATACATATAATTTTTAAAAATTTCATAAAACCCTGCCTTTTGCAACAAAATAGATGGAACTAGCAACCATTATGCTTAGCAAAAAAGCCAAGTCGCCTGAAAACAATTATCATGTATTCTTTGTTATGTAGTAGTGATAGAGAATACAAAAATATCTATAATAATGAAATGGACATCTTGTGGTTTGTTGTTTTTGCCCTTATGTTTATACCTGTGAAACTATGGTCTTTTATCTTTTCATTTGTTGAGTTCTATGGGTAGTGGTGCATTAAGCCTGTTATTATAGAGTATACTGAAATTATGTTTTTGCAAAAATTAAAGAATAAAAGAAGGAAGGGGGGATTAAGGGAGGGGAAGTGGGAGGAAATAGCTATTTTCTTAGAATTGTACCCATGAAATACATGAAATCTGTTCTTTTTAGATTAATAAAATGTAATTTGCTGAAATGTTGACCCAGCCACAATGAGAGATATGAAATATAATGCAATATGAAGTTTATGTATGCTTTTACTTTAAACCTCCATTTTGCAAATATATTTCAAATGTATTTCAAATTGACTTTATTTATAATTACTAATTATTACTCTAATTTATCTATAATTATTATAATTACTTTATTCATAATTAAGGCACCAAAGGCCCAATTAAAGTCCCAATTAAAGGTTAATATTGGATGTCTTCCAATTTGTGCATTGAAACAGGAGAAAAAAACCTGAAGAAGAATTCTCAACATGGCTGCTAGGACCTAAAGGACCTTCTTAGGGGTAAAATATTGAAGGGTTTGAACAAATCTGGCAACAGTTTAAGTAGAAGTTCAGTAGCATCATTATATGTATTGCATGGATATTTAAAGAATTAAAGTTTCTTATGTTCCCTTTCTTCAATTTATTGAAAACTATTAAACAAAATGCTATTTGCTGGTACTAATTTATAATGGAAACATTTTCAGAACTACTCTTGCCCTTCTTAACTTTTTTTAAATCCCTCAGGTCTGGCATTGTAGTACAGCAAGTTAAGCTGCCTCTTGCAGTGCCAAAATTTCTAATCCAGCTCCTTGTTACTGTGCCCAGGAAAGGCAGTGGAAGATGTCTCAAGTAGTTGGGGTACCTCTCAAATAAACAAAAATTCACTTTAAAAAAGTTCTAGTCTTACAAACTTTTTGCTATTGTTAGCCTTTTACTACTAACTTATGCCTGAAATTTACTGAATTTTACTGTTTATTACTCTAAACATTAAATATACTTCTACTATTAACCAAGTCACAAGGGGCACTGCATTTTAAAAAGTATTGAACACAACTAAAATTTATTTTTAGAGAGTTTTTAGTTGTCCTCGGCAACAAAATTTAAATGAAGAATGAATATGAATATAAATGCTTATTATACTATGCAGTCATTGCTCTGAGCTGTTCCCAGTGGCCTTATTTCCAGAAACTCCTAAAATGGAGTACCATCAAACCATAAAAAATAAATTGCATAGCCCAAGATTTAGTGACAGAGTCAAAGTTCTACCACTAGAGACTTTGTAAAACTCACTAAAAAGTATATAAAACTCTTATTGTGAGTAAAGAAGACAATACATGGATCACAAATTAGCCACTAATCAAATACCTTGTAGAAATTGGAAAATACATCTACATGTACTTAAATAATTCAAATACAGTATGCTGAATCAAACTAGATTTCACTTTCTAATCATGTGGAAGTTACATATAAGATTCTTAGAAAGAATTTACTTAGATAACCCTGAAGTATCAATTCAAAATAAGAACTGATCTGATTGTGACATTTGTTCCTTTTCTCACAGTCATATTGTCATGCCTTAATCTTACAATCTAAGAGGATTCACATAATTGATCTTAGGTCTATGTACATTTCTACCATTGATGGTATTGTCTATCTATGTATCTATATTATCTAGGTTAAATATGTGTGTGTATGTATGTATGTGTTCGAATCTATCACCTTATTATCTATCATCTGTCTATTTTCTATCATCTGTCTATTTTCCAACTGATAAGGTTAAAGCTTACAAAATACAGTAGTAAGAATTATTACTCAAAGAATCAAAAAGATAATTATAAATTTTTTTTTCAATGTTCAGCCACCTTCTTTAGGCAAGTTACCCTGAAATATTTTCAAAAGTTATGTGACCAAAAACTAATTGAGGGTACCTAAAAATGTATAGCTACTGCACATCTTTAAGATACGAGTTAATTGAAGTACAGAAATATATCCTATTTTATAAAAGCATAATGTCAAGCAGTCTTACTTGGAACCCGAGTTAATTGCCCGAGGAAGACTAGCATTTTAAAAGTGAGTTTTCAAAACATATTCACCATGAACTTAAATTTTAAATATATACCATAACTATCATTATATTTTTGCTTGAGGATGTAAAGTGGATTGATTTAACCATGGATCATTTAAGTTCCATAATTCATTGTAACTAATTTAATGATACAAATGTGGTTAGTAAAACATGTTGAATAGTAGGTGAATATAATTGTGATCCTGACTGCTGTTCTCAGCATCCTTCAATTTAATCCTGCTTAAAGTTCATAAGACAGTAGGAAGTCACCTCATAACTCTGTCCTACAAATTAGTCTGCCAATAAATGTAAAATTGGCACACTTTGTTGTTTTGTGTATTAAATAGTCTATAGATGCAAAGCACTTAAACTACCTACCATATGTTATATTATATATAAATATTACCTTTGTCACAATTTTATTATTATAATTAATATTTCATGTAAACAAATAAATATCTACAGAAATTTTAACTTTCACTGCCAAGGATTTAATGGATGAAAGAAGAGATAGCTGATTAGTAATAAAAAGTGAAGTACGTGAGCAAAACAGAAAATGTTGTCCAACACAACTCATTCTATTCTAAGACTAAGATTAGGAAGAAAAAGAACAAAGCACAGAAATGGTATTGTTCTGAGCATGATTTTGTAACATTAGAAGTGAAATGCAGATTAGTTAAATTGATTAAAAATACTTCTTCATTGATGGAAGATCTTAATCACTGCTTCAATCTTATTGATTGTTATGGGTCTGGTTGGAGATTCTATATGTTCTTGATTTATTCTTGTTGGTTGTATGTATTCAAGAACTTACCCATTTCCTTGAGGTTTTCCAGGTTGTTAGCACATAGTTTTTTCATATAATTTATTATAATCCTTTGTATTTCAATAGTGTCAGTTGTAATGTCTCCTTTTTAACCTCAACTTTTATTTATTTGAGTTTCTCTCTCTCTCTCTCTTTTTTTTTTTTTTTTTTTTTTTTTTTTTTTTTTTTGTTGTTGTTGTTGTTGTTAGTCTGGCTAAATGCTTATCTATTTTACATTCTCAAACAACCAGCTTTGTGCTGTGTTGATCTTCCACATTGCTTCCTCAGTTTCAATTTTATTTATTTTTTTCTCTGATTCTTAATATTTTGTGCCTTCTGCTCATTTGGGTTTGGTTTGTTCTTGTTTTCCTAAGTCTTTGAGATGAGATGTTTCATTAGATCATTCATTTAAGACATATCTCTTTTTAATGCAATCACTTAATGCTGTAAACTTCCCTCTTAATACTGCTTTTGCTGTATGCCAGAGGTTTTTATATGCTGTGTTTTCAAATTTAATTATTTAAATAAAGATTTTTTTCTTTTTGATTTCTTCAATGACCCCTTGGTTATTAAGTAGTATATTGTTTAATTTTCATATATTTCTGAATGATGTATGGTTTCCCTTGTTGCTGATTTCCAGTTCTATTCCCTAGTGGTCTGAGAAGATTCCCTGGTGGTCCTTGGTGGTATGATTTCAATCTTTTTAAATTTACTGAGACTTCATGTGCTGCGTAATGTATGGGATATCCTAAATAATGTTCCATTAGTTGATAAGCATGTGTATTCTGTAGCTGTTGGGTGAAAAGCTAAGAGCTGGGAACTTTCCCCATATCTCCCACATGGGTGTAGGGGTCCAAGGAATGAAGCCGTTTTCTACTGCTTCCCCAGGTTATAGCAGTTAGCTGGATCAAAAGTGGAGCAGCTAGGACTCGAACTTGTGCCCATTTGGGATGCCGGCACTGCAAGTAGTGGCTTTAACTGCTACGCCACAGCGCAGGCCCCTTATTCCACCTTACTTCTTCATGTTTCCTGTGTCCCATGTTGATATCTGTTCATCTGATGATCTTCCTTATGGAACATGCTGTAATGGAGAAGAGTTTGTTTTTTTACACAGATCTTATACAAATAAAATACTAAAAACTGTGCAGCAAAATATTTTGTATATGCAAACGATACTGTTAATTTCCTAATATGTTAATTTCAATGCAAATTTAAAGTAAATGCATCTAAATAGATTATAGAAATGGTAATGGATCATTTCTGTCAACTGTGTATTTATGTTAGCAAGTATTTTACATGTTACATGCATTATGTCATTTATTTATTTTTAAAACTTATGTAATAAATATATCATCAAAACTGATCTTGAATTAGCCTTACTGACCCAATTTATATACAATAAAATTCACTGTTATAAGTGCATAGTTCAATGAATTATAAAGACTATACGTTTTTGCACTATGATATATTATTTTTATAAAATAGCAAATAAATTATAACTAATAAGAAATAAAATTGCATAATGATATACAAAATGTGAAGTGTTTAATGCCGACTACAATTAAAATGAACAAGACCTTAAACAATGGAAATGACAAACCATGTTTAGGAAAATGAAAGTAAGCATGATAAATTGAATGATACATGAGTGTTTTTTTTTTTAAAGATTCTTGGAAATGCATACTATGGGTTTCAAAATCTTTTTACACTGAAATGAACTTTTCATTCTTTCTATGTTCTATGAATTTTTGAAGGAACAATATATACCATGCTCATGGTTGAGAGGAATATATAAGTCGTTATATAAATTCACATTTTTTTGGTTGAATATGACAAACTGGTGCCATTTTGTTCAAAGGCATAAAATATTATTAAAACTAAATTATTACTGTGTAAATAGAATCAACTCCTCTGACTAAATGTACCAATTGATTTGTCAACATTTTTATATGATGTTAAATAATGTTAAGATATTTCCCTGACACTGTGTTTTCAAGTGTTTTAGCCCCATTGGAACACAGTGATGATTTTTCAGTAGTTCTCTAGAAACTCCCTAACAAATGCCACTTTGAAAAGCTTGCTTATCCCTTCAGACAGCTAGTGCAGTTCATTTGCATTTCTATTGTCCTTCTCTTAGTAATTACCACACTTTCAAAAATGAATCCCTAGAGACCATACTTGGTGTCTCCAAAAAACAATAGGAAGAGAAAGGTGCTTTGTTACTGGTTTCTGGTAAAATATTAAACTGCTAAGCAACATTAATTTTAATACTTCTTTATTTAATGATGTAAAAGCCTCATTTCTACTAAAGATACAGATTCAATGCAACAATAAAACTGATTTTTAGGTATGGACCAAGAAGAGAGTTTGAAGATTCCTTTTCTGCACAGCAAAAATGTCTAAATGCTACACTTAGTGTCGTTCACACATTTGGAAAGGCATGAAAAGTCCTTAGTGATGGAAAAAAAAAGACTTCTTGGACCTTATATGCCAGTAATAAAATGACAGATGGTTACAACTACAAATTTGTCTCTCTTGTAACTTGACATCCAAGGCTCTAGAACTTTTTTTTCTTTTCACTGAGGGTTTTTTATGCAATTCTTATATCACTAAATACTGTTCTTTATAGAAAATGATCAGCCATTCATAGTAGAAAGATAGCCAGAACTTTGCCTCATGACAAAAATGGAATGGAGAAACTTAAGTGAGGGCACAAAGTAATACACACATATCTAAAAAAAAAAGGTGTTAATTAAAAAGAAAATTGCTTGCTATGTAAACACATAAAATAATGAGAACATCTCTTGTATCTTTAGGAAACTGGCATAGTTTTATCTATGGCACAATCTACACCCTGATTTACATCCTATGCCCTGGTTCCTGCCCGCCATTGCTGAAAGCCAAGTAGCCACATGGCCCAACTGCCTGTGCCAATCTCCACCCCCATCCTAATGGGATTTGCTGCTCCTGCTTCCCTGCCCACCCTACGGCAAAGTTTTGAAAGGGTCTGTCCCTGAACTTGGCTCTCTTAGCTTCTCTCTTCTCTCCTGCTCACTCTCTCTAGCCTTCTCTCCTTTCTCACTCCCCTCTCTCCGCTCCTCTCTCCTCTTTCTCTCTTACTCTCCTTCTCCCTCTTGGCCCCTTCCTCCCAATCTACTGGGTTTTCCCCAATAAACCCTTTCCCTTACTGCAGTGTTTGGTGTGTTTTATGATGGTATACAGCATCTAATTTAGAAAAAGAATAAATAGTACATTCATTTTCAATATTTTTGGATTCAAACATTTATAGCTTTTTTAAATTTATTTTTTTAATTTACTTATTTGAGAGGTAGAGTTACAGAGAGAGGGAGAGACAGAAATAAAGGTCTTCCATCCACACACACACATATATATATATATATATATAAAATGAAATATCTCTCAGCCATAGAGAGACTTAAATCCTGACATTTTAAATGAAGTAAATGGCATTGGAGTTTTCTAGACATTGAAAGACAAATCCCACATGTTTTGTCGCATATGTAAAAGTTAAATACTTATAATATAATAATTAATAAATACTTAGAAGGACAGAGGAATATAAACAGATATGATAATGAGTGCCAAAATGTATATATATATATATAAATATATGTTTGTGTGTTTGTGCATGTAACACGTTTTATCAATCCATCCATTGATAGATGCCGAGATTGATTCCATATATTTTTGTTGTGATAACTATATAGTCTCTCATCAGTTCACTCCTCTAAGTCATCCCCACTTGTAAATATTTGAATATATATGCATTCTATTAACTATTATATTAATGTACATGAAATAATATATCTTTAGTTTAGCTTAAAACCCATTTTTCTCATTTCCTGCAAACTCATAATTCTACTCACTGTGATGAATTCAACTCTACAAATATAACATCTTTGTGATCTTGCTCATAGTTTCTTGGTTTTTTTTTTAAAACCATTATTCAGACACAGGAAATAGCAGTACCCATATATAGCCAATAATGGCACGATAAAGCATTATAATTGATGAGATTTGTTTTAAAAGACAGTATTTTTAATGAGTGTTAGAAATTTGAAATTTTAGATTATCATGGTGAGTACCAAGAGATGGTCAACAGTTAAGATAAAATAATTGAGTCCTTTGTGTAGTTGGCTCTCTCAGAATTTTACATTAACTGGCTGATTGAATATTGTCTAAACCTTTTCAGAGGTGAACTATTATTCCCATTTTGGTGAAGAAAGGGAGGTACATGAGTAATTGTCCCACATGTCAAAGAGCTTATGATTGTTAAATTCAGGATTCTCATGAAAGCTGTTAATTGTATTTTTATTTTAAAAAGTTGCCTCTTGACCTTTCTTATTACTAGGGCATTTGCTTCACTACCAGATATACCCCTCATGGATTTCTGTTTGGCTATTAGTGAGAAAGAAAGATAGAAGTGTATTTAGATATTCTCAGAGAATACATGGGTATATTCCTGGTTGTGGTGCCATGTTAAGCAAAATCATGTAACTCATAAATATCTCTTTATTTATTTATTAATTTGAAAGGCAGCGTTTACAGAGTGAGTGGGAGAGAAAGAGAGACAGGGAGACAAAGAAAAATCTTCTATCTACTGGTTTACTCCCAAAATGGCCACAATGACCAGATCTGGGCCACTCCAGTGCCAAGAGTCAGAAACATATTCCAGGTCTCCCACATGGGTGTGGAGGCCCAAGGACTTGGGCTAGCTTCTCCTGCTTTCCCAGGTGTGTTAACAGGAAGCTGGATTGGATGTGGAGCAGCTGGGAATCCAAGCTTTATCAGTTGTATAGTCTGCAAATAATTTCTCCCATTTGTCGGTTGCCTCTTCATTTTGCAGGAAAGAAGCTTCTCAACTTGATATAATACCAGTTGTCAATTTTGGTTTAGATTTCTTGTGCTTCTTGGACATTTTCCAAGAAGTCTTTGCCTATGCCAATGTCTTATAGAGTTTTCCCAATGTTCAGTAATTATTTGATGAGACCAGTTCATAGACTTAAGTGTTTAATCCATTTGAGAGGATTTTTGTGTGAAGCATAAGGTGGGGGTATTGCTTCATGCTTTTGCATGTGGTGATCCAGTTTTCAAACCATTTGTTGAAGAGACTATACTTGCTCCAGGGATTGATTTTAGCTCCTTTGTCAAACATTAATTGAATATAGATGCATGGATTGATTTCTGTAATTTTTTTTTCTTTTAGAAAACTTTTATTTAATAAATATAAATTTCCAAAGTACAACTTTTGGATTATAGATGTTTTTCCCCCATAGCCACCTCCCACCTACAAACTATCCCATCTCCTACTCCCTCTCCCATCCCATTCTTCATTAAGATTCATTTTTAACTATCTTTATATACAGAAGATCAACTTAATATATAATAAGTAAAGATTTCAACATTTTACACCCACACAGACACACAAAGTATAAATTGTTCTTGGTATTATGGGCATTTTGATGATATTGTTTCTTCCAATCCATGAACATGGGAAATTTTTTTCATGATTTTGTGTATTCTTCTATTATTTTCTTTAATGTTTCATAATTTTCATCACAGAAATCTTTGATGTTCTCAAGTAAATTTATTCCTAGATATTTAATTTTTTGTAGCTATTGTCAATGGGATTGATCTTAGAAGTTCTTTCTCAGTAGTGGAATTGCCTGAATATACAAAGGCTATTAACTTTTGCATGCTGATTCTATATCCTGTCTTAGTGGGTCTTTTGGATTATTTGTATATAGAATCCTGTCATCTGCAAATAGGGATAGTTTGACTTCCTCCTTCCCAATTTTTATCCCTTTGATTTTTTTTCTTGCCTAATGGCTCTGGCTAAAACTTCCAGGATTATATTGAATAGCAGTGGAGAGAGTGGGCATCCTTATCTGGTTCTAGATCATAGTAGGAATGTTTCAACTTTTCCCCCATTCAATAGGATGCTGGCTATGAGTTTGTCATAACTTGCCTTGATTATATTGAAGAATGTCCTTTCTATATCCAATTGGCTTAAGGTTTTCATCATGAAAGGCTGTTGTATTTTATCAAATGCTTTCTCTGCATCTATTTAGATAATCATTGTTTTTTGTACTTCAGTTGTTAATGTGATGTATCACATTGATTGATTTGCAAATGTTGAACCACCCCTGTATTCCAGGGATAAATCCCACTTTACCCAAGTGAATGATCTTTCTATGTTGTTGCATTCAATTGGCTAGTATTTTGTTAAATATTTTTGCATCTATGTTTATCAAGGAAATTTCTCTGTTGTATGTTTTTCAGGTTTAGGAATTAAGATGATACTGGCTTCATAGAAGGAGTTTGGGAGGATTCTCTTCTCTTCAATTGTTTTGAATAGCTTGAGAAGAATTGGAGTTAGTTCTCTGGCAAGAAGAATGTGTATTCTGCAATTGTTAGATAGAAAGTTTTGTATATATCTGTTAGGTCCATTTGGTCTATGGTGTTGATTAACTCTTCTGTTTCCTTGCTGATTTTCTGTCTGGTTCATCTTTCCATTGCTGAAAGTGGGGTATTGAAATACCCCACTACTGCATTATTGTTGTATTTGAGTCTGTGTCTCCCTTTAGGTCCCTTAACATTTCTTTTAAATAGCCAGGTACTCTGCAATTAGGGGCATATACGTTTATGATAGTTACATCTTCCTGTTGAATTGATCCCTTAATCATTATATATGCCCTTCTATGTCTATTTTAACAATTTTTGTGTTAGAGTCTATTTTGTCTGATATTAGGATGGCTACACTAGCTCTTTTGGTTTCTGTTAGCAAAGAATATCTTTTCCATCCCTTCACTTTCAGTCTGCAGGCATCTCTGTTGGTGAGATGCATTTCTGGTAGGCAGCAAATAGATGGGTTTTGTTGTTTAATCCACTCAGCCAGTCTATGTCTTTTTATTGGAGAGTTGAAGCTATTTACATTCAAAGTGACTATTGGTAAGTAAAAACTGCCCTGCCATTTTTCAATAAATATTCCTACTTTTTACTTCGGATTTTCTTTGCATTTTTACTAGGGATTTTCTTCATTTACTTTTTTTCATAGTGATGACCATGTTTAATGCTTCTGTGTGCAGCACATCTTTAACCATCATTTGAAAAGCTGCATGGGAGCTGATGAATTCTTTCAATTTCTTTTATGCAAGGTCTTTATTTCACCTTCATTCATAAATGAGAGTCTTACACAGTACAGTATTCTGGGCTGACATTTTTTCTCTTAATACTTGAAATATATCTTCCCATTCTCCCCTAGCCTGTAGGGTTTCTGATGAGAAGTCTGCTGTGAGTCTAATTGGAGATCTTCTGAAAGTAATCTGTCATTTCTCTCATGCACATTTTCAAATATTTATATTTTACTTTGGAGAGTTTAATTACAATGTGTTATGGTGAAGAGCTATTCTTGTCATGTCTGTTAGGAGCTCTTTGTGTTTCCTGTACTTGGATGTCCCTTCAATCCAAATTAGAGAAGTTTTCTGTTATTATTTCACTTCAAAGACCTTCTAATCCTTTCTCTCTTTCCACACCTTCAGGAACTCCTAGAACGAATATGCTGGGTCGTTTGATAGTATCCTGTAGATTCCCAACTGTGTTTTTTATTTTTCTAATTTCCTCTTGTTTTTTGTCTGTTTAATTTCCTGTGATTCATCTTCTAAGTTATATATTCTTTCTTCTGCTTCACTCATTTTGTTGTAAAGGCTTTCCATTGCATTTTTTTAATTTGTTCTATTGAATTCTTCATTTCCAAGATTTCATTTTGCTTTCTCTTTAAGATCTCAGCTTTGTGGGTGAATTTTTTTTCATGTCATGTACAGATTTCATTAGTTCATGCATTTATTTCTGATTACTTCTATGTAATCTTATGATCATTTTTTTTTTGAATTCCATTTCTCCATTTCTTGTATTTCTTCCAGCTCATCATCTTCACAATCTAGTATTGAAGTATTTTATTCTTTTGGGGGTGTCATGTTGTGTTCCTTATTTTTGTTTCTTAAATTGATGCATTTATCACTCAGCATATGTGGTGATATTCATTGGTTTCTTTTTTGTTTTCACTGGGGTGGCTTTTATCTTTGGACTATGTGTGGATTAGTGGACTATTTGTTTTCAGGAAATACCTAGGGAGCTCTGTTCAGTGCTCCAGTGTGAAAGGGAGTGTTGACACTCAGGTTGGGTGTGGTAAATCTCTCTCTTTTTTTGATCTGTTCGAATAGACTCAGTTAAACTCTTCTCCTCAAAGGAGACCAGTGCCTGGGAACTAGCCCCAGTGGGTATAATATTCATCCACACTTCCACAAGGGCCACACAAAAGATGTGGAGTCTTCAGTGCCAGATGATTCTGCTGCAATACTCCTCACTAGGGAACCAGGGAGCCCTGAGCATATGGACCTTCCAACAGTGACTACCCAAAGTCCCAGCCACACTCTGAGCCTTCTCACACAGCCTCACAGTCTCAATTTTTTCACAGTCCTGTCACACAAGCCTCCTACAGTCACAAGCACCAAGCCCCCCATCAGTTTTTCCAGCTAGACTCAGGAGTCTCCACTTAACTGGTTGTTAGGCATGGATACGAGCTGGTGCAGCTGTTATGTATGTCCAAATTGGTGCCCACTCTATCGGCTTGTTACAGGATGCCATTCCAGAGTGATTAGGGAGAGAGAAATGTGCTCCACCACCTTTTTTTTTTTTCTCCTCTTTTTGGCAGGTACACTATCCCCCACAGGGCTCCAAGCCAGATTCCCTACTGGCTTTACTTGCAGTTTGATGACCAGTGGCTTGGGCTGCAGCACTCTGTTCTCACCTCTCTCCAAAGCTGTTGTAGAAGTTCTCAGTGGCTGGGTTCCTAATTTGTGAGTGTCCACACCCTCCTCTATGTAGGTTTGCTGTGTCCCTCTAATTTTCATGGAGTTTCCTCTGCCATTTTCTCCCTAACTCTTCCCTGAGACTGCACTTTCTCCATTTTTTAAAAATTATCTTCTTCTAGACTAGAGTGGTAAGCTCCCTCCCTACTCCACCATCTTAATCCTGATCCCAGAATTAGCTCTTCTCTAAATGTCTGGTAGAATTCTCAGTGAAGCCATCCTGAGCTTTTCTTTGTTGGGAAGGTCTTTATTTCTGATCCAAACTCCGACTTGATAATTTGTCTGTTTGGTTTTCTGTGTCTTTGTGGTTCAGATTTGATACTTTGTCCATGTCCATGAATCTATCCATTTCTTCTAGGTTTCCCAATTTTTTGCCATACAGCTCTTTGTAGTGAAACATTTTTTTCTTGGGACCAGTTTTGTGACATAGAGGCTTATGTTACTGATTGCAATGGAGGCATCCCATATCACAACAGTGATTTGAGTTCTGTCTACTCTGCTTACAGCCCAGCTTCCTGCTAATGTATTTTACAAGGTGGTGGAAGGTGGCTCAAATATCTTGCCTCTGCCATTCACATGATAGGCTTGGATAAAGTCCTTCCTCCTGTCTTCAATGTGGCCCAGACCTGGCTGTTGTAGACAATTGGTTAGTGAACTAGCAGATAGAAAATTCTCTCTCTCTCTTTCTCTTTCTATCTATCTCATTCTCTCTTTTGTTTGTCTCTATCTCTCTTTCTCCTATCTCTTTATCTGCATTTCAAATAAATAAATCTTAAAGAAAGACCTCATCAAAAAATAAACATTTTTCTTCCTCTACCACTTAGCCTATGAGTTTAATTTGATTATAAGGTATAAGTAGTTCAGATAGGCATAGATAAGCACTCTTTTGATTTATTATTTAATTTTCTTTCCTTTTCTTTCTTTTTTTTTTTTTTTTTGACAGGAAGAGTTAGACAGAGAGAGAGAGAGAGACAGAGAGAAAGGTCTTCCTTTTCCATTGGTTCACCCCCCACAAATGGCCAATTATGGCCAGTGTGCTGTGGCTGGTGCACTGCGCTGATCTGAAGCCAGAAGCCAGGTGCTTCCTTTTGGTCTCCCACGCTGGTGCATGGCCCAAGCACTTGGGCCATCTTCCACTGCCTTCCCAGGCCACAGCAAAGAGCTGGACTGGAAGAGGACCAACCTGGACTAGAACCCAGGGTGCTGGCACCACAGGTGGAGGATTAGCTTAGTGAGCCGCCGAGCCTGCCTACTATTTAATTTTCAAAGAACCTAGAATTGTTCAGCATCCTTCACCTTTAAAAACATTTTTGTTAAATTCATTCATGATAATATGTTCACATGGTTCTCATGGAACCAATCTAACTACACCCATCAAATGGAATCTGTAATGTGAGGAAGCTGTAATCTCTTTAAAAAGTAGTCACATATACTTTCACATAGTATTTCAAAAGATTAGTCCATCTATCTTTGAAGCCAATTATATGCATAAATATCTTCACCAACAATTGATAAACTGCCATAGTCTTAATTACTGATCCTTTCACTGTAATCTATGTAGCTATTTTGAGGAATATGAAACTGTTTTTTTTCTTTATGTTGTTTCTATTGAATGTGTATTATGCACATTTTAAATAACCATTTTCATTCACCAGCAGTCAGTATATTCTCTAACCTCACTCTCATCCTTTTGAATGCTGATGAAATAAAATACGTTCGAAGCTGCTTTCTCTTTTCAGGGAGTTAGTTAGATCACCACAGGTATTAGGCATACATTGACCATTATAATGGTAACAATAAAATGTGTCACATTTATGCCACTTCACCAAAACTGGCTTTGGAAGTATGTATTAAAAGATTATTTATTCATAGCTATCTGAACAGAAAATATAGAAAGTGACATAGTCTCTGTTAGAAAGAGTTAAGACAAACTAAGCATTAGCTTCAATAAAAGACCATATATAAAAAATGGAGAATAGAAAAAATATAAATAATAAGGCAGAATTATTTTAAAACATGCAAATAATAATATTGTTTAATTTATAGTGCCTAACATATATACAAAACCTTGGTTTACCCTACCATGTAAGAAAACCTCTGAAGTGCATTTTTTGTAAACAATGTTATATTGCATACTTCAAAATAAATAGAGGCATACTCTGGTTTCTCTTCAGATCATGTAAATTTTTTCTCTTTTACAAAATAGGTAGAGGAAAGTATTTTGAGTGTTCTCATCACAAAGAAATCATAGCCGCAATTTGAGGTGTTAGATATGCTAGATACTGTGATTTGTTCATTACACAATCTATTCATGCATGGAAACATTACATGGTGCATCATAAATATGTTGAATTATTATATGCTATTGTGGTTTAGATGTGATTGAATTTGTTCTACAAGTGTTCATGTATTGGGGGCTTGGTTCCCAGGGTGACATCATGGAAGCTGATGGGAACTTTAAAGCATGGAACTTAGTGATTGGTCCTTCAATCATTGGGTCTGGGGGGCTCTATACTTGGAAGGGATAAAGACATTTCTCATTTTGCTGTGAGTTAGTTATCATGAGAGTATGTTGATATAAAATCCGGAAACCTAACACCTGAGTTGCTATCTGGCAAATGTTGCCCCTTCCTTGAGCACATGTTCCCACAATGATATTATTTACCATTTTCATCAGAGACCAAACACATACTGAGAAAAATAAATCTATTTTTCTTTACAAGATAGGTTGCTTCAGATGTTTTGTTACAGCAACAAATAACCGGTTAATGAATTTGTCTCTTAAAAACAAACTAAAATGTAAAGAATAACTTATTTTCCAATTTAAGCCATATTTCAGGAATGTAGGACCAAGAAAGTGCAGACTATTTAATGACCATTGACAGGAATAGAATCCTGGGTACAATCAAAGAATATATAAGTTTGCAATATTTGCATCTGACTGGTTATAGTTGGGAGATATTTATCTATGCATCTTTCACAGTTCTTAGTATCTTATGATGAGGTATTGACACAATCTTGTTCTATTCTATCTTCCCAAATATATTTGCATAATAAATAGTCTTAGTAAGATAGAGTGTCTCCTTGGAAATAAAACAAAGGCTTATGTTTCTTTTCAAAGAAAGTAAAGGTAAGTCTCAGAATGGTGCAAAATTTGGGCAGGTTGGTCAAAGCCCCTTTCAAATTGAGTTTCCTAACTTGGGGCTCTTCTGATAAGATAAACAGTGTTGTATGTGCAGGATAATCTAGGCTTCTTTACATGATCTCAGCAAGGCTAAGAGACAATCAGAATGAATTAACGCAAAACTAAAGTTCACGCTGCCTGTTGTACCATGAGGAAGTGAGTAATGTAGGCCTTTGTCCCTTAACCTGGAGTACTGCACTTTCTGTCAATATCTACAAAACAGCAACAGGCTTATTTGTGGGCTTGTTGAATGGGGAAACATCTCAAATTCCTCATAGTCCCTAACAACTATAAGTAGATATATTCACAAATTCTCCTTTACCATAACCAAAATGTATCTTCTTATGATGCTATTTTGTAAAAGCCAAAATGGGTCTAGAGTAGAAAAAATAAAGTAGGTTGTCCCCAGAAAGAATGGGAGAGGTAGGGGAAGAAGCAATAGAAAGAGAGAGGAAGAGAGGTGGGGAGAGAACAGAGAGATGACGTTTACTGAATTATATAACACAATGAAATTAAAACTAAATCTATAGCTGGGCTATTAACATTATCTATGATTCTATTTTATACCATGAAAATGTCAATTTCAAAAGCCTCTTACATTTAAAATATTTCTTCATATTTATTTATAGCCTTTCATGAAATTTATGAAATTTGGTTTTTAATCAACAATTATATTTCCAAAGTGCACACAAAATGCTGCAGAAATATGTATACACACAGACATGCACATCCTTGTAGCGCTGAGATCATCTGCTTCTTTACAAATGTAGATAAAAAAGTTATATATGCTTATAAATAATCATCGTATAAAGGAAAGTACATAAAGATAATTTATTTAAAAAGTTATACTGATGCTATTCCTTTCCATTTCATTTAATCAACATTGAAGAAATTGTTTTGGAACTCAAAGCCAAGAATTTGAATTTTGGTTCTCCCCAATTCCTCTTCACTTTTTTTTTTAAAGTTTAAAAGCATGATCATTTATTTCTATCCATTTGAAAGACATGCACAGAAAGAGAGAAAGAGATCTTTCATTTGCTGATTCACTCCCCAATTGCCTTGAACAGCCAAGGCTGGGAAAGGCCAAGGCTAGGAGCCCGGACTCCAGTAAGGTCTCTAACACGAGTGGCAGGGCCTTAAGTAATTCAGCCATCATCTACTGCCTTCCAGGATACATTAGCAGAACGTATGATTGGAAGTGGAGTAGCTGGGGCTCAAACTGACATTCTGAAAATGAGATATGGGCATCCCAAGTGGCAGCTTAACCTGCTGTTCCACATTTCCTCCCTTCCAAATTTCATTACATTCTCATCTCTATAGCGATGATCTACAACTATCCATTTTTTTAAGATTTATTTTATCTAGGTATCTATTTATTTTAATGACAGGAATGAGAGTGGGAGAACCATTTATTGCTTCGTCTCCCAAATGACCGCAACAGTTAGTGATGGACCAGAAACAATCCAAGAACCCAAAACTACATCTGGGTCTACCACATGTGTAGCAGGGGAACAAGTACTTATGTCGTCTTCTCCTGGTCTCCCAGGTGCATTAGCAGGAAGCTGGACTAGAAGTGGAACTGTCAGGACTTGAACCAGCACTGTGATATGAGATGCTGGCATCACAAGCAGTGGGTTAATCCACCCCATCATAATGTGGCCTCAGCCTATTCTTTTTTTAGAGTTGTGTTTTCTACACAGTGAATTACAAAAACATCCTATGTTATATTTAGGGGATTTAGGGGAATAAGGTTAGTTTTTCTCTTTGGTTAAATTATTTATTTATTCATTCATTTTTAAAGTCTTACAGAGAAGCATGAAGACTCACATACACGAGAGAGAGGGAGAGACAGAGAGAGAGAGAGAGAGAGAGAGAGAGAATCTGTCATCTACTGGTTCACTCCCCAGTCAGCTGGAATAGCCAGTACTATCCCAGGCACCAGGATCTCCATCCAAGTCTTTCAAGGAGCCTAAACACTGGTGTCACCTTCTACTGTTTTTCCCAGACCATTAGCGAAGGGCTGGATAGGATACAGAGCAGTTGGTACAGGAACCAGTGCCCATATGGGATACCGGTGTCTCAGGTGGCTGCTTAATCCACTATGCCACAGGCAGGTCTCAAAAAATGTTACTTTAATGGTTAAAATGCAGCTAGCACTGTTTATAATAAATATATATATATATCAGAATATTTTTTAAAAATCATGATTCACAAAGAAGAATACATGGCTCCACTAAGAAAAATCACTTCATTTGTGATGATTTTAATTGTAAAATAATAGAAAGAATAAAAATATTGTTACTGTGTGAATTTAAACACATAAAAAAGTAAGAGCCTAGTATAGTTGATAAATAAAACAGTGAACAAGTGCAGATGCAAGTACAATTTATTAATCCATATAAAACAATTGTACCCCTGTAAATTAAGGAGTGAAGTCATAAGATTGTTGAACAAATATTTATTGGACCAATGTGTTAGGCACTGCTTTATTGGTTAGAAATATACATTGGAAAAAAAAAAAACGATGGATACAAAGTCCTTAGAAATTTATGGCGCATAGAAAACACCAAAATAAATCACATTAGGTCAGATTACACATTTACATATAATAATCAAATATGTACAAATTTTAGGAAAACTTACCCAGAATTTACAGGGCCAAATGAGATGGCAGATGCTGGGTAAACTAAAATGGTGTTCTGAGAAATAGTCTTCCAATTGAGGGCCGCTGAGTGTTTGTGCAGGGTGCATATGGGAGAAAAATAAGGGGAACAAGGTCTAGATCTTTTTTGAATAAAGCCATCATGAGCTGAAATATATATGATTGTGTGTCAAAGGATTTGAGATTGGACAAGATTCAGGAATGGGCTGAAGTTGTGGGAGGAGAGTAGGGTAGGACAGGTAACTAGTTAGTCCACAGGTCAGAGATCACAGCAGAAAGCTCCACCCCTGGGAGCAAATCACACCAACAATCTAGGAGACAACAGGAACCCAAGGATTTCTCCTCCGAGGTCCATCTTAGAGCCTGTGTTCAGAACATCTTAATTCAAACTCTGACAGACCAAGAGCCTGGGGTTTCCAGAGCCTGTGCACTCATTGTTCATTAGGGGATTGAGAGAGATTTATGTTGACCCAACTTAAAAGATGTGGGGAAACTATAAGAAATCACACACATTTGCTTATGTTGCTTGGCATTTCATGCTCTCTCTTCAGGATGACCACTTCTCATTGTATTCACAGAGGACTTCGAATTTTGGATAGAGGGCATCATAAGATCCCTTAAGTTAATTTAGGAAGCAAAATTCCTGATAGATGAAGAGGCCTGAAGGAGAAAGGATGGTACAGAGGGATGGATGTTGTCTCTACTATTCACTCCCTTCACCAATTAGTAATTAATGTGGCTTCACATCTTAGAGCAAAACATGCAATTTCATAATTAGCAGAACATCCAGTTAATATTGAGGTTTTGATTAATTTAGGGAGAAGGCAAGAGATATTTTAGAGAAACAGGCAGAGTTTAATAGAAAACGTTCATAAAGGCCTTTACGGTTATCTGAACAAGGAGCAGACACAGTGAAGATTCAAAAGTCATTTAAGAAACCAACTTGCACTATTCTTTGCTTTTCTCAGGCATTCCTATATCTCCACTTTCTCCCAAAATCCAGGTTAGGCTCAATGCTCCTACAGAACTCTAAAATATGAAGCTAACATTATCACAAAATAAATCAAACCTATCTTAGTTGTCTGCAGTCTGGAATACTCCATCATCAGGGGCATTGTTTCTATCATTCATTTCCTGTCTTCCAGCTGCCTGCCACTGTGTCTTGAAACAGGGGTTCGATGAATATTTATTCATTATTCAAAGGTCCTCCTGTCAACTTGGTTGATTGGACAAGTTTTTCTCTCCATTTTTCTATTCATCTGTTTGGTTTGTACTTGAAAGGAAATTAAGAAGGAGAGAAATAAGATATGTGAATGAACTGTGTCTCTGGCACTGCTTCAGGTCCTGAGGATAGAGCCAATTGAATTTCACACAACTTTTCTAGGAGCGTTGCTTGTGCTGTCCTCCACAATAGCATACAGCTCTATAGCACTGGTACATGATTGGGTGTAGCCTCTACGTTAACTGTCTTCTCATCAAATGTGGTACATTTTAATATTTGAGAACTTTCTCTTTTCCTGGGGTGTCTGAAATTTATTCTTATACATGTCTGCCAAACACTACATAAATAGAATATTTTATAGAAGTTTCCCTAGTTTAAAGGATTTTTTTAGAACTAATAACATTTTCAAAACTGAATATCAAAGAACATGTCATCTGTAGAAGAGCATTTTTCACATGCTCTTATGCGCTCTAAAAATATAAGCACCAGCTCTGTAATAAATATGTGTTCTATATCACTTTGTGAATTTCTGTTCTGGGATATGTGCCCATTTGCCTGAGGGTGTATTTAAGATGGAAAACACAAACACATAAACAAAGTGGGAGGATGATACCAAAGTGTAAATGGAGAAGCAGTTAGTGGAATGCTTCGCACGTGGTATTCTACTACAATCCCTCTCTCCAGGTGACAATCACTAGACTTGCATCTGAGGTAGAGTGATGTTTTACTGGCAATGAATTCCAGAAGCAATTGTGTGGGCCACAGTAGAACTGCTGTGGGTCACCTTCCTGATTAGGCTGCTGATGAGATGCCTCAGGTCCTCGTTCTCTCCTGCAGGCCTTTTCCTTTTAATTCAGTCGAAGTTCAGAGGAAATCATATGATGTGATTCACTTTTGAATATGAATAATGCTCCTTATAATCTTTAGTGAGATTCATCTCAAGTCAGACTTCACTATAAGGAATAAAAAGAGACCCCTTTTTTCTGTCTTTCTTATAAGACCTAATCTTAACCCTACTTTTCTTTATATATTTTGAGCTCCTTGGTTGATGCAGCCATGAAAACATTTTTTGAGCATTTGTAAAGTGTAAACAAAATTTTAATTTAATGTGTTGTTGAACCAATTAAGAATGTTCTCACCATGAAAGTTCATAATGTGCTTTTTAGGAAACAAAAAAATATACAAATGGCTAAAATGATCATTTTAATCAAAAAATTCAGTTTGCTATAGTGCAAAGACTATTTTTTGTTTTCATGTAAGTAGAAATCTGTACCTTTTAGAACCTGACAAATTACCCTGTAATATAGCTTAACAGTTGTGCTCATGATTACCAGACTAAGAGAGAACTAATTGTGATAATTTCATATTTCAAAATCCGGGAGTTGTAGTTTGTTGTCAAAAATGGAAAGGTTGGTTCTTATTTTCTCATACTGCTAGTATCATAGTGCTATTGGCAAGAACAATACTTGTGCTGAAAGTAGAGTGTTTGCACTGAGAAACTGTGAGCTTGATTGGTTGACAGAGGGGAACATATTCTTGACTCTCAAATAGAAACACCAGGTTAAACAAAATTGTGTAATGCTTCCAATTCTTTCCTTCCCAGTTTGATATTTAACAGCTCAGAATTCTAAACTGTTTTTGAACTCAAACACAGAACTGGTTGAAAAAACTAATTATATCATCAGTGGAATCTCAGTAAGAATCTATAATATTTCATCTTAAAAATCTACGTTAAAAGAACAAAATTGAAGAAAACTGCTAAGCTCAGTGAAGCAATCTTACAAAAATATGGTTTTCCTTTATATTATCTAGCCAAAATGATTGCATAACTGATGAATGTGAACATATCCTTGCTAATTTCTTTGTATATATTTTATTAGTTAATGATTAGAACAACAATATTTATAGTAGTTATACACACAGTTTCATATACCATTTTCACTGCATTATTCAACTTAGAAAAACAGTAAGTTCTAGGTGGGGAAAGGATTGATAAAATGAAGTCCCAAATTTCAAAGAGCTTACAACTTAACCATGTGGCTTTTGGACAACATTTCAGGAAGCTAAAGTCCCCAAGAGCAAAACAATGGAGCTCTGACAGGATAAGCAATTCATTCAAAATCAGATAAATAATAGAATTGAGATCTCTAGATTATAGTTACCTGTTGCTTTGGGAATTATTTCCTATGTTAAATTTAAAAATGCAGATTTTAATTCCCATCTGATGAGGGTAGATAAACTGAAAGCCATTTGCTAATTTGCGACACTTTCCACTTTATTCCTGATTGATGTATAGACCTGTAAATGCTGAAAATGTCATATTTTAAAGTGTCGATAATATTGATAATTTAAAAGATGTTGATAAGAAACCTGTCAATAATATTGTATGTTGCTGTCATTAACTTTATATTACCCCTAGATTCAGGTGTAAGTTTTTATAGTGACCTGAAGTATCAGCTTTTTCTGACCTTGACTGAGAGCAAGCCAAAAGAAGAAAAGAAACGAAAGACTAGTTCCATAATGACGTGGAGCTGAAAGTGAATCAGCTAATGGAAGACTTCTCTCTCTGTCTCTCCCTCTGTCTGTAACTCTGCTTCTCAAATAGATTAATGAATCTTTTAAAAAAAAAAAGAACATTAATCAATCACAAAAGCAGAGTTTATTAGTAATTTAAATTCACATACCTTATAACTGGGCCAGAACCATTTTAGATTTTCTCAATTTTTATTATTTTAGAAATCATTAGTCTGTATTGCCTTGGGATCTGCCATTAAATAAAATTATTGATGAAAATATAAAAAAGTTACTACAAATTATCAAAATTAGATGACATTTTACAAAGTGACTCATGAAGCTTAGTAATTCCCCTTTCATAAATATATATTTTACTCTTAGTAGAATGTCACTTTGTAAGCAAAGACTTATTTAAATTTAAGTATATTCAGGTTGAGTTTCTTTTCTGACCTTTCCTTTGTATCAAATCCTTTTACCTTAGTATGAGATTTTAAACGAAGGTTGGGATTAAGGATATCATCATGTATTCAGAGCCACCGTTAATATAATCAGACCATAGGTAAGATTGACAGGTGAAAAGAAGGGTGAATAAATGACAATTTTTTTATTGGACCTTATCTACTTTCCTAAAACTACTTCATCAAGAGTTTGAGAAATTTTAACTCTAGACATTATTTCTTTTTAAGGAGAAATTTTTTTATGTTATTAGAACCTGACAAATCATCATGTAATATCGCTTAACAGTTGTGTTCATGGGTACCAGACCAAGAAAAAACTGGTACATATAGTAACAAAACTGAAATTAATGGTGAGTAAATACAGCAGAATTTAGTTGAAAATATAAGAAATAGGATAGAGGAGAATAAACAGGCCTTCTAAGGAGGATGTAATCAAATTTAGAACAACTGGTTTGGCAATGGTGCTGTGAATAAGGATTATTTCACTTTTTTGTTTAGCTATAAAATTACCCATATGATATGCTAATATACCCTTAGATTAATCTTATTTGAAAATTATGATTTAACTATTTTATCTACTTGAGAGGCAAAATGAGAGAGTGAGAGTAAGAACAAGAGCTACAATTGAGTCAGGCAGAAGCCAGGAGCTTGAAACTTAGCTGGGTCTCCCCTGTGGGTGGCAGGAGCCCAGGCACTTTTCCCAGTGGCATCATCAGGGAGTTGGATGGGAAGTACAACAGCCAGAATTCAATAGGGTGCTCCTATAAGGTTGCAGCTTGGGATGCCTGCACTGCATGGGGTGGCTTAATCTGCTGCACTACATCACTGGCTCTCCACCATCCTTTTTTTGAAAGGGTCTTATTTTCCAATAGAATTTCTTTACTATTTTAATTGAAAGTCATTTGACAATAAACATTATAATAGGATATTTTTCTAGACCCTTTTATGTTCCCTTGAACTGTGTATTTGCCTTTTTGCCAGTGCTGTTTTGGCTTGAGCAAGATAGCCTTATAATAACCCTTCAAGTCAAACACTATAAATCATTTCAACTTGTTCTTCGTGATCACTCGTATAATTTTGATTGTTTACATTTCCACAGATACTTATAATTAGATCACCAATATTTACTTTGAAATAATATCTGTCAGAATTTTTATTGTGATTAAATTGCGTCTATAGATAATTTGGGGAGAATAAATATTTTAAAAACTTTGAATTGGGGTGGGCATGAGGTGCAGTGATGAAGAAGCTGCTTGGAAAGCATTCACCCTATATCACAGTACCCTGTATCCACCTGGCCAACACAGAATGAATTCCTAACTCCTGGCTTTGTCCCGGTGCATCTATGGTGGGCATTTATGGAATGCTCCAGTAAATAGAAGATCTCTCTCTCTCTCTCTCTCTCTCTCTCTGTCTCTGTGTGTGTCTGTCTCTTGCTCTTACTCTCACTCTCACTCTTTCTCTTTCTTTCTGTCTTTCAAAAAAAGTAGGAAAAAGTGAGTCTCCATGAAGTATTATAGATTCCTTCATTTATTTGGGTCTTCAATATTTTTTAAACAATATGTGTAGTTTTAGTAAACAGCATTGAATATCTTTTTTTGTTTAGATAACTCAGTGCTTTTTTCTGAGAATACTAGATTCAAATGTTATATCTTTGCAAACATATCACAAGCTGTAGCTTTGCCAGATATATAGTAATGCAAACTCCAATTAGACCTCTTAAAATTCATTTAAATATTTGGATATGAATATAAGAATTTTTCTTTTTAACTTATATTTTTTATTTTAAGCAATTAAGTAATACATTAGATTCTCAGAGTCACACCAAATGCATAAATACTACAACATAATTCTCAGATTAATGTGATATTAATATATGGAGAATAGATTCCATGTGAATCATAAATACATTTCTAAGAATATGACATATTTGTTCCTCCCTCCCACCATACCCCTTTCTTAAATGAGCTCTCTTTCTACAATAAATTGTAAATTATACTGGAAATACCTAAATATATTTTAAAGTACACAAATTGATTTCAAATACAGTATATTGTTGAAAGAAAAATGACATAAAGTGAAATGTTCCTGTAATCTTATAGTTATTAATGAGATTTATCTGTAAATATTATTTCTAAAGGGAAATAGTCATTGAAATAATATAACATAATACATAAAAAAACAGATATTTCTTTTTAGTTTAAAACTGTCAAATTGTTTCATGATATTTCACTTGCTTCCTTTGGTTGCCATTTAGTGTTTAAGAGGTTGTAAGCTAGAAATATCAGAATTTCTAAGCTTCCAAACTTTACAGCAAGCAATGGTCATTTTAAAATCAATTATTATGTTTTCTGTCTCTTACATGCACTTGTTTGTTATTTCCTCATTCAGTTAACTTAGAAGGACCCACTCTCAAAACTACTGTAATGAAAAGCACTAACCATTTCCCTTGACTTCTTTTATATATGTTTTTCCCTTCTCCTTTCAGAGAGGCAATTGAAAAGCATCATAGATAGAAGACAGGAAAATTTACATTTTGTCATGGTTCATTAAATATTAGAACTTTAGCTTTATGTATGAAACAGAAAGCATTGAAATAACTTAACTGTATAGACAAGATCAAATTTACTCAGTGTATTACCCCCAAGCCAGATTTTATACAGAGATAACACACACTCAAACACCCATTTGCTTACACCCATACAGACACACACATAGCATTGTTACTACCAACATTCCTTTTTGTAAATATAAATTCAGCTCAGTGTTGTACATATCCAATCTTTTATAATAACAAGCTTATCCAAATATTGGATTTAATGCCATTCATCTTATAACACGAGTTCTGAAGAAAAGGAGCATGTCAAAGTTAGCTGCCTGCTGATGTTTCATCTCTGAACCAGCCTGCGGACCCCGCTCTACATGTCTGACCTTCTGTCTCATGCATTACATCTACAATTAATGTGGATCAGTGCCCCTCTTGTCAGTAGCTGCTAATGAGATTTAAAGCCATCTTTAAAACTGCTTAAAAGTGTTATTTGATGTCATTTTCTGATCAGCTTTAGTATTATGTGTGTAAAAGGAAAACACAAGTTCATGTTTGGAAGAGATGTCAATCAGGCACCTGATACATTGCTCCTGTTAAATTTTAATGCATTCTTTATATGATTTCTGGCTGAATTTCTCTTTCAACTATGTTTTTTTGTCCCTTTATAACTACCTTTTTTGTTCTTGTAATGTCTACTTTATTATCATTCATAAAACTTAGAGATAGATTGTCTTATATTGAATGTCGAATAATTTTGAACTATCTGTAGTTTTTGAACTAATTATAATTTTAAACCATAGATACTGCAAGGGGGTCTTTAAAAAGTTTATGTAACATGGACATAATTCAAACAAGTAGGCAGAGATTTCCAAAAGTTTGAAGCAAAAATAAACTGACTTTTTAATTCTATTTTCCATGAACATTTTGAAGTCCATTCAACCCCCCCACCCCCCCAGACTACATTCTATTTGGCAAATAGTTGAAATAGAGAAGATCCTTAGTGCATTACATGTTTGTAGACCTACCAACTAATAAAGCATATTATATTTTAAAGTTTTTAAAATAACATTTGCAATTTGTAGAAAACATAAATATTCCCTGCATCCAAGAAAAGATATCTCAGGGTTGATGCTGTGGTGTAGCTGCTAAAGCAGCCTGCAGTGCTGGCATCCATCCCATTGGGCCCTGGTTCGAGTCATGGCTGCTCCACTTCCCATCCAGTTCCCTATTAATGTGCCTGGGAAAGCTGCAGAGAATGGCTCAAATACTTGGGCCCCTGTACCCACATGGGAGAGTGAAAAGAAGCTCTGGCTCCTGGCTTCATCTGTTGTGGTCATTTGGGGAGTTAATCAGTGGATGGATGATCTCTGTCCCTCTGTGTGTGTGTATAACTGTAACTTTCAAATAAATAAATAAATCTTAAAAAACTCAATTAAAATATTTAATATTTCCTATTTATTCAATAGTTATTTTTAGGCATTAGGTAAGTACAAAAATTATAGACAGAATTTTTTTCTCATCACATTGTCAAATAGAACATAGAGGAGAAATTTCATTATCCAGTTTTAATGGGGACATAATTTGGTATAAGGAATTTTGGATTGTAATTTTTAATATATATGAGATAACCAGCAAGTCTTACTAAATTTTCTATAATATATATATATTCAATGAACACATTTTCAATAAATTAGTTGAAGCAAAAACTGTGTACTTATAATGCATCATGGTATTATTCTAAATAACACAATATTAGAAATTACCCAATTGCTAAAAAGTAAGCTACAGTCACATAACATTATATATACGTGGCAAGTGCTATTACAGATTTTGGAAAATATAATTCAATATTTTAGAAATATTTATTTATTTTACAAGTAGAGCTACAGAGAGAGAGAAAGTGAGGAAAAGACAGAGAGAGACAGAGAAATCTCTCATTCACTGTCTCACTTCCCAAATGGCTACAGTAACCAAGGCTAGATAAAAGTGAAGCTGATAGCCTGGATCTCCTTCCTGGCCTCCCCCATGGGGGAGTGGACTCAGACACTTGGATCATCTTGTGGAATCTTTCTTTGTGCATTAGCAGGAACCTGAATCTGAATCAGAGCAGCCAGGACTTGACCTTGCCCTCCAATATGGGATGGCAGTGTCCCAAGTACCAGTTTAACCCACTGTGCCACAATGTCGGACACTAAATATTTTAGCTTAATAAAAATAGAAACTTAAATATTGAAAGATGAAAGAAAAACCATGCAATGCCATATTTAAAGTAATCAACATTCTTGGAAAAATGTTGGATGGCTTGACAGAAAAGTAACACACAGGTAAATCTACTACAAAGTGGTTCTTTATTGCTTAAATTATAAGTGATTTCTATTTTCACATGGTATCTATAAATAAATTTTCCCTACATACCTCCCAAGTCTGGAGTCCGTTCTTGCATGGTTGTTTGATCTTTTTTTCTGTCTGTCAACATTTGCCTTGGCCAAGGTAGCTGCTATTAAATTATTTTTTTTGTGCTCTAAGAGTGATTTTCATTCAATTTCTTCTTAAAGCCTCCATGGAATACATTTCCCATTTTCTAGGCTACCAGTTGTTGCTTTCTTTTCATAGTTAACATTTCAGAATGCATCTTTACTATGATTCATTTACAGACAGAATAAGCCTTGCAAAGACATAAATACTGCAAAGGCAATATACCTGTGATTTTAAAAATACATCTGAGAATCAAAATTGAGAAAAAGAATAACCAGGAGTATCCACCTAGGAGACGATTTTTTGTTGTTTTATTTATTCATTTCAAAAGGCAGAATTATAGAGAGAGATAAGGAGAGGCAATGTGATACCTTCCATCCATGAGTTCACTCCCCAAATGGCCTCAATGATCAGATGCGCCGGTCTAAAGCCAGGAGCAGGAGCTTCTTTCAGGACTCCCACATGGGTGCAGGGACCCAAAGACTTGGGCCAACTTCCAGTGTTTTCCAAGGGAGCTGGATTGGAAGTTGTCACAGGTGACAGCTTTACCTACTATGCCACAATGCCAGATCCAAGAGACAAGTTTTTGCAGAAAAATACCTAAACTGATTCTTAATTAGATGTTATAACCATGACAAAGGGATTTTTGTATGGAATACAACCCATATTTGGTAGAATAAGGTATAAGTAGTTTAAATTTTCATGATGATATTCTCAAACAGGGTTCAGCAAACTATAGCTGGAAGGCTTTAAATGACCTATTATTGGTTTTTACATAACCCAAAAGGTACCAGTGGTTTTCATATTCTGTAACGTTTGAGAAAGATATGGAAAGGCAAGGACGATTATCTTGTGTTAAATAAAATTTATATGAAGGAGCAGGCATTATGATATAGCAGGAAAAGCCACTACCTGCCATGCCAGCATCTAATATGGGTGCCCGTTTGTGTCCTGGTTGATTCACTTCTAATCTAGTTCCTTGCTAATGGCCTGGGAAAAACAACAGAAGATGGTCCAAGTCTTTGGGCCCCTGCCGCTTACACGGGAGTCCCGAAAGAGGCTCCAGGCTTTTGGCTTTTGCCTGTCTCAACACTGGCCATTACAGCTATGTGCGGAGTGAACCAGTGCATGCAGTTCCCTCTCTGTCCCCCCCTCTCTCACTTTGTATCTTTGACTTCAATATTAATAAGTAAATCTTTTAAAAAATTATATGAAGTTGAAATTCATGCAGGACAGCATAGGAAAAAAGCACGGTATTTTTCAATAATTATTTGTCAATCCTCAAAAATGGGATCTCTAATGTATGGGTAGAACACATAGGGCTGCCACAGGACTCCATCAACCACCGAGTGATCTTGTAATTTAATGCTTGTCTCTCCACTTTTTCTTGCATGGTAATAAATCCTGCTCTTGGATTCCAAGCCAAGTATCTCCAGACACTGTTTAAGAGAGGGAGAGAGACAGACAGACAGACAGACAGACATGAAGCTCTCAGGAGAGGCAACAATCTTATTTAGTAGAGTAAATATCAGATCTCTTTCATTAGAGGTATTTGGAAAATACAGGGCTGACATTGTGACACAATGAGTTAAGCCTCAGCCTGCAATCTGAGTATCTCATATCGCAGAGCTGGTTCAAACTCTGGCTACTCGATTTCCATTTCAGTTCCCTGCTAATGCATCTGTGAAGGCAGCGGAGAGTGGCCCATCAATTTGGGCCCCTGCCACCCACATGGGCAATCTGGATGAGGTTCCTGATTCATGATTTATTTTTTTAATTTTTAAAAAAATTTTAAATTTTTTATTTTAATTAGTTTTTAACGTATTCAATGTGTTTTTTAGATACAATTCTAAGAACATATGATATTCCCTCCCCCCACTATTTCCCTTTCTTTCTGTTTTTTGAGATTTTTTTGTAGTTTTTGAGATAACATAGTCTGTGGGGAGCAACCCGGACTAGACTGAATTACTGGAATTAAGACTTATTCTATGCATCTGCTCTCCCACAATATGGCACTGGGAGAGAAGTAAACAGCTTCTACACAGCTGCCTCCAGTTCAACTAATAAACTGTAGGACTTGCTCCTGATTGGAGGAGAGCAGCGTACTCGGCGTGTGGGCAGCCGAGTTGGGATTGGCGGAGGAGGACTATAAAGGAGGAGAGAGACGGCATGCACCAGGAACATCTAAGTGGAACATCTGAAGAACACCTGTGCAGCCCCCGAGAGAGCCGGCCGGCGGTGTGCCGCTCCCCTGCGGAAGTGGGGAATGTGGCCAGGGGGAACTGCCCTTCCACGGAGGTGGAAGGGATAGTAGCCAACCCGGGAAGAACCAGCAGCAAACCCGGGGAGGGCCGAACAGACTAAAGAACAGTGCAGGGTTCAGTGTCGCTCCTCCACGAAGAGGGGGAGCGACATAATGGTGCCATGACTCGGATATGAAGCCTAGGCAGGGTTTAGTGTCGTTCCCCCACGAAGACTGGGAGCGACAATAGTCTAAATTAAATTTAAAATGGTCTGGTCCAGCCCCAACTGTTGTTTCCATTTGGGGAGTGAACCAGAGAATAGAAGATCCTCTCTCTCTCTCTCCCTCTCTCTCTCTCTCTCCCTTTCTTTTTTTTTTTTTCTCTCTGTCACTGTTTCAACTAAATAAAAATACATCTCAAAAATTGAAAAACACTAAATTAACCAATAATACTATTTTTAATATTTTAATATAATGGGAAAGCCAGATTTCATTAAAAATGAAAGTGGAATGTTTGCCAAAACCAGGAGTTTAGCAAAAGACTGAAAGTTGGACAAATGAGTCAAGAGTTTTTACGCATACATGAGTGTCTTCTATGAGCAGGCTGGCTTCATATAATGGAGTAGGGCCAGAGGAAACACCTTGTGTGAAAACAGTAATGCACATGACTAGATCCAAGTCTGTAGATATGATAACAGCGCTGGGTGCTAAGAGATCTACAGTCAGATATTTAGGTATTATTTATATTCCACCAAATTGATATTGAACTGTGTTTTTTTTTTCAGCAACCAAATAGTATCTCCAACAAAAGCATGCTAGATTCTGCTGTGAATATTCCTTTAGTTTCTCCTGCCATAAGTCTCGAAATTTATATCTTAAAGAGGAAAGGATGCTTTCTTTGATTTTATTGGCTGCTTCAGGATTTTGACAAATACTGTTTTTATGTTTTCAAGAATGATGACCTATCTGCATTTACTCAACTTTTAAAAAATTGAAATTGTTCTATTAGTTTAAGTGTGGCCACAGCTCTAGTCTTGTGCTATGTTGCATGCTGGCAGCTAGCAGGATTAAGATCCAGCTACCTACAGTGGCAGCATGCATAGTAATGCAACCTTTATTGACTGAAGTTCTCATCCAATTTCATACTTCCACTTCTCTATGGTGTTTCCTGAATCTCTTCTCAAATAAACTGCTGTGTTAATATTCTTATTTCAGGCCATTGCCTTTTTCAATTTTTTTTTGTTTGTTTATAGGTCAATCATTCAATAAAACCTGATGGCCAAACAATGGGATATTCTTTAATTAGAATATTGTAATGTCATTAAAATCCCAAATCTGGAGGAAATAGTCTCTGTAGTTAGCATACATTCCTACAGGCAGGTGTACTTGCAAGGACATATGGAAAATCCTAACAGGAAGAATATATGTCCCATTTAGATTCACAAATCATGCACATACATAGTGTATGAGTGTCATAAACCTAGCCTTGACTTGCCACCATGATTCATTAAGGTAGTTAACAGAGTATCATAGAAAATCATTACATTACACTGGGAGAGACATTCACCTCTAATATGTAGGCTGACTCAAATACTCATATAAACTTCCTCAACAGAGATTGATTAAAATACATTCATTGACTTGAAAGTCCTACTGTACATGAAATTTGTTACCAAATAGACCTAACATAATTTTTGTGCTGTATAAAATCTACTTGAGAGGGGTGTTGGTATGGAGAGATTCAGGACAGATAACTGATCTGTTTCTACATCACTGGTTAACACCATGCATTCATAGGCTTCAACTCTGTTACCAAAAAAAAAAAAAAAAAAGTGAGTGTTACAAGGAGAACAATGGATATCCAAAGTAATATTATAAATATATGCCTCAAAGGTTTTCATTAAAGTGCAATTTTCCACACACAGACATGAATCGCACACATATACACTTACACAGGCAACACACATATATTTTATACCTATAGATAAAATGTATATATTCTATTTTTAAAAAAGATTTTTATTTATTTGATTGAGAGGTAGAGTTACAGATAGAGAGAGGGAGAGACAAAAAGGTCTTTTATCTGCTGGTTCATTCCCCAAATGGCCGCAGTGGCCGGAGCTAGACCAATCTGAAGCCAGAAGCCAAGAGCTCCTTCCAGGTCTCCCACACAGGTACAGGGGTCCAATCACTTGGGCCATCCTCTACTGATTTCTCAAGCCATAGCAGAGAAATGGATCAGAAGAGAAGCAGCCAGGACATGAACTGGTGCCTAAATGGGAATGTCGGCGCTGCAGGCAGAGTCAGCCTGTTATGCCACAATATCAGCCCCTACATATTCTCTGTTAAAATAATTCTAAGTATTTGTAAAAGCATCCTTCCCAATCAGATTCTTATTTAAAAATAACTCCATTGCACATATTCTACAGCAGTTATTAGTTACAAGATTCACACATTCACAGCTCAAAAAATCAAAGCTGAAAGATAAACATAAAGTCTAACTTACTCCCTCCTGATTGTATTATTTATCCTCTCAGGAGTTTTATCTGTCTTTCCAAATCTCATAACTCACAAAACATCTTCCAACATTTGATTTATATAATGAGGAGTTTCGAAGATCTCTAACTTAAAATCAGCATCATTTAATGCAAGATAAATTTTCACAGTAATTTAAGTTGGTAATAAAACAAGCAGAAAAATGTATTCTGAAAACATATCCTAATTAGTATGTATGTGTTCAAAGATGTGTGTGAATTTTTTCTGTATGATGCATGATATCCAAAAAGACAAGAGCATCTTGGAATGTTAGCAAACAGGTAGGTGAAGCAATGAAAGATGTTGAGTTTTTATTTTTCACTTTTGTTTTGTAGAACTATTCACCTATTTAGCTTTTCCCTTTCTTACTTCAGATAAAAATAAACACTTCTCTAGTCCAATCCCACATTAACTTCTCTTCAGACTTTCATAGTTCAATCTGAACGTGGCCTTTGAAGAAACCACATATCTAGTGAAATGCTCCAGTCTTTTTCAGAAATTGTCTTAGAGTCTTTGTAAATGTCAAAGGAGAGCCACAATTCTCAAACAGTTGCCCAAACTAGAATATCTCTGAATGTCACACTGATGTTTGGTACATGCCTATCCTACAGAGCCTTTGCGTGAGTGTCAAATTCTGTCAGGTTCATCTTAGAGAAGCATTTCATTTGAGGGGAAAACCAAAAGAGTAAGGGTGAAATTATGCTCATGTTTTACATGTGTTGGCTGTTACTGGAGTTGAACATCATCAGGTTGAAAGAGGCATGTTTCTCATTTCATTTGCAGGAAACTACTCATAAAGTTATGATTAACCACATCTTCATGCTGCACACTTAAGTAACCAGCTAGTTTCAATTTTAATTTTAAGTCATTGGTGCCTTTTGACATTCATGTAGTGACACAGGTTAATCTCATACTCATCAAGAGGTCTTCACAACTGAGAAACTTTAGGTTACTATAGCAGCAACTTTGTGCTTCCCATGCAAGCTAACAGCCCTGCTGTTACTCCCTACTATGATATGACAAATGTAATTTTACCATTAGATTTATAGAATTTCACAGAGAAATAAATATCTATGCCACTGACTTATTCAAATTAAAGACAAGAAAATGTAAGATCTTAGGAAATGCATTTTTAAATTATTTTAAAGGCAGTATTACTTTGGATCATAGACATTTTCTCTGTTGCAAATGTATTTGTTAGCCTTCATTTGTGTGTGACTTAAGCACTTGTTCAAATATATGTTGCTTTCATAAAGATCATATTTTATGTGGGTGTTATTTTGAATATTCCCTTTGATTCTTTACTATTTATATCATAGAATATCTCAGAATTATATTCTGGCTTTCAAAATTTTCCATAGTCTATTTCTTTCATATTTTTAAAAAGATTATTTATTTTTGAAAATCAGAGTTACAGAGAGAGAGGAAGCGAGAAAGAGGGCAAGAGAAAGAGAAAAAGGGGGGTGGGGGTGGGGAGAGAGATCTTTATTCACTGGTTAACTACCAGGTAGCCGCAAAGGCCAGTGTTGGACCAGGCCAAAGCCAGGAGTTAGGAGCTCCATCTAGGTCTCCCACAAGGGTGAAGGGGGCCCAAACACTTCAGCCATCTTCCACTGCCCTCTCAGGCCATTAGCAGGAAGCTAGATCAGAAATGGAGCAATTGGGACACAAACCATCACCCATAAGGGATGCAGGCATTACAGGAAATGACTCTACCCACTGTACCACCAAACTGGCCCCTGTTTCTTTCATGTTTTATACTTTCTAAAATTTCAATAGAATTTTTTTTCTAAAATAAATAATACTATTTTTAAGATATATTTTATTTACTTAAAGGGCAGAGTTGGAGAGAGAGAAAATCTTGCATCAGCTGTTCACTCCCCAACAAACAAAGCTGAGCCAGGCCTAACACAGGGGCCTGGACTGCCATCTGGGTCTGCCATGTGTGTAGCAGGCCCTGCTACTTGGCCAGGCACATTAGCAGGGAACTGGAAAGGATGTGGAGAAGCCAGCACTCCAACTGTGCTCACATAGGCACTTTAACCTGCTGCATGCGAATGCCAGCCCCTACATTATCATTTTAAAGTGAAAAATTTGGGTGATTAGATGCCAGAAAGCAATATCAGAATGCCTGCATTCAAGTGCTGAATGCACTGTCAATTCCTAATGGGTCCCTGTGATGATGTGTGCGATTTGGATTGAGTTCCTAGTTCCTATCTCAGCCTGATACAGCGTGGCCATGTGGGCATTTGGTGAGTCAATCAGGAGATGGGAGCTCTCTGTTTTTGTCTGTCTCTCTGCCTCTCAAATAAATAAAATAAATGAAAATTTCTGTTTTCCACATCCATCTCATTTCTGATTTCTTTGTTTCTGACAAGGATATCTTTTAATACCTCACATTCCTACATCCCCTATAGGCTCATCATAAGGGCTGTTCAACATAAACTTCAAACTCATGTCTTTATTGTACCTGTGGCCCCTACTATTCATCAATGAGTTAAATGTGGTCGACTCTTTCCTCTAGGGCAAGCACCAACTCTCATATATTTTTTAAATTTTATGTAAGTTATACAAGGTTCATGTATTTCATATCTACAGATTTAGGAACATACTGGTACTTCTCCCCAAACCTCATTCCCACCCAAGCTCATCCCTTCCTCTTCTTCCTTCTTACATTCCCACTCTTAATTTTTACAAAGATCTATTTATTTTCAGTGTACTTAGCAATCATATAGTTAACACTACACTTAGTAAAAGAGTTCAACAAATAGTATGAAGAAAAAAAGAAAACAAAAAAACACTGCTCCTCAACAAAGAGACAAGGGCTGTAAACAATCATCAATTCTAGAAATGTCTATTTCACTCCAATACATTGCATTTCAGGCACTCTTGTACTTTAACACTGTATCTAACAAAGTGCCTCACACAGAGGCTAGCATGGGAATATAATGCAAATACAACAGAATTTTGAAATAACAACCGAACACTTCTTTGTGAGTACAAGGCTTCCTGTTAGAGGCTACATTTCCCACCATTCCTTGCAGTCATGTGCCTGCCTGGCTTTCTAATAATGGAAATTGAGCAGAATGCCTATGGAGATTTTCACAGTTACTTTCTTAAAAAGTAACCCTTTGTCCCAAACCATCCTTTATCCCAACAGCACATAGAACTAAAATTTAAGGAATGGTACGATCACAGTTAGAAGCAACTCTGGTCCTGGAATAAGTGAGAAACAGAGCCTATTCCCGGACTTATAATGCACACTTCAGGGCTATTTTTTTCATAAAAAAATCAACAAAACACTTTTTTTTTTTTTAAATGTACTGGTTCTCTTCATTTTTTTTAACTTTTATTTAATGAATATAAATTTCCAAAGTACAGCTTATGGATTACAATGGCTTCCCCTCCATAACGTCCCTCCCACCCGCAACCCTCCCCTTTCCCATTCCCTCTCCCCTTCCATTCACATCAAGATTCATTTTCGATTCTCTTTATATACAGAAGATCAGTTTAGCATACATTAAGTAAAGATTTCAACAGTTTGCATTCTCTCTTTCTCTCTCTTTCTCTAAGCCAAGACTTTAACTAGTAATGTATTTGATAAAATAAATATATTAACTTGGAGTATTTGAGAAAATTGCCCTAAAAAATTTAACATCTACATATATTGAGTTCATATATCTAATTCACTATCAAATACTCAAAGAATCAGCATAAAAGTATCGTAATCAGTTTTAAAACAAACACACAAGGCAATATGACTATCTATATACAACCAATTATTTTATGCTTTTATAAAAAGTCTCAGAAAGTGCAGCATTTGGCCTAAAAGTTAAGACTCATCTGGGGACACCTGCACCCCTGCCACAAAGTGGGAGATCTGGGTTGAGGTTTCAGCTCCTGCTTTGGAGTTAGGACTATTATAGGCTTTGGAGAACGAACCAGCAGACAATAGATGTTTCTCTCTTCCTCGCCTGTCTCTGTTTCTCAAATAAATATATTTAATACATAAAAAATAAATTCCCTTATATTTAAATACAACTAAATATCATGAACTGTCTGGAAAAATGATATTATAATTATCCATAAGATATCAACATCATATCTTTGGGGGTAACAAGGTCAAAAAACTAATTCTTCAAATAGTGTTTTTATTAGAAGACAGGGCATTAGAAGACTCAGTGAATTGTTCAAAAATCATGCATTGAATTTTTTTTGAACTTAATCTCATTGAGTTTTACCAGGTTCTGCTTTACTGACATATAATCAATAAACTCAGTAATGCCTATCTTTTAAATGCTTGATAAGTATTAACAAATTTGCCTCTACAGAAATATTTTTGACTTATTATAAGACTAAAAATGACTTATTATAAGACTTTATTTTAGACAAAGGAAAGATCTTGGGCATAGGTTATTACTTTTTATCAAATAGTATCATGTTGTAGGATGACTATTTCCATTCCTCCAAAATTTTATATGTTGAAAACATGATCCCCAATGTGATCATTTTCAGAAGTTGAACTTTGGGGAGGAAACTCAGATCACAGGGGTGGAGGTCACATTAGTGGGACTCCTATGTTATAAAAGAGGACCCAAGGAGCACTCTGACTCTCTCTTTTCACCATGTGAGAATACAATGAAAAGTCAGACAAGGAATATCAGCAACTCATAGCCTTGTTAGCATCCTAGTCTCAGATTTTATCCTCCAGAATTGTGAGACATAAACCTCTATTGTTTATAAACCACTCCAGTTGCCAAATATTTGTAAAACAGCCTGAACTAAGATGTTTCACTTTTTAATAAAATATGACATATAGTACATACAATGAATAATAGGAGTTATTACATCTTCGAGGACATATATCTACCCGTACAAATCTTAAGATAGTCTCAGTAACAAGTTGAGAAAAAGTGCCAGACCAATAAGGATGAGGTACAAATTGTGCCCCATAAGAATGTATACTAGACACCAAAGGATCTGCATGATTTTTCCAATTTATATTAGAAGATCTCTGTGGAAGTTGTATAGATGGGGAATTTAAGAATACTGCTTCACAGTGGATGAAATATAAAGTCGGCACATATTAAATGAAGTTGAAATACCTGAACTACTACAGTAATTTATAGAAGATATTCAAAGTCTTAGGGGTGTGGAATATTATAACAGACTTACCTTGTATATATCTTGTTCCCTCCATGTTTGAGTTGCAGGGGACCTACTTTCTACCATGACTGTGACAAAAAATATAGTCATACAGGCCTATTAACCAGATCTTGTGCATTCAGTGTTTTCAGCTTAGAAAAAGCTGCCACAGTCTGATTGTTAAGTGGGAGAAACATGGACTCAAATGTGGCCCAAATTAGAAGTTGAAATCCAGAACTACTCTAGTAAATTGTAGAAAAAGCTTTCCAAAGACTTACAAGACCAGAAATTGTAGGGGACTTATCCTGTATGTCCTGTTCACTGAATGTACAAAGCTCCAGAGGACCTACTTCCTACCATGATTATGAAAAACAAGTTTGTGAGGGGGATCACTAGAGTGCTTGAAGAAATCTGTGGTTGCTGTTACATAGGTTAAGAATGACAGTGAAAACTGCTACTATCAAACCTGTGTCCATAATGAGATCCTAGGTAGGCAGGAGTTAACACAATGTGGATGTACTTTCTGTATAGATAGTGGAGATAAAGCAGTTGTCAGAATGGCTGACTCACTAAGTAGTCTAGAACCTGTAAAATATAATTAGATAATCCATCTAGTAACTTATATGAACTAAACAGACAATAGAGTTGTAGTTTTAGTGAAAATAAGTTAACTTTAATAACCAGTACAGGGGGCCGACACTGTGGTACATCTGGTTAAAGCCCCGGTCTGCAGCGCTGGCATCCCATATGGGCACTGGTTCGAGTCCCAGCTACTCCACTTCCAATATAGTTCTCTGCTATGGCCTGGGAAAGTAGTAGAAGATGGATCAAGTCTTTGGGCCCCTGCACCCACGTGGGAGACCCAGAAGAAGCTTCTGGTTCCTGGCTTCAGATCAGCTCATCTCTGGCTTTTGCAGTCACTGGGGAATGAACCAGCGGATGGAAGACTTCTCTCTCTTTCTCTCTCTCTCTGGCTCTGCCTCTCTCTGTAACTCTGTTGTTCAAATAAATAAAATAAATCTCTAAAAAAATAACCAGAACAAGCAGTCATAGCCCTTCAGTCAGTTCTGAGATGTGATCTGGTTTATTGACTCAGGACGAGTTGAATACAGAAGAGTGTCAGACTCCTTAAGGAAGGACTACATCTTACTGCCAAAATTTTGTAATGTTGATTTTTTTTTCAGCCTTTCCCAAAAGACTTATACCCATTTAGTAGGGTAACTCTGCATAGGTTAGAGGTAAATATTCAAACTTTTCTGGTGTTCCTGGATATTCGCTTTGACCTGACAGTATAATTTCTGGAGATTCAAAATGTCAATGTGGTTACCCAGTCAGAGTAGAGTTTGAATAGGTTAAGAATTAAGAGATTTTAAGGTCCATTTCATATTGGCTCTGCTGATTCTTTAAATACATCCAGTGATCATTTTCACAATTCAGCAATCCTTAATGGGATTACTCTGTAACTGGCAGAAACCCCACATTAGAATACTAACCTGTAGGTTTAGAGCTATTTTGTTAGACAGGGAAAGAGCAAGCCATTAAAACTGCCCTTATCTATGAAAATATCAATTCAAAGCAACATATTCCTGGAAGGATTCAGAGATTAATACAACCACAAAGAACATTAGAAGAAAAAAAAAAAAAAAGCAGAGGTGGGGGAGTCTTCATTGTAGAACAAAGGTTTAAGCTACTACCTTGTTAAACCTCTACCTGTTTAAGCAAATGCACATTTGGGTACTGGTTCAAGACCTAGATGCTTGTGTTCTGATCCAGCTTCTTCCTAATGTACCTAGGAAAACAGTGGAAATCCCTTGTACCCCTCCATCCACATTGGAGACCTAGATGGAGTTCTGGGCTCCTGGCCATTTGCAACCATTTGGGGAATGAACCATTGGATGGAAGACATCTCTCTCTCTCTCTCTCTCTCTCTCTCTCTCTCTCTCTCTTTCCCCCGCCCCCATCTCTCTAATTTTGAACAGGAGTGGTGATTTTTATCACATCATCTCCATTAAGCTTGTCTATTTGACTTATGCAAGACACAGATGAACTTAGGAATGACAAAGGAGTAAGGCAAACTTAATGATGTGGTCACTCCAGTTGCAGTTGCAGCTGCCATTCATATGATTCTATTGCTTGAGCAAATGAAAACAATCTTGGTATCTTGGTATCTTTTTTTTCATTTAGATATTGTTTCTTTTATTTAACAGTATTTTCCAGACATCAGATTTTTTAAGCTACTAAGTAGATAGAAAATGAGTAAGACAAGGGTCTGCTTCCAGGGAGTATTTAATCACATTATTAATACTGAGCAGTTGAGGATTGCCCTTGGCAGAACTGAGAGCCCAGTGCAGTGTCTATGACTCTTCCTGTCCCTTCTGCTCTTTACAATTCTGAGATAATTCAGAAAGGGAAGCAGTTGATTGGGCAACAGGATCAAGATTTGCAAAACACGGTCAGAGGTTGGCTCTGGGAAGCACAGGTCATTGAGAAGCCAGTGAAGACTCCAAGTTCTGTGAGACTGAATTTTACTGAGGTAGTTCGCAGCAAGGGCTTTGCTCTCAGGCAAATTGCAATCCTGGTTCTGCCATTCACTAGGATTTTTTTTTAACTTTTATTTAATGAATATAAATTTCCAAAGTACGGCTTATGGATTACAATGGCTTGCCCCCCATAACGTCCCTCCCACCCGCAACCCTCCCCTTTCCCATTCCCTCTCCCCTTCCATTCACATGAGGATTCATTTTCAATTCTCTTTATATACAGAAGATCAGTTTAGCATACATTAAGTAAAGATTTCAACAGTATGCTCCCACACAGAAACATAAAGTGAAAAATAATAGATGATTTTTTAAATGATGATGAAATCAGATCAGACCTATTTTCATGTTTAATCCCAGTGAGAGTCAAGTTGGGAATTGATAATTTCTTCTTCTTTTTTTTTTTAACAGAAGGTCAGTTTAGTATACATTAAGTAAAGATTTCAACAGTTTGCACCCCCATAGAAACACAAAGTGAAATATACTGTTTGAGTACTCATTATAGCATTAAGCCTCAATGTACAGTACATTAAGGACAGATATCTTACATGAGGAGTAAGTGCACAGTGACTCCTGTTGTTGACTTTACAAATTGACACTCTTGTTTATGGCATCAGTAATCTCCCTGTGCTCCAGTCATGAGTTTCCAAGGCTGTGGAAGCCTTTTGAGTTCTCCAACTCTTATCTTGTTTAGACAAGGTCATAGTCAAAGTGGAAGTTCTCTCTTCCCTTCAGAGAAAGGTACCTCCTTCTTTGAAGACCCGTTCTTTCCACTGGGATCTCACTCACAGAGATCTTTCATTTAGGTGTTTTTTTTTTTTTTTTTTTCCAGAGTGTCTTGGCTTTGCATGCCTGAAATACTCTCATGGGCTTTTCAGCCAGATCGGAATGCCTTTAGGGCTGATTCTGAGGCCAGAGTGCTGTTTAGGACATCCGCCATTCTATGAGTCTGCTGAGTATCTCGCTTCCCATGTTGGATCACTCTCCCCTTTATTTATCCTATCGGTTAGTATTTTCAGACACTATTCTAGTTTATGTGATCCCTTTGACTCTTAGTGCTATCATTATGATCAATTGTGAACAGAAATTGATAAGTTGGACTAGTGAGATGGCATTGGTACATGCCACCTTGATGGGATTAAATTGGAGTCCCCTGGTATGTTTCTAACTCTACCATTTGGGGCAAGTCAGCCCGAGCATGTCCCAAATTGTGCATCTCTTCCCTCTCTTATCCCCACTCTTATGTTTAACAGGGATCACATTTCAGTTAAATTTCAACACTTAAGAATAACTGTGTATTAATTACAGAATTAAACCAGTCATATTAAGTAGAACAGACAAAAAAATAAAAACTACTAAGAGAGATAATGTATTAAGTTGTTCATTAACAGTCAGGGCTATGCTCATCAAGTCACCGTTTCTCATAGTGTCGATTTCACTTCAACAGGTTTCCTTTTTGGTGTTCAGTCAGTTGTCACCGATCAGGGAGAACATATGGTATTTGTCCCTTTGGGACTGGCTTACTTCACTCAGCATGATGTGTTCCAGATTCCTCCATTTTGTTGCAAATGACTGGATTTCGTTGTTTCTTACTGCAGTATAGTATTCTAAAGAATACATATCCCATAATTTCTTTATCCAGTCTACCGTTGATGGGCATTTAGGTTGGTTCCAGGTCTTGGCTATTGTGAATTGAGGTGCAATAAACATTAGGGTGCAGATAGCTTTTTTGTTTACCAATTTAAATTCCTTTGGGTAAATTCCAAGGAGTGGGATGGCTGGGTCGAACGGTAGGTTTATATTCTGGTTTCTGAGGAATCTCCAGACTGACTTCCATAGTGGCTTGACCAATTTGCATTCCCACCAACAGTGGGTTAGTGTCCCTTTTTCCCCACATCCTCTCCAGCATCTGTTGTTGGTAGATTTCTGTATGTGAGCCATTCTTACCGGGGTGAGGTGAAACCTCTTTGTGGTTTTGATTTGTATTTCCCTGATTGCTAGTGACCTTGAACATTTTTCATGTGCCTGTTGGCCATTTGGATTTCCTCTTTTGAAAAATGTCTATTGAGGTCCTTGGCCCATCTCTTAAGTGGGTTGTTTGTTTTGTTGTTGTGGAGTTTCTTGATCTCTTTGTAGATTCTGGTTACTAACCCTTTATCATTGCATAGTTTGCAAATATTTTTTCCCATTCTGTCGGTTGTCTCTTCACTCTCCTGACTGTTTCTTTTGCAGTACAGAAACTTCTCAATTTGATGCAATCCCAATAGTTGATTTTGGCTTTTATTGCCTGTGCCTCCTGGGTCTTTTCCAGAAACTCTTTGCCTGTGCCAATATCTTGAAGGGTTTCTCCAATGTTCTCTAATAACTTGATGGTGTCAGGTCGTAGATTTAGGTCTTTAATCCATGCTGAGTGGATTTTTGCGTAACGTGTACGGTAGGGGTCTTGCTTCATGCTTCTGCACGTGTAAATCCAGTTTTCCCAGCACCATTTATTGAATAGCCTGTCCTTGCTCCAGGAATTAGTTTTAGATCCTTGGTCAAATATAAGTTGGCTGTAGATGTTTGGGTTGATTTCTGGTGTTTCAATTCTGTTCCATTGGTCTATCCATCTGTTTCTGTACCAGTACCATGCTGTTTTGATTACAACTGCGCTGTAGTATTTCCAGAAATCTGGTATTGTGATGCCTCCTGCTTTGTTTTTGTTGTACAAGATTGCTTTAGCTATTCAAGGTCTCTTGTGCCTCCATATAAATTTCAGCACGATTTTTTCCCGATCTGAGAAGAAGGTCTTCGGTATCTTGATTGGTATTGCATTGAATCTATAAATTGCTTTTGGGAGAATGGACATTTTGATGATATTGATTTTTCCAATCCATGAGCATGGAAGATTTTTCCATTTCTTGGTATCCTCTTCTATTTCTTTCTTTAAGATTTTGTAATTTTCATCGTAGAGATCTTGAACGTCCTTGGTTAAGTTTATTCCAAGGTATTTGATTGTTTTTGTAGCTATTGTGAATGGGATTGATCTTAGAAGTTCTTCCTCAGCCATGGCATTGCCTGTGTATACAAAGGCTTTTGATTTTTGTGCATTGGTTTTATACCCTGCTACTTTGCCAAAATCTTCTTTGAGTTCCAATAGTCTCTTAGTAGAGTTCTTTGGGTCCCCTAAATAAAGAATCATATCGTCTGCAAAGAGGGATAGTTTGAGTTCTTCCTTCCCAATTTGTATCCCTTTAATTTCTTTTTCTTGCCTAATAGCTCTGGGTAGAACCTCCAGAACTATATTGAATAGCAGTGGTGAGAGTGGACATCCCTGTCTGGTCCCAGATCTCAGTGGAAATGCTTCCAACTTTTCCCCATTCAATAGGATGTTGGCTGTGGGTTTTTCATAGATTGCTTTGATTGCATTGAGGAATGTTCCTTCCAAACCCAGTTTGCTTAGAGTTTTCATCATGAACGGGTGTTGTATTTTTTCAAATGCTTTCTCGGCATCTATTGAGATAATCATATGGTTTTTCTTCTGCAGTCTGTTAATGTGTTGTATCACATTGATTGTTTTGCGCACATTAAACCATCCCTGCATACCAGGGATAAATCCCACTTGGTCTGGGTGGATGATCTTTCTGATGTGTTGTTGCATTCTATTGGCGAGAATTTTATTGAGGATTTTTGCATCTATGTTCATCAGGGATATTGGTCTGTAATTCTCTTTCAATGCTGCATCTTTTTCCGGCTTAGGAATTAAGGTGATGCTGGCTTCATAGAAAGAATTTGGGAGGATTCCCTCTTCTTCGATTGTTCTGAACAGTTTGAGAAGCATTGGAGTCAGTTCTTCTTTAAATGTCTGGTAGAATTCAGCAGTGAATCCATCTGGTCCTGGGCTTTTCTTTGTTGGGAGGGCCTTTATTACTGTTTCAATTTCTGTCTCAGTTATGGGTCTGTTTAGGTTTTCGATGTCTTCCTGGTTCAATTTAGGTGGATTGCATGTGTCCAGGAATCTATCCATTTCTGATAGGTTTCCCTGTTTGCTGGCATACAAGTCCTTGTAGTAATTTCTGATGATTCTTTTTATTTCTGTGGTGTCTGTTGTTACGTTTCCTTTTTCATCTCTGATTCTATTGATTTGGTTCTTTTCTCTTCTTTTTTTAGTTAGTTGGGCCAATGGGGTGTCAATTTTGTTTATTTTTTCTAAAAACCAGCTCCTCATTTGGCTGATTTTTTTGTAATTTTTTTTTGATTCAATCCTGTTGATTTCTTCTCTGATTGTAATTATTTCTCTTCTCCTACTAGATTTGGGTCTGGTTTGCTGTAGGTTTTCTAGATCCTTGAGGTGAATTGAAAGCTCATCTATTTGGTGCCTTTCCAATTTCTTGATGTAGGCACCTTTTGATATAAACTTTCCTCTTAACACTGCTTTTGCTGCGTCCCATAAGTTTTGGTATGTTGTGCTGTTATCCTCATTTACTTCCAGAAAATTTTTGATTTCTCTTTTAATTTCTTCTATGACCCATTGTTCATTTAGGAGCATGTTGTTCAATCTCCATGTGTTTGCGTATGCTCTAGGGATTCCTGAGTTGCTAATTTCCAACTTCATTCCTTTATGGTCTGAGAAGCTGCAGGGTATGATTCTAATTCTTTTGAATTTGCTGAGACTTGCTTTATGGCCTTGTATGTGGTCAATCCTGAGAAGGTTCCATGTATTGCTGAGAAGAATGTAAAATCTTTAGCTGTAGGATTGAAAGTTCTGTATGTATCTGTTAGATCCATTTGGGCTATAGTGTCATTTAAATCTACTGTATCCTTGTTGATCTTCTGTCCTGTTGATCTGTCTATTTCTGAGAGTGGAGTATTGAAGTCCCCCAGTACTATTGTATTGGGGTCTAAGTCTCCCTTTAAGTCCGTTAACAAATCTTTTAGATAAACTGGTGCCCTGTAGTTTGGTGAATATACATTGATAATTGTTATATCTTCTTGTTGTATTGATCCCTTAATCATTATATAGTGTCCCTCTTTGTCACTCTTAACAGTTTTTGTGGTAAAGTTTATGTTGTCTGATATTAAGATGGCTACGCCCGCTCTTTTTTCATTTCTGTTGGCATGGTATATCTTTTTCCAGCCTTTCACTTTCAGTCTGTATGCATCTTTGTTGGAAAGATGCGTTTTTTGTAAGCAGCAAATAGATGGCTTTTATTCCTTAACCCAGTCAGCCAATCTGGACAGTTCAGGCCATTAACGTTCAATGTGACTAATGATAAGTGGTAACTTTGCCCTGCCATTTGCCAAAGATAAGTTCTAATATATGCTTTGAATTCCCTGTGATCTTTTGCTGTGAGGTTTCCTTCCTTTACCTTTTTTCATATTGATGTCCGTGTTTCTGTGTTTCTGTGTGTAACACATCTTTAAGCATCTTTTGCAGGGCTAGACGAGTGGCAACAAATTCTTTCAATTTCTGTTTGCTATGAAAAGTCTTTATTTCACCTTCATTCACAAATGATAGCTTTGCAGGATATAATATTCTGGGCTGGCAGTTGTTCTCTCTTAGTACCTGGGCTATATCTCACCATTCCCTCCTAGCTTGTAGGGTTTCTGATGAGAAGTCAGCTGTGAGTCTGATTGGAGATCCTCTGAGAGTAATCTGACATTTCTCTCTTGCACATTTTAGGATCTTTTCTTTATGTTTCACTGTGGAGAGTTTAATTACAACGTGTCGTGGTGAGGATCTCTTTTGTTCATGTTTATTAGGGGTTCTGTGAGCTTCCTGTACTAGGATGTCTCTGTCCTTCTCCAAACCTGGGAAATTTTCTGCTAGTATCTCACTAAAAAGGCCTTTTAATCCTTTCTCTCTCTCTCTCATACCTTCAGGAACTCCTAGAACCCGAATGTTGGGTTTTTTAATAGTATCCTGAAGATTCCCGACAATATGTTTTAGATTTCTAATTTCCTCTTCTTTTCTTTGGTTTGGCTCTATACTTTCCTGTTCTCTGTCTTCTAAGTCCGATATTCTCTCTTCTGCTTCACCCATTCTGTTTGTAAGGCTCTCTATTGTGTTTTTCATTTGATCTATTGAATTCTTCACTTCATTATGATTTCTCGTCACTATCACAGTTTCCTGTTGTACTAGTTGTTTCATTTCATTTTTATTCCTCCTTAATATTTCATTTTCATGAGAGAGATTTTCTATCTTGTCCATTAAGGATTTCTGTAGTTCAAGAATTTGTTTTTGAGAACTTCTTTATGTTCTTATCAATTTTTTGAGATCTGCTTCTTGCATTTCTTCTATCTCATCATCTTCATAATCTTGAATTAGGGTGTCTTTTTCATTTGGGTGCATCATGGTGACTTCCTTGTTTCTATTATCTCGGTTTTTGCATTTGTTATTTGGCATATTGGAGATATTCTTTGATTTCTTCACTGTGGTGCTTTTTCTTGTTACACTATGACTCTAGATTAAGTGGACTGTCTGTTTTTGATGGAGCCTTAGAGGCTTGAGATGGGTGTGGCCTGAGAGCTCTGTTTGGTGTGCCGAAGGTGACACTCCCAGGTTAGACATGGTAGATCTCTATCTCTCTCTCTTTCTTTTTTTGATTCAAAAGGGAAGTAATTCCGCAAGCTGAACGAAGTTGGAGGTAGTTAGCAGGCAAATGTTATACCTACAGGAGCCAGAGATCAGAAGCTCTTTCCCAAGGACCACACAGGGAATCTGTTCGGCCCTCAGAGTGGGCTCAAATTCTCCTTCAGTCTTCCACTGGGTTGCCAAAGTTACAGAATTGTAGCGTCTCTGGAGAGTACTCACGTGAATTCCTTGAGTTCTCTCCCCCACTGTCTTTTTTCACAGTCTCAGTTCAGTAGCACCACAAATTTACTAGGTCCTAATCTCCTGTTAATTCACCCCGCCCAGTGTCAGGTTTTTCTGCTAGGCTCAGGGCTGGTGCAGACCTGAGGTCGCTCTGCTTATGACATATGTCCAAGATGGCGCCTGCTCTTTGTCTTGCTCACCCTTGAGAGGTGAGCGGAGAGAGAGAAACCCGTGTCTGTACCAGTCACCTTTTTTTTTTCTCTCTCTCTCTCTTCCAGTTAGCCTGGTAAACTTTCCCCCGTCGGGGGTCGTTCCCTCTAGTCTCCTCTCTCCGCTTGCCTGCCGGTGTCTCGGGCTATTGAGGTTCGGCTCACCTCGCGTTCCAGCGCTGGTGTGTTGAGTCTGCCGCTGGTGTCCCGAACTGTGGGCTCCCACGCTCTCCACACAGGTCCACTGTGAATCACACATTCCAGAAGAGTTTCTTCTGCTGTTTCCTCCCCTGCTCTTCCTTGAACCTGCAGTATCTCCACTTTTATTAAACTGTCTCTCCCCGAACTATCAGTGTGCTCCCTTCCTATTCCGCTATCTTGCCTCCTCCCGGTATCTTGGTATCTTGTACGTTGCTAGTGATCTGGCATCTTTATATACCTATGAATAAGTTGCTAGAAACATTTTGCTTTTAACTAACCAAGCATTAATACACCTTCACTACCTTATCTCAAGTGTATTTCAACTTGTGAGCCCTCAGTTATATCAGCCCATAGAGATCTTTACTTTTCCATTCCAAATGATATAGTAGCGGTCCTTTATGTTGATGCTAGTATGTTGACCAGAGCTGCTGAGTACTACATATTAATCAGTCTAGATACAGTGGTGAGACTTTGGTATTTCAGGAGATGGGGAAATGAACTCCTCAAAAGTGCATAGACCTTCCTTCATAATAAAATTTCTAAGGATCTGGTGGTCAAGATATATTGTACATTCTAAGATGAAAGAATCTGTTGCATGTGGCTCTACCTACTACAAAAAAGAAAGAAGGAAGGGAGGGAGGAAGAAAGGGAGAGAGGGAGTGAGAGAAGGAGGAAAGGAGGGAGGGAGGGAAAGAAAAAGGAAGAAAAATTGGAAGAAAGAAAGAAAAGATAAAGGCATAATACCTGGTAGGCATGTTCAGATTTTTAATGAAATAAATCCCTCAGTTGATTTTGATATAGCAACCTATTTAAAAAGAGACCAAAGATGTTAATTTTGGGGATAGCCAAGAAAAAAGAAAACCCTATGGCAGGTCCAGACTGTCATGTGAACAGCATACCTATTGGTGATTAACATACTTCAGATATTAAAATAAGTTAATATTTTGGGAGATTATAAATTATAATTATTTATAAGTCTTATTAATACTCATTCAATTACAAGAGTCTGTTTCAGATCAGTCTAGTCCTTATCTGTGCACTCAAGAAATAATAAAGCTTCAACTTGATACTGTACACATTGTCATTATTTACATACATGATACCTCATAATGGACAGGATACATTATGCTTTTTATGTCTGTACCCAAATGAATGATAGTTCATTTCTTTCTACTTACAAATCTAAAACTAGACAATTTATTGAAATGCCACTTTGTTTTTTCTTGTAATGGGATCTGATGAGAAAAATGTTCATGCTGTGTGACTTTGCAAATACCCTTTACTGGCAGGTAGCTTTCCTTGCAACAAGATTGTTTCCTGGAATTAAACAACATGATCAGGTACCAATTTAAAGTCCAGAGATCAAACTATTTGAGATACAAAGGCTTATGATACATCAATTAATCCTTTGAATGGATATACAGTCTTTAATATTGCGTCCGTTTTGCTTAGCTTGAAACATAGCATCTTTATTTGTATTATATAACTATATAAGATTTTGTAAAAAAATTTTCTATAAAGGCATGTTGATATACTTCATAATTTCTAGTGATTTAGAGTCAATATTGCAAATCAGTCCAACCTGCTATCTTGGAATGTGATGAACACTGGAAAACAACAGATGATTTGTAGTAAAACATAGCTCATAAAGCAGAGTTCAAAGTAGAAAATAAGCTTATTTAAACAAGAAGGTTCATATACTTGGTAATTGCATTTATTGTCCCAATTTGTTCAGAATTAAGTCAATTTCATCATTACTCTTGGACTTTGGGATAGTGTATATTTTAATAGCTAAATTTCATGCACTGCTTATATTAAAGTTATAGTAAATTTTGCTATTAAACCATGGAAATGCTATTTTTTGATGTGCAGGTTATTATTATTATCTATATATAGCTCAATCTTTGCCATGAATTTTTATATTAAATATTAAATGTGAAGACCATTGAATGTGAATATTTTCATATTTATTTTTACTTAGTTCTAAAAACAGAAATGAGTGAAGACATTTATTCATAATACATGGTACACAGTGCTTCAATCTTTAAATATCTGCTATATGGCATTTTTATAGCTTCATTATAATAAACTTATGTATCAAATCTTAATTCCTAACAATCTCACAAAAAAGTTAAAACATTCAAGCCAATAGTAGTGGTATGGAGGAAATGAAATATATGCTTTAAATAACAGGTATCATATCATAGTCACTGGTCTTTTTGTCCTGATTCATACCTACCTTTGTACTTTTTTATATAATTCAATTATGCAATATGAATAACCTGGAGAAAATATTTAGGATTCTTAGATAAAATAAAGACTCATTATCTTAATCTCTTAATATGCATGCACACAGGGGTGCTAAGAGAAAATAACATGCTAATTAACAACTTTAAGTTATGAACATTGACATCAAATGAGCTCTTAAACCTTCCCAGCAGTTCTATTTTAACACCCTTTGATTTTCAGTCTCTCCCCACTTTCCTAGGAAATGATTCCATACACTGCACTTTCTTTTACCCTCCAACAATCCTCCCCAATCATCATTCTCAGCTGAGAAATTTGAATCCTACTCTTGAACAGAACTTCCAGTGACTCCTGCTACCACCTCTATCTCAGACCACATACTTTGTTGTTTCTATTATTAATGTGGAATGGTCCATCCTACAATAAATCAACCCCTCACCATGTGCAATAATTTTCATAATTTAAGTCTATGCCAGTAATGTGTTCCTCTATGCATTCTGGATTACTTCCTTCTATACACAAAATGCAATTATTTTGCAATTTAAAACATTCTTCTTGATCTTACCTCCTCTTTTGTGACCGCACTCATCTGTTGTCCTGTAAATTAGAATCATATATATGCTGTACATATTTAAAAAGGCATTGTATGTGTAAGTGCACAAATGGGTAAAAAGTAGGAGAATGGAATAAATTTATGATGCCCATATAAAATTAGATTCATTCATCAGTGCAGAACAGTAGAGACCATAGGACTAATCCCACACATCTATAGCCACTGACCTTTGATCAAGTTGTTGAGAATATACATTGATAAAATGATCATCTTTTCAATAAATGCTGCTGGAAAAAAATGGATATACACATACAGAAGAATGAATTTAGACTTCAATCTCTCACCATTTACAAGAATCAATTCAGAGTACATTAAAGACCTAAATATGATACCTGAAACTTTAAGGCTATTACAACAATATATAGGGGAACACTTTAGGATTTTGGAATAAGCAAAGATTTTCTAGTTCACACAACAAAAGAACAGGGAAAAAAAGCATCAAATCAAAGAACTTTATGGTTTTGTATAGCAAGGGAAACAAATAACAGAAAGAAGAAACAACTTACAGAATGGGAGGAAATATTTGCAAGCTATACATTTGATAATAGATTAATATAAAGAATAGATATGTGGGGCTGGCACTGTGGCGTAGCAAGTAAAGCTGCTGCCTGCAGTGCCAGCATCCCGTATGAATGCTCGTTGGAGTTCTGGCTGCTCCAATTCCAATCCCACTCTCTGCTATGGCCTGGGAAAGCAGCGGAGGATGGCCCAAGTCCTTGGGCCCCTGCTCCCACGTGGGAAGACCCAGAGGAAGCTCCTGGCTCCTGGCTTCAGCTCTGGCCATTGCAGCTGATTGGGGAGTGAACCAGCGGATGGAAGACCTCTCTCTCTCTTTCTCTGCCTCTCCTCTTTCTGTGTAACTCTTTCAAATAAATAAATAAATCTTTCAAAAAAATTCTTAAACCATAAGTCAAGGTTGAACTCTCAAAATTTTGAAAATATTTCAAACTACATTAAGATGAAAATTAAAAAAAAAATCAAAATTTGTTGGGCACAACTAATATTTACAATATTAAAGTAAAGTAAAATTTTAACTCCACCTTAAGTAACCAGAGAAAGAACAAAGAAAATAAAAATAACGGTATAAGTTAGTTAATTACAAAATAGAAGAACACCTAAGGGGCATGAATCAAACCAATTTCTTTCTCTTTTGAAAAAATAATAAAAGTTGATAAAACTTGTAGCAAGCCTAGCAGGAAAAACAAATTATTAAAACCTGGAAGGAAATCACATAGACATTGAAATAGTGAATGAACAGCACAAACTATTTATACATATAAATAGTATAACTAAATGAATTTACCCATTTTCTAGTAAAAATACTAAACCCTCCCAGTTCTAACAGATAACACAAAGAATTTTATCATAGAATATATAAAATTGTAATTTTAAAATATTCTAGAATATATTCTTTAAATGGTTTTATTGGAAAATTCTATAAAAAAATTTTAGTAAGAATTACTACTATAGCTATAAAATTGCCTACATAAAATTGAATAGGATGGACTGCTTCCCAACATATTTTATGAAGTCTGTATAACTCTCATACCAAGATCAGACAATGTAATACAAAGAAAGGAAAATTATAAGCTGATATCCCTAATGGTCATCAATATGACACTTTGTTAAATAAATTAGCTCATAATTTTCACCAATCCATGAAATATTAATAAATCACATTCATGTGAAATTATTCTGGAAATACATGGTATTTTTTTTCTTTTCTTATTTGAGAGGGAAACAGATACAGAGGATGCTCCAATCCGCTGGTTTACCATCCAAATGCCAACAACGGTAGTTGGGGGATGCAGACTGTGTCAGTAACAGAGCCAGAGCTAAGATCCCTGAATTCTTCATATGGGAGACATGGATTCAATTACTTGAATTATCACTGCTACCCTCCATTGTCTGCATTTACATACAACTGGAGTCAGGAACTGAAGTTGATGTCAGATGCAGGCACATTAAATGCTAGGTTAATTGCGTGCTCCCTGAATGAATGTTTGGGAAAAAATCTGTCAATTAAGTCAAAAGCAATCAAAGAAATCTTTCAAAATAAGTCAAAAGAAGGAAAACATAAATTGCTATATAATTGATACAGAAAGATCTTATATCAAAATTTTATATTCATTCCTTTAAAAATGTACTAAAATGTAAGATAAGTTTGTCAACATGAAGAAAGATTAAAAAAAAAACCATAGAATTCCTATAATTACTGGTATTGAAAGGTACTTATTCAAAGGTTGGGATCAAGACAAGACTAACTCCTTAAACTGCCCTACTAGAAGTCTGAATTGATTTAATAAGGAAAATAAAAGAAAGACAAAGCATATCTATTAGAAAAAATGAAACATTAAATGTTTACATAAGATACAATAGTCATTAAAGGCATTCTAAAAGAAAGTTCAAATATACTCTAGAATTAATACAAGGCAATTTTAAAAGGTTCTTGGAAAGGTGAAATTAAAAGTTTAGCTTGTTTTGGTGCAAAAATGTTGACATCCAAGCACAGTTGCTTCATAATATACATCTTCTGTGAGGTTCCTAAAGACCTTTTGGATGTTCATTTGTCAATATTTCAGGCCACATCTACTACATTTTTAACATTTGACATTTAGAAAGAGATATACACACAACCTCCCATCCACTGCCCCCATATATATATTTATTTAGCATTATTAATAAGTATATATATATTTAGCATTATTAATACCATCATAAAATTTATAATACCATCATCAGCTAAAATATTTATATGTAAATCTAATTAAATTTAGTTAAGAATTTGGATATTCTTCTAATTGTGATATGTTGTTTTAATGGAATTTGAACAAGAGAGTATTAAAATTAAATTTATATTCTATTAAAATATAATAAATAATTATATTCCACCACAATAGCTGCTGGAAGATAATCTGTGAATGCTCAAGAGTAGAAATATGGGACTGATTAGGAGGATATCAGTCCAATAGACACAGACCTGGTCAAAGACCATTTATTGAATATATGTATAAATATGTTGTGTATATATTGGAGGTAAAAGATGAATCTGATATAACTTGAGATATGCAGACACTTCCACTGTATGATTTGTGCTGCTTTTTTTAAGATGTAGAAGACTACAGAGGAATCATGAGATGAAAAATATTCAAATTAAAATTTTGGACATGGTAATCTTGAAATAATATTTTTTAAGGATCCAGACAGAACACACCATTGGTTACAGCAGTCTAGAGTTTAGTGAAGACATCAAAGTTCATATTTATACCATATGAAACATCCTTAGAAGAAGAACCAGGTACAGTTGAATATAAAGTTGGGAGACACTTCAACATTTTGTAGTCAGAACAGAAGACAAATGATAAAAGAAGGTGAAGAAAGAGTAGCCAGTAAAGTGGAGGGGTAAGTAAGAGTAGTACAATATCTCAGAATAAAAATTCAATTTCCATTAAATCTAGAAATATTTACCTAAGTATAGAATACCAAATACCACTGAGATTTTTAATCAACAATCACAAACTGTTCAAATAATTTGTCAATGCCAGGTATCTGTGATAAGACAATGTAACAAGTGATGGTGTGGTTCAAAATGGAAATAGGAAGGGAAGAAAAAAAAAAACTGGGTTTGGATTTTTATAGAAAACTTTGGTATATAGTATGATAAAAATAAGGAAGAAGGAAATATAGAAATAAGGGAAAGTAGATGAAGGGGGACATACATAAGAATGAATTTTTTAAATGAAAAATATCACAACATGTTTGATGGTAGATAAAAGCAGGCAGCCAATTTTATGGGGCAGTATAGTGGGTGAGAGTAAATGCAAAAATTGGATAGTTTTTGTTGCCATGTATGGTTGCATAACATATCACTTCAAACTCTGTTGATTAAAATATAAAGAACTACATCCCATAATTTTGAGAATTAAAAATTTGAATACAGATGGGATGGATCACCTTTTATTCTAGGAGACAATGACTTGGTGATAATTAGCTAACAGATGGACCAGTATGAAGGGAAGTCTAAAATGGTTTTCTTCTCATATTTGTCACCTTGGCAGGCATGGTTGGAAAGCAGAGTTTGGCTCAGATCATTGACTACAATGCATTCATGTCATACAGAAAACCAACGTGTAAGAGTCACAATATTCAGTGATTTTATGTGTGGCTCAGGGGGGTCTTAAAGATTAAAAATCAAGAGAATCTAGGTGGAATCTCCAAAGTATTTATAATGTAGTTCAAAAAGTACCAAATAAATCTTCCTCCATAATTTATTATTGAAGAAAGTCTTTGCATCCAACCAGATGCATAAGAAAGGAAATCAAAGTATGGATATACTGTAACCTTATATAGGGAAATTGAAAGTTTATCTGTTAAGCATAAGTAAAGTAAGCGAATGTCAGTACTAATGAATTGGTAGTTTGGTGGTTTGAGAAAGAGGCAGCATTTTCCTGTGAAGAACCATATTTATGCAAAAGAAGCAATAACATCACCAAAGTTTCATAGCTGTGAAATATAAAGATTTAATCTTTCCAGCCAGTGTCGTGACTCACCTGGCTAATCCTCCGCCTGCGGCGCCTGCACCCCGGGTTCTAGTCCTGGTTGGGGTGCCGGGTACTAGTCCTGGCTGATCCTCTTCCAGGCCAGCTCTCTGCTGTGGCCAGGAAGGGCAGTGGAGGATGGCCCAAGTACTGGGGTCCCTGTACCCACATGGGAGACCGGGAGGAAGTACCCGGCTCCTGGCTTTGGATCAGCACAGCGCTGGCCATAGTGGCCATTAGGGGAGTGAACCAACAGAAGGAAGGAAGACCTTTCTCTCTGTCTCTCACTGTCTATAACTCTCTCACTGTCTCTCACTGTCTAACTCTGCTTGGCAAAAAATAAAAAAAAAAATTAAAAAAAATTAATCTTTCCAAAGATTCATTTAAAATCTTTATTTTGTTAAAAATGTTTGTTTCCTTAGACACCTTTGGTTTTAAATATAAACTCATTTTTAAATTTTCTTTTGAAATAATTTTTAATATTTTTGCAAAATACTGAGTTAATAAGACAGTATAATTTCTTTGATACGTATCAGATTTTACATTTTGACGCACTTTGGCAAGAAAATTTTTTCTTAAATTATCATGTATATTTGCAGTACTACAAATTTAAAACTACAAAGTATAAAAGTTGAGCCCAAACTACATAAAAATGAATCTCATTGTTTTAATAAAGAGTATTTTGACTTCTATAATGATGTGTGTGTGTATGTGTGTGTCTGTGAGAGAGAGAGAAAGAGAGAGAGAGAGAGAGAGAGAAAGGAAAACAAAATTGTAGAAGTAAAGGGAGAGGAGATGTCAAGAAACCCTGCAATGTTGGAAAGAGGAAAGAACTGAGTAACTCAAACAACTAGCCTACATCAGTAAGAAAAGGCTAAATGAAGTGGAGGAAAGAGAATTGAAGGGGGGGCTGGCGCAGTGGCGCAGCAGGTTAACGCCGCGGCCTGAAGCGCTGGCATCCCATATGGGTGCTCCTCTTCCAATCCAGTTCTCTGCTATGGACTGGGAAAGCAGTAGAGGATGGGCCAAGTCCTTGGGCCCCTGTGCCCACGTGGGAGACCTGGAAGAAGCTCCTGGCTCCTGGTTTCGAATCAGCGCAGCTTCAGCTGTTATGGCCAATTGGGGAGTGAACCACCGGATGAAAAACATCTCTCTCTCTCTCTCTCTCTCTCTCTGCCTCTCCTCTCTCTGTGTAACTCTGACTTTCAAAGTAGATAAATCTAAAAAAAAAAAAAAAAAATTGATGGGAATACAAGATATAGCAACACACTATTTTTTAAAATTTGTCAAATACTTATCTTGAATAAAATTCTCCTCATCTTTTTGAAATAATTAATCTCTCAAGAAAATGGACAAGAAGTAAGGAAGAGCTGGTTGGCAGAACTGTAATCCAGTTAGATGGTCTGATGAGACTTACTCTAATGTAAAAGATAGGATGAACAATATACTACCATTACCTCAAATGGAATTAGTAAATGGTTTGATGACAGTTAAATGAGCCCAATGTTTTATGTACAATAAAATAAACTAAAAGAACATTATTTCCTTTAAAAGTAATGATGCTGAAACTATATAATATATTCATTTAAACTAAAGGATTTTGAACTAAAAAGGGATTAGATCATTAAATTTTTTTTGACAACCAAGATGATGGATTGTAACCATAAATATTCAAAAAGAAATTCTGGTGACAATCTAAGAAAATACTGAGAGAATTTTAAAATGTATCTGACTTCCTTATCATACTACAGATTAGCTGTCCTATTGCTATTTGCATCCCATCTGTGAACAATATGAAGAAATACAGCTGCTACTGAATTAAACTTTTCTAACTAATTTGCATCTTTATATCACTAGAGAAATTATAAATTAAAAAAAAGAACCAACACAGATGTCAATGAGAATGACCAACTTTTATATCCCAAGCAGTATATCATAAAACTAACTTTTAAAAAAATCAGAGTATTTTATCCTATTTGATTTGTCCAACAAATAAATATAATGAAATACATAGAGATTGCGGCTGGCACCGTGGCTCACTTGGTTAATCCTCTGCCTGCGGCACCGGCATCCCATATGGGTGCTGGGTTCTAGTCCTGGCTGCCCCTCTTCCATTCCAGCTCTCTGCTGTGGCCCGGGAGGGCAGTGGAGGATGGCCCAGGTACTCGGGCTCCTGCACTCGCATGGGAGACCAGGAAGAAGCACCTGGCCCCTGGCTTCAGATCAGCACAGCGCCGGCAATAGCAGCCATTTGGGGAGTGAACCAATGGAAGGAAGACCTTTCTCTCTGTCTTTCTCTCTCACTGCCTGTAACTCTGTCTAATAAAAAGAAAGACAGACAGACAGACAGAAAGAAAGAAAGAAAGATCAAAGATTTATTTCCATGATAATATGTTTTTATGTGCATACATGTACTGCTTTCTTCCTAAGCTGAATTATGAATATATCAAAGAGTTTCTTAAAAGTTTATAAATAAAGAAAAATGATAAAAGAAATCCAAGCATCAATCTTCCTGTTTATAATATTTCATTGGTACACCATTCAAACTAATGTGAGTGCTTACCAAATAAAACTCTTCCTCAAAGAACTTCTTCCTCAATCAAAAACATTTGGAAACTTCTTATTAAAATGTGTCTGTAGGCAAGTTCTTTAATATGATATCAGAAACTCTGCTGAAATGAAGTAACAATCAATTGCATTGTTACCCTCCACTTGACCATCTTACTTATGCATAATGCCTATCACTTTACTCGTGTCATTCTTAGGGTTCCAACATACTCCTCCTGCCTGTTCCTTTCAAACCACTCATCATTCAAAGTTCAACTCAAATGCTAAATAATTCCTACTATGTTTAATTCTGGAAATCTTGTCTAAATAATAAAAATGAGACCACGGTTTGTAAAATACTTTTGTGTATCTGACACTTTTGCTCATCCGGAGGATCTTAATCCATATTTAATGCATCAGATACAGGTGTTCATAAGAAATAACTACTACCCATAAAAATGATTTATTTAAGAGCAATAGTAGAGGCTAGTAAATTGAATATGGATAAAACATTACTAAGTTTATCTTAACTAAATTTAGAAAGTAGGGCATTAATAACTAGGTCTTGTATCTATGAGTAATTTTTAACTATGTTTTATCATAAGAAGTTTCCCTTAATTTTTTTTAATTTCTTTGTCTTTACAATAAGTTCATGACAATTAGATTTAACTAATAAAATGACAAATAAATAACTTTTCAAAGAATTATTGTTATTTTTTATCAGTTTTCAACTTCGTGCTTTTCTTATTTTTTACTGAATGATTAGTGTTAAGTGTAACGTTACCAACAGTGGTATGATTTTGGTCTATAAAATGTGCCAAACATTTAATGAAAAAAATATTAACCCCAAGGAAACAGAAAGTTTTGCATTCTTAATATTCTTACAAATTATGGACTCATTTCTGAACATAACAAGCTTTGGAATAATTTTGTAAAAATAAGATTATTTAGTCTGGCGCCGCGACTCAATAGGCTAATCCTCTGCCTTGCAGCACCGGCACACCGGGTTCTAGTCCCAATTGGGGCACCGGAATTTGTCCCGGTTGCCCCTCTTCCAGTCCAGCTCTCTGCTGTGGCCCAGGAGTGCAGTGGAGGATGACCCAAGTGCTTGGGCCCTGCACCCCATGGGAGACCAGGAGAAGCACCTGACTCCTGCCTTTGGATCAGCGGGGTGCACCGGCCACAGCACGCCGGCTGCAGCAGCCATTGGAGGATGAACCAACGGTAAAGGAAGACCTTTCTCTGTCTCTCTCTCTCACTGTCCACTCTGCCTGTCAAAAAAAAAATTAAAAAAATAAGATTATTTGGAGATTATTTGAGAGCTCAGTATTGAAATAATAGGTGTGTAGGAATATTGCATTGTTTGGAATATGTTGCACTCAGTCCTGATTAATTGCTTTTTAGGTAAAGTCAAACTATATTTCAAATCTTGAAATCTAAAAAAAAAATTAACAATAAAAATCACTTTTTACATTTTATAAAACACTAATGATTACATTTATAAAACACATTTATATAATACACATTTATAACACACATTTATAAAATATGGAATTCTATAAAATATGGAATTAAATTTCCTATATTTTTTCAAGAGTTCAGTACTATCCAGGTTTGTAATAATTAAGCAGATAAACATGTTTCAGCAAATGAATGACATGCAAGGCTTTATGCTAAGCATTGCATAAGACACAAAATGATAACCTCAGGTTTTCTATTCTCAAAGTTCTCGAGGTCCAGTAATGAACATCAGTCACAGAAATACTTGAGATGATTGGTAAAGATGGAGATGATTGGTAAAGATAGAGAAAATGGAATGCAAATTCTTTAAGATGTTCACAAAATGCCTTAAAAAAAGAGGGAGAGAGCATTTCGTACAGTAGTTAAGGAAATGCTTAGAACAACTGCAGTTGTATGCAAGCCATACTGGAGTTCTTAGGTTTGAGTCTTGGCTCCACAATCAATTTCAGCTTCCTGCTAATGTGCCCCTGAGATGCAGCAGGTGATGGGTCAAGTAGTTGGGTCCATGCCAACATTTTGTAAGACTTAGATTGAGCTCTGGGCTCTTGGCTTCATCATTAGCACAAGCCTGATGTTGAGGATATTTGGGCTGTGGGGCAGCATATGGAAGATCTTGCTCTGCATTTGTCTCTCTGCCTTTCAAATAAATAAATAAACTGTTTTAAAAAAGAAATAAGTTGCACCAAAGAAAAGAGTTAAATTCTCTAGAATTCTCTAGGTGGAGAAAGAAGTGATGAAAAACTTGACTGAAATGTTTAAAGCATAGACTTTTATTTATTTATATATTTACATTCAAATGTTAGCATTTAAAATATTACACCTTTTAGGAAGATATCAAGATTATATAAGTAAACTGTAGAAAATTTAATCTTACAAATAGAAATAAATATAACAAAATCTAGAAGATAAAATCATAACTCAAACAATTTATCTCCCAAAGGGTCTTTCTTGAGAAATACAGTAAATATAATGAATTAGAATAAATAAAATACAAAATAATTGCTGCACTAAAAATTGCAGTAGTAAAGTGAAAGTCTTCAGCAATAGTCTGCCAGAAATTTCAATAGGAGTTGGATAGGGAAGACTGGATACCAGATGCAGACCTTCAGGTACAAGCAATTAACACCCTTGTCATGAAATAAACAGGCAAGGTCCATTACTTATTGATCTATTGGTTAATTCACTTTTTGAAGTGAACTATGCTCCAGGAATTGTGTGCTAAACATAGAAACTACTATAGTCAAGGAGACAGACACTGCTGCTGTTCTCTTGCAAAATTAGAGTTCAGTGACAAAAGTGATATTGCACAATAAAATGTAATAAATGGCAATAAGCGTTATGACAATTAAGATCAGTATAGGAGATTATGAAACTATAGAGCATGGAAATTTCATTCAGCTAAGAAAGTTTGCTATAGTAATAAAATGAAGTGACACCTTCAACCTGAGTTGTGTTTTGTGAGGCAGTGAAAAAGTTATGTGTAATGGACATCACTTACTCAAAAAATTATATATCTATATATCACTATATATATATATCTATATATAAACATATATAGAGATATATCTATATCCATATGCAGAGGGAAAGAGAGAGAGATACTAGAGAAGGGCTTTCTGAATCTACACAGAAATCTGATCCTGTATTTCATTGTTACTAAAGCAAAATGAACCATCAAAGAGTTTTAGGTTGGATAAAATTGATATGTTATGCCATTGTCAAAATGGTTTAATCACTTATGTTAAAGGGGGAGAGAGAGAGAGAGAGAGAGAGAGAGATAGAGTCAGAGCTTTCATCCAAAGCCAGTAGCAACTAATGCATTAGTTGGCAGTTGGAATCAGGAGCCAGCTTTGGGAATCAAAACCAAGTACACTAATATGGCATGAGTGCATCTTAACCACTAGGCATAATGCCTGCTTCCAAGATATGTATTTTTTTTTTTTGACAGGCAGAGTGGACAGTGAGAGAAGAGAGACAGAAAGGCCTTCCTTTTTTTGCTGTTGGTTCACCCTCCAATGGCCACCATGACCGGTGCGCTGCAGCCAGCGCACCACGCTGATCCGATGGCAGGAGCCAGGTACTTCTCCTGGTCTCCCATGGGGTGCAGGGCCCAAGCACTTGGACCATCCTCCACTGCACTCCTGGGCCACAGCAGAGAGCTGGCCTGGAAGAGGGGCAACTGGGACAGAATCCGGCGCCCCGACCGGGACTAGAACCCGGTGTGCCGGTGCCACAAGGCGGAGGATTAGCCTAGTGAGCCGCGGCACCGGCCAAGATATGTATTTTTAAAACCCGAGAATCTTTAATAAATTTATTAACTTGAGAAGGGTCTGTGTTCTCAGCTTAGACTCCAAGCTGTGTAGATGTTCTAATCTGTGGTTAAAGTTATGGTGAACACAGAGAAAGTCAAGAAATTCCCCATGCTTTATGAATAAATGTTCTTCTTCTTTGCTGAATAGAAATGTAGAAACTTTGGGAACCAGCATGATATCAGAGACAGAGAATGGAAACAACGATAAAAAGAGAAATGATAAGGGTCAACACTAAAATGGAAGAGGAAAGAAATTACCAATATTTTTATTGCTTTCCAGAGTCTCATTATGGCTCAAAGACAAACCTTCAGTTCCAAGTAATAACAGAAACAACTTGAAATCAACTCAGCTTTAACTTACTGATGCTTTCTATGCAAGTTTTGGAGTCCCCTCTCCTGTGAAATTAGGAAATTTAAATCATCAAACATAAGTCACAAATTGGATTTTGGGGGTTGTGTCAATCTAACCTGGGTATTTGGGCTTCTTGATAAATTATGTTAGGACAGGTATGAGTCTGTGTCCTGAAGATGCTGTGTCTTCAGAATCTAGTTATGGCTTGAATTCTCTTCACCTGCTCCTAACTCGATTCATGGTAAGTGCTGTGACTTCTCTAGATTTCATTGGAGATTATTCAGTTCTGTTGAGATAATCTTTGCTGGGGCAAAAGTGAGTAATTGAAATACATCATGCGAAATCAGAGAGATATGTCAGCAGTCTACATCCATAGGACCTCACTCAGCTTTGCCTCAAAGCATCCCCCAAACCTTCTGGAAGATCTTGCCATTCTTTGCTTGTTCCAATAGGTGATAAAATGATCGCTGGTATGAGGAGAGCTTAGTAGGAGAAAGAAGAGGAAACTATGTATGTTTGAGCATTATAGGGAATAGATTCAGAGTAAGCAAAACTTGGTCCAAGGAAATAGTTTATGAAACAGTTTCCAACTGTCTAGCCAGAGTTTTTGATGACTCCTGGACTATCATATAGTCAAAAGAAGCAAAGTATAATTCATTAGATTTCTAGGTATATGTTGATGATCCATTGAAATTCTTTTATTCAGTTTCTTGATCACTCTTTAAGGAATAAGGAATAACCTCTCATATTCTATTTCTTTTGTTCATAGCCACCATACACCATGACCAACAACTATAGGCTCTCCATAGTCAAATTTCAAGACTGCTACTCTGCTATACCACTAGCTATCTTTTCATCGCACTTGCTTTCTCTTTCATCATGATTTCAATGATCTCCCAGTCCCACAAAGACTTGCAGTACTTGAGAGAAAAATAAATATTCTTTTGCATACTAGTTTCAAGTGCCAAAGTTTATAGTGTATTTCGCTAGTTCATTCTCTTCCACATGTGTGCATGATTGCTTCATATTTGCTCCTCTCAACTCATATTTCCAACTTCTACCTATACTCAGTCTCAACCTATTGTGTTGCTTCCTTTATGGTTTAGAAAACACAAACAATAATAAAAGAATTTCCATGACTGCCTTTCATCCCATCGACTAACTTGATTACATCTGTGACCATTTGCTCTTTGTTCTATGCCATAGAAGGATTATTTGACTCCATCAGAGTCTAGCCCATCCACGTGTACCCTAAACCCAAGCTCATTTTACCTACCATAAGATAGTATTTCATCAATCTGTTCTTCTCTTGTATAATTTTTTTACTCATCTAAATAAAACATGCTCTTAAGTTTCTAATTTAAGAAAAAAAGCATATTTTAACTTCCATCACTCTACAGTTATCACCTCTGCTCCCCTTAACTGTAATTAGAAAAAATTGACTATACTAATGATTGCCAATTTATCTCTCCATTTTTTCTATTGGAATCAATCCAATTAAGCTTTTTCCTTCATTATTTCATCAAAATGAAACTTTCAGATCTTCAATAATCATCTTCTTGTTAAATCTAATAGTTATTTCCCATTCTTTTAAAAAACATTCTTCAAAGACAATATGCTGATATGTTGTCCTGATTTTCTTTATACTTATATATATTTTAGTTTTATGATATATTACTGCAACTATTACATGCATGGGTTTTGTACTTATATATCTTATATTTCCTAGAAGTATTCACATCACTAGAGAATGGAAAAATTACCTAATACAATCCAAAAAAATTTTGCTTATCTCTGTTACATATTATATATTTGTATGCATGTATTTTGCATCTTATTGTGTCTTTTGGGACACAGAATAGTCAAAAGTTATCCTTATTTGTGGACTATGGATTTATAGTAGTATCAGCCTCCTGAAAGCTATAATTAATGCGGCTTTTATACCTACCAGCAATAGTAGAAGAAACTTTGCAAAAACTTTTGAATGGATGATCTAGTTTTTAAGAATCATCACCATTGATATATGATTAACAGAGACCTAATATAGTAAGAGGCAAATAGGAAATAAATAATCATCTAAAGCAAGCATGTATAGTGAATAAGGCAGATACATTCTGAGTTTTCTGAGAGCCCGTGGTGACAGATTTAAAGTGAAGGTGGAATCTTGGCAAATTCAGTTTATTTTTATTTTTATATAGAATTTTATGCAGCTGTATAGAAATACATCTTCTAGGATCTTGTAAAATGGGTGTTAAAATTTACTCATTATAATAGCAAGTCAAAATGAATTTCTGATAATAACCATGATCCCTTGAGCAGCAGACTTGGTTTTACACTAAAGACCACTTTGTGTGAAGTTAATTTTTTAATCTAAATTTTCCAAATTCTAATAAAAATAGAGTATGCATGAAGAACTTTTGTAGATTAACTAGGACTGGCTGTGGATGCCTACCATCTGGTGCTACAAAGCATGAATGGATTAGTTGTAACAGCAGAGAGAATGTAATTCTTTACACAATCAGATGGTAAAAAGGCAATAATGATCTGTGCACATAATCGATGTACAGTGTGGGGTAGACAGAATTCTGGCAACGAGAGACCAAAGAAGGAGCTAGAGTAATTCTACTTTTGGAAAACTTCCAAATTAATATTGTTGGGACATTACAATGTCCAACTGAGAACAGCATGCAGTATATTCCATTGGAAAGTTAGAATTTAGAGATGTGATTGTTCCTTTTATGTTAACTATCTGGGGGATCTGTTGGAAAGCCAATGAAAGACAATGAAATTTTTTTAAAAAAATAACAACAATACAAATTTACATGCAAACTCTTCTATGTCTTCCAGCCTAAGAGAATATGGATTAAAGATGAGGCAGCAGATACAAAAATGAGAATTATAAACAGGACAGTGGATAAATTTAAGATACCTAATTATGAAAAATTAACACTTTCTGAGATATTCAAAACTATGATGGAGAAAAAGATTAGTTAATATTTTAAATAAATATATATAGAAACTTATATGAATCAATTAATAAAAAATTAAAAGTATTTTAGAGAAAATTAATATACAATTATCTAAACATGCATAACAATGCATAAGTACACACATTAAAATACATACACAGAGGAGAGTAGGTTAAAGATGAAGGTACATATAATTAAATTTCTTTTAGCCACCAAATATACTTCCTAATAAATCATCTATAAATTGTACTTCACAATTCAGACAAATCCGTAAAACGAATCAGAAATTTAAATTATAAAATATTCAACCAAATGATAATAAGAATATTTGAACAAAGTGCTATTAATTCTTTTTTTTAACTTTTATTTAATGAATATAAATTTCCAAAGTACGGCTTATGGATTACAATGGCTTCCCCCGCATAACGTCCCTCACACCCGAAACCCTCCCCTTATCCACTCCCTCTCCCCTTCCATTCACATCAAGATTCATTTTTGATTCTCTTTATATACAGAAGATCAGTTTAGCATACATTAAGTAAAGATTTCAACAGTTTGCTCCCACACAGAAACATAAAGTGAAAAATAATAGATGATTTTTTAAATGATGATGAAATCAGATCAGACCTATTGTCATGTTTAATCACAGTGACAGTCAAGTTGGGAATTGATAATTTCTTCTTCTTCTTCTTCTTTTTTTTTTTTTTTTTTTTTACAGAAGATCAGTTTAGTATACATTAAGTAAAGATTTCAACAGTTTGCACCCCCATAGAAACACAAAGTGAAATATACTGTTTGAGTACTCGTTATAGCATTAAGTCTCAATGTATAGCACATTAAGGACAGAGATCCTACATGAGGAGTAAGTGCACAGTGACTCCTGTTGTTGACTTTACAAATTGACACTCCTGTTTATGGCATCAGTAATCTCCCTGTGCTCCAGTCATGAGTTTCCAAGGCTGTGGAAGCCTTTTGAGTTCTCCGACTCTTATCTTGTTTAGACAAGGTCATAGTCAAAGTGGAGGTTCTCTCCTCCCTTCAGAGAAAGGTACCTCCTTCTTTGAAGACCTGTACTTTCCACTGGGATCTCACTCACAGAGATCTTTCATTTAGGTTTATTTTTATTAATTAATTAATTCTTTTTTAACTTTTATTTAATGAATATAAATTTCCAAAGTACAGCTTATGGATTACAATGGCTTTCCCCCCCATAACTTCCCTACCACTTGCAACCCTCCCCTTTCCCGCTCCCTCTCCCCTTCCATTCACATCAAGATTCATTTTCGATTCTCTTTATATACAGAAGATCAGTTTACTATATATTAAGTAAAGATTTCGACAGTTTGCACCCACATAGAAACACAAAGTGAAATATACTGTTTGAGTACTCGTTATAGCATTAAATCACATTGGAAAACACATTAAGGACAGAGATCCTACATGAGGAGTAAGTGTACAGTGACTCCTGTTGTTGACTTAACAAATTGACTCTCTTGCTTATGGCATCAGTAATCACCATAGGCTCTTGTCATGAGTTGTCAAGGCTATGGAAGCCTCTTGAGTCCACTGACTCTGATCATATTTAGACAAGGTCATCCTCAAAGTGGAAGTTCTCTCCTTCCTTCAGAGAAAGGTACCTTCTTTGATGACCTGTTCTTTCCACTGGGATCTCATTTGCGGAGATCTTTCATTTAGGTGGTTTTTTTTTTTTTTTTTTTTTTTTTTTTTTGCCAGAGTGTCTTGGCTTTCCATGCCTGAAATACTCTCATGGGCTTTTCAGCCAGATCTGAATGCCTTAAGGGCTGATTTGAGGCCAGTGAGCTGTTTAGGACATCTGCCATTCTATGAGTCTGCTGTGTATCCCACTTCCCATGTTAGATGGTTCTCTCCCTTTTTTATCCTATCGGTTAGTATTTTCAGACACTAGTCTAGTTTATGTGATCCCTTTGACTCTTAGTGCTATCATTATGATCAATTGTGAACAGAAATTGATAACTTGGACTAGTGAGATGGCATTGGTACATGCAAACTTGATGGGATTGAATTGGAATCCCCTGGTATGTTTCTAACTCTACCATTTGAGGTAAGTCAGCTTGAGCATGTCCCGAATTGCACATCTCTTTCCTCTCTTATTCCCATTTTATATTGAACAGGGATCATTTTTTTCAGTTAAGTATCAACATTTAAGAATAACTGTGTATTAATTACAGAATTCAACGAATAGTATTAAGTAGAACAAACAAAAAAAATACTAGGAGGGATAAAGTATTTAGTTGTTCATCAATAGTCAGGGCAAGGGCTGATCAAGTCACCATTTCTCATAGTGTTCATTTCACTTCAACAGGTTTCCTTTTTGGTGCCACTTTTGTTGCCACTGATAAGGGAGAACATATGATATTTGTCCCTTTGGGATTGATTTATTTCACTCAGATGATGTTTTCCAGATTCCTCCATTTTGTTGCAAATAACCGGATTTCATTGTTTTTGACTGCTGTATAGTATTCTATAGAGTACATATCCCATAATTTATTTATTCAGTCTATTGTTGATGGGCATTCAGGTTGATTCCAGGTCCTAGCTATTGTGAATTGAGCTGCAATAAACATTAAGGTGCAGATCACTTTTTTTTTTGCCAATTTAATTTCCTTTTGGTAAATTGCAAGGAGTGGGATGGCTGGGTTGTATAGTAGGGTTATATTCTGGTTTCTGAGGAATCTCCAGACTGACTTCCATAGTGGATTTACCTCTTCACTTTTCTCACTGTTTCTTTTGAAGTACAGAAACTTCTCCATTTAATGCAATCCCAAATGTTAATTTTGGCTTTGACTGCCTATGCTTCCAGGGTCTTTTCCAAGAAGTCTTTGCCGGTGCCAATATCTTGCAGGGTTTCTCCAATGTTCTCTAATAATTTGGTGGTGTTGGGTCATAGATTTAGGTCTTTAATCCATGTTGAGTGGATTTTTGTGTAAGGTGTAAGGTACGGGTCTTGCTTCACGCTTCTGCATGTGGAAATCCAGTTTTCCCAGCACCATTTATTGAATAGACTGTCCTTGCTCCAGGAATTGGTTTTAGATACTTGATTAAAAATAAGTTGGCTGTAGATGTTTGGGTTGATTTCTGGTGTTTCTATTCTGTTCCTTGGTCTATCCATCTGTTTCTGCACCAGTACCATGCTGTTTTGATTACAACTGCCCTGTAGTATGTCCTGAAATCTGGTATTGTGAGGCCTCCGGCTTTAGATGGCTTTAGCTATTCAAGGTTTCCAGCATCTCCATATGATCCAGCATCATTTTCTCCAGGTCTTAGAAGAATGTCTTTGGTATCTTGATTGGTATCTCATTGAATCTGTAAATTGCTTTTGGGAGAATGGACATTTTGATGATATTGATTCTTCCAATCCATGAGTATGGGAGATTTTTCCATTTTTTGGTATCCTCTTCTATTTCTTTTTTTAAGATTCTGTAATTCTCATTGTAGAGAACTTTAATGTCCTTGGTTAAGTTTATTCCAAGGTATTTGATTGTTTTTGTAGCTATTGTGAATGGGATTGATCTTAAAAATTCTTTCTCAGCTGTGACATTGCCTGTGTATACAAAGGCTTTTGATTTTTGTGCATTGATTTTATATCCTGCTACTTTTCCGAACTCTTCTATGAGTTCCAATAGTCTCTTAGTAGAGTTCTTTGGATCCCCTAAATAAAGAATCATATCGTCTGCAAAGAGGGATAGTTTGACTTCTACCTTCCCAGTTTGTATCCCTTTAATTACTTTTTCTTGCCTGATGGCTCTGGCTAAAACTTCCATAACTATGTTGAATAGCAGTGGTGAGAGCGGGCACCCCTGTCTGGTACCAGATCTCAGTGGAAATGCTTCCAACTTTTCCCCATTCAATAGGATGCTGGCCAAGGTTTTTCATAAATTGCTTTGATTGTATTAAGGAATGTTCCTTCCATACCCAGTTTGCTTAGAGTTTTCATCATGAAAGGGTGTTCAATTTTACAGAATGCTTTCTCGGCATCTATTGAGATAATCATATGGTTTTTCTTCTGCAGTCTGTTAATGTGGTGAATCACATTGATTGACTTGTGAACATTGAACCATCCCTGCATACCAGGGATAAATCCCACTTGGTCTGGGTGGATGATCTTTCTGATGTGTTGTATTCTATTGGTGAGAATTTTATTGAGGATTTTTGCGTCTATGTTCATCAGGGATATTAGTCTGTAATTTTCTTTCAGTGCTGCATCTTTCTCTGGCTTAGGGATTAAGGTGATGCTGGCTTCATAGAAAGAATTTGGGAGGATTCCCTCTTTTTCGATTGTTCTGAATAGTTTGAGAAGAAATGGAGTTAGTTCTTCTTTAAATGTCTGGTAGAATTCAGCAGTGAATCCATTTGGTCCTAGACTTTTCTTTGTTGGGAAGGCCTTTATTATTGTTTCAATTTCTGTCTCAGTTATGGGTCTGTTTATGTTTTCTATGTTTTCCTGTTTCAATTTAGGTAGGTTGCATGTGTTCAGGAATCTATCCATTGATGATAGATTTCCCTGTTTGCAGGCACAAAACTCTTTACAGTAATTTCTGATGACTCTTTTTATTTCTGTGGTGTCTGTTGTTACGTTTCCTTTTTCATCTCTGATTTTATTGATTTAGGTCTTTTCTTTTTTTAGTTAGTTGAGCCAATGATGTGTCAATTTTATTCATTTTCTCAGAAAAAAACAGCTCTTCGCTTGGCTGATTTTTTGTAATTTTTTTTTTTTTGGATTCAATCCTGTTGATTTCTTGTCTGATTTTAATTATTTCTCTTCTCGTACTAGATTTGGATCTGGTTTGCTGCAGTTTTTCTAGATCCTTGAGATGAATTGAAAGCTCATTTATTTGATGCTGTTCCAATTTCTTGAAGTAGGAACCTATTGCTATAAACTTTCCTGTCAACAGTGCTTTTGCTGTGTCCCATAAGTTTTGGTATGTTGTGTTATTATCCTCATTTACTTCCAGAAAGTTTTTGATTTCTCTTTTGATTTCTTCTATGACCCAGTGTTCATTAAGGAGCATGTTGTTCAGTCTCCATGTGTTTTCATACTACTTGGGATTACTGAGTTGCTAATTTCCACCTTCTTTCTACTGTGGTCTGAGAAGCTGCATGGTATTATTCTAATTCTTTTAGATTTGCTGAGACTTGCTTTATGGCCTAGTATGTGGTCAATCCTAGAGAAGGTTCCATGTACTGCTGAGAAGAATGTAAAATCTTTAAATGTAGGATTGAAAGTTCTGTAGATATCTGTTAGATCCATTTGGGAAATAGTGTCAATTAAATCAGCTGTTTCCTTGTTGATCTTCTGTCCTATTGATCTGTCTATTTCTGAGAGTGGAGTATTGAAGTCTCCCAGTACTATTGTATTGGAATCTAAGTCTCCCTTTAAGTCCCTTAACATACCTTTTAAATAAACCGGTGAGCTGTAATTAGGTGCATATACATTTATAATAGTTACATCTTCCTGTTGAATTGAACCCTTAATCATTATATAGTGCCCCTCTTTGTCTCTCTTAACAGTTTTTGTATTAAAGTTTATTTTGTCTGATATTAATATGGCTACACCTGCTTTTTTTTGGTTTCTGTTGGCATGGAATATCTTTTTCCAACCTTTCACTTTCAGTCTGTATGCATCTTTGTTAGAGAGATGTGTTTCTTGTAAGCAGCATATAGATGGATTTTGTTCCTTAACCCAATCAGTCAATCGGTGTCTTTTAACTGGACAGTTCAGGCCATTAACGTTCAATGTGACTATTGATACATAGTGACTTTGCCATGCCATTTTCCCAAAGATATTTTCTAGTATATGCTTTGAGCTTCCTATGATCTTTTACTGGTAGGTTTTCTTCCTTTACCTTCTTTCATATTGATGACCATGTTTCTGTGTTTCTGTGTGTAGCAAATCTTTAAGCATTTTTGCAGGGCTGGACGAATGGTGACAAATTCTTTCAATTTCTCTTTGCTATGAAAGGTCTTTATTTCACCTTCATTCACAAATGAGAGCTTTGCAGGATATAATATTCTGGGCTGGCAGTTTTTCTCTCTTAGTACCTGGGCTATATCTCGCCATTCCTTCCTCGCTTTAGGGTTTCTGATGAGAAGTCAGCTGTGGGTCTGATTGGAGATCCTCCTAGTGTAATCTGACATTTCTCTCTTGCTCATTTTACAATCTTTTCTTTCTGTTTCACTGCAGTGAGTTTAATTACAACGTGTCGTGGTGAGGATCTCTTTTGGTTATGTTTATTAGGGGTTCTGTGAACTTCCTGTACTAGGATGTCTCTGTCCTTCTCCAAACCTGGGAAATTTTCTGCCAGTATCTCACTAAAAAGGCCTTCTAATTCTTTCTCTCTCTCTCTCATACCTTCAGGAACTCCTAGAACCCGAATGTTGTTTTTTTTAATATTATCCTGAAGATTCCCCACAATATGTTTTAGATTTCTAATTTCCTCTTCTTTTCTTTGGTTTGGCTGTATACTTTCCTGTTCTCTGTCTTCTAAGTCCGATATTCTCTTTTTTGCTTTACTCATTCTGTTTTTAAGGCTCTCTAATATGTTTGTCATTTGATCTATTGAATTCTTCATTTCATTGTGATTTCTCATCACTATCACAGTTTCCTGTTCTACTAGTTGTTTCATTTCATTTTGATTCCTCCTTAGTATTTCATTTTCATGAGAGAGATTTTCTATCTTGTCCATTAAGGATTTCTGTAGTTCAAGAATTTGTTTTTGAGAACTTCTTAATGTTTTTATCAATTTTTTGAAATCCATATCTTGCATTTCTTCTATCTCATCATCTTCATAATCTTGAATTGGGTTGTCTTTTTCATCTGGGGGCATCATAGTGTCTTCCTTATTCTTGTACCTCGGTTTCTGCATTTGTTTGGCATTGTGGAGATATTCTTTGATTTCTTCGCTGTGGTGTTTTTTCTCGTTATAGTATGACTCTAGATTATGTGGACTGTCCGCTTTTGATGGATCCTTAGAGGCTGTGATGGACAGAGAGTTCTGTTTGGTTCTTCCGTGTTAAGGGTGTGCCAAAGGTGACTCACCCAGGTTGTTCTCTCTTGCTTGGTCTCTCTCTCTCTCTCTCTCTCTCTTTTTTTTTTTTTTTTTTTGACTTTGAAGGGAAGTAATTCTGCACAGCTGGGTGGAATTGAGGGTAGTTGATGTATGAAATCTGGCTCCTGTGGGCATTAGTCTGCTCTACTCCAAGGACCACACAAAGGGTCTATGCAGCCCTCAGTGTGGTCTCATATTTCTTTGCAGTCTCTCACCGGGTTGCCAAGGTTACCAAGTTTGTGTACTTGGTGAGTTCTCTTGCCCACCCTTAGATTTTCACAGTCTCAGTTTGTTAGCTCTATACTTTCACTAGGTAAAAACCAGAGTCAGGTTTTTCTGCTTGGCTAATGGTGGGCACCACTTTACGTATGTCCAAAATGGTGCCTGCTCTTTGTCTTGCCCAGCATTGTAAGGTGAGAGGAAAGAGAGGCTAGTGTCCGTGCTGGTTCCCCTTATTTATTCTTTTTTTTTTCCTCTCTTCCAGTCAGCCTGGTGAACTTTCCCCAGCGGGGCTTTGAGCCTGGTTCCCTCTAGGCTCTTTCTGCCTTTCCCCGCCAATGACTCGGGTTACCAAGGTTTTTGTCTTACCTCCCCTTCCAGCGCTGGTGAGCAGACTCCGCGCCTCGGCTTCTGTGCTGTGGGCATCCTTGCTCTCCCCGTAGGTCCTCCGTGTCACATCCACTAGATCTGGAAAAGTTTCCTCTGCAATTTTTTCCTGAGCCTTTTCCTGAGACTACAGTAACTCCACTTTTATTAAACTATCTTTTCCTGGACTATCAGTGCACGCCCTCACTATTCCACCTTCTTGGCTCTACCCTGGAATTTGTTCTGAGTAAAGTGCTATTAATTCTAGGAAATAGAAATAAAGAGCAATTGATTATGAAATGTGATCAGTGAAAAGCACTTATGTCTAGTGATGTTGAAAAAAATTACCTATTTTATGACTGCAGTTTCAAATAACTAAATAATTTGAAATAAGAGGAGTTGTAATTGAAATAGAAACATTTGTACAGCATTTGGCCTAGTGGTTGAATCACTGCTGAAGAAGTCTTATCAGAGCATGTGGGTTTTGAGTCCCGGTTTATACTTGGTTCTAGCTTTCTAATTATGTACACTCTAAGAGGTAGCAGATCATGGATCTGAAGGTTGAGTCTCTGTCACTCACATGGGGGATGGGCATTTAGTTTCTAGTTTTCTGGATTTGTTTAGGCCTCAATTCATCTTTTGTGGGCATTTAGTGAGTAGACCAGATAATGGGTGCCCTCTTGCTTTCTCAAAACATCAATAATAATATCATGAATAATTTTGTGTCTCACTATTTTATTTATTATTTCATTAAAAATAAAATTACAGATTTCATGTGCTTCATAGATACAGTTCTAAGAATATAGTGATACTTCCTCCATTTCATCCCTCCCTCTCTCCTCTTTCTTTTCTTTCCTTTTTAATTTTTGTGATGGTGTATTTTTTATTTAATTTTTAATGACAGGATTAATCCATCACTGAAAGAGCTCAACAAGCAAAAAGTAGACAGACCACTGTTCAGCAGAAATACAGTCAAGGACTGTAAATAATAATCAAATCCCAAGATGCCAATTTCATTCATATACATTTCTTTTTCTTTTTTTTTTCTTTTTTGACAGGCAGAGTGGACAGTGAGAGAGAGAGACAGAGAGAAAGGTCTTCCTTTTTCCGTTGGTTCACCCCTCAATGGCCGCTGCGGCCTGCCCACTGCAGCTGGCACACCACGCTGATCCGAAGCCAGGAGCCAGGTGCTTCTCCTGGTCTCTCACACGGTGCAGCACCCAAGCACTTGGGCCATCCTCCACTGCACTCCCGGGCCACCGCAGAGAGCTAGACTGGAAGAGGAGCAACCGGGACAGAATCTGGCGCCCCAACCAGGACTAGAACTCGGTGTGCTAGTGCTGCAGGCGGAGGATTAGCCTAGTGAGCCGCAGCGCCAGCCCATATACATTTATTTTTGTAGTCTATATATTAGCTACTACAAATCAAAAAAAGCATGATATTTGTCTTTTTGGATCTTGGTCACTTCATTAAGCACAATGGTTTCTAGCTGTACCTAATTTCTTAGAAAATACAGTGTTATGATGTTTCTGATGCTTGGTAGTATTATATCATATACATATAAAGTATTTTCATTACCAAGTCACTAGTTGATGGTCTTCTGTATTGTTTTCATATCTTAGTTTTTGTGAATTGAGCTGCAATAAACATGGGGATTCAGGTAGCTCTTTCATATACTGATTTCATCTATTTTGGTATGTGTCTGAGAGTGGTATGGCTGTGTCATATGTTAGTTCTATTTTTACAGTTTTAAGAAATCTCCATACTATCTTCTATAATGGTTGTACCAGTTTGCATTTCTACCAATAGTGTATTAGGGTACCTTTTTCTTCACATCCTCACCAGCATCTGTTAATTTTTTGGTTTGTGGATGATAGCCTTTCTAACTAGGGTGGAGTGAATCTCATTGTGTTCTTAATTTGCATTTCCCTCATAGATAGTGATCCTGACCATGTATTCATGTTTCTGTTGGCCATTCATATTTCATCCTTTGAAAAATGACTGTTCATATCCTTTGCCCATTTATTTTTTTCACTTCTCTCTCTCTCTCTCTCTCTCTCTCTCTCTCTCTCTCTCTGTCATTCCCATTTCTTAAATGGGTTGTTTCATTGCTGAGTTTCTTGAGTTCCTTATATAGTCTGCATATTAATCCTTTATCAGATCTATAATTTGCAACTATATTCCCTTTCTGTCAGTTGCCTACTCGCTTTGTTGACTGTTTCCTTTGCAGTGTAGAAGGTTGTCTTAGCTGTTCAATTTGCTAAGCATCATCCCAGATTAATTTTCTAAGGAAAATATGTTATTAAAATAAATTCAAGTATTTGGGAGTACAGAATTTATGCTCCCAGTCTAGGTATATTCTCTTATAAAGAAGTTGTTCATAAAGCAATAGATTCTGAAGAACTGAAACAAAGAACTTCTGAAGCATATCATCTCTATAATGTATAAAAGGGGTTGGAGCATAGGGGCTGACACTTTAGTGGAATCAATATTCAAATGAACTTGTGGCAAATATAAGCTGTTTATGTAAACTTTGCAGATGGGTATAGAAGCAAGTATGAATTAGAGTCAGCAAGAAAAGTTATAGAAATAGGAAAAAAATCATAAAGTACAAAGCAGTCATTAAGATTTCCAATGATGATTCTATTTATTTATTTTAAAGATAGACTTGATTATTTATTTGTTATATAAGTGGAACAGGTATTTCAGGTGTTTCATATGCATAGTTTTAAGAACATTAAGGATAATTCCCACCCTACCCTTCCTTTCTTCCTTACTCCCTCCCTCCATTGTTCCCACCCTCTCTCCTTCTCCTTCCTCCTTCTAAGTCAGAAATTAAGAGACAGAGAAATATTTTCCATATACTTGTTCAGTCCACACAATAGCAGGGCTGAGCCAAGCTGAAGCAAAGAGTTTCTTCTGGATTTCCACATGGATGTAGGTGCCCAAACATTTGGACAGTTTTCCACTCCTTTTCCTAGGCTACTAGCAGGTCTTGGCTGGCACCGCGGCTAGCTTGGCTACTCCTTCGCCTGCAATGCTTGCACCCCAAGTTCTAGTCCCGGTTGGGCACCAGATTCTGTCCCAGTTGCTCCTCTTCCAGTCCAACTCTCTGCTTGGCCCGGGAGTGCAGTGGAGGATGGCCCAAGTGCTTGGGCCCTGCACCCGCATGGGAGACCAGGAGAAGCACCTGGCTCCTGGCTTCAGATCAGCGCGGTGTGCTGGCCATAGCGCGCTGGCCGCAGCGGCCACTAGGGGGTGAACCAACAGAAAAGGAACATCTTTCTCGCTCTCTCTCTCACTGTCCACTCTGCTTGTAAAAAAAAAAAAAAAAAAAAAAAAATCTTCAGGGGACTGACATTGTGGCTCAGTGTGTTAAGCCAACTCATACAATATCTCACATGGATGCTAGGTCCTATCTCTGCTGCTCTACTTCTGATCCAGCTCTCTGCTAATGTGCCTGGGAAGCCAATAGAAGATGACCAAAGTGCTTGGGCTCCTGCATTCACTTGGGAGACCCATTTGGAAGTACTAGCTCCTGGCTTCAGCATGGCCCAGAAAGTCAGTGTGGCAATTTGGGGAGTGAATCAGTAGCTGGAAGGTTGCAACCTCTCTGCATGTGTCTCTTCTCTCTCTGGCACCCTGCCTTTCAAATAAATAAATAAATCTTACAAAAAAGAAATACTCTAGTTGAAAATTGGGAGAAAATCTCCTTTACTTAAAATTAACTGATAATATTTTTCAACTTATATTAATTATTAATTGGGAATCATATCTTTAAATGCATTTTAGTCAAAGTCTCAATGCTCCACTAAAAAGCTACAACAAATAAAATTTTTAAAAAATCACAGTTCATTGGGAAAATAGGCAGGGATTAAAAAAAAATAATCAGGTTAAAGGACATACAACTTAACTCAAATTTTAAAATGGTCACAAAATCATTAAAAATACTTAGTATATGATTCCTATCAATCTGACAAATATTTAAAACAAAGTTTGACAAAATATTGACTTTGCAGCAAAACTAATATGCACAGGCATTTTCGCTTTATTTATTTATTTATTTATTTATTCAATGTTAGCTCCCAGAAATAAGAGAGACCAAGCAGTGTTTGTCTTTCTGTGTCTGGCTCTTTTCACTCTACATGATGTCCTTGAGTTCCAGCCATTTTGCTTCAAATGATATAATTTCATATATTCCAAAGCCAAATAATATCCCATTGCATGTACATATATATACGCATATATATATATATATATATATATATACAGACACACACACACACTGTATTTACCATATTTTCTTCATCCATTCATCTGCTGATGGATTCTTTGGTTGATTCCATATTTTGGCTATTGTAAACAGTGCTGCAATAAACAGAATTGTGCATGTATCTCTGATACAATATGTTCATGTCTTTTGGATCTATGCCCGGTGAATTGTTGGATCAAATTGCAAGTCTATTTCTAGTATTTTATGACATCTTCATTCTGTTTTCCACAGTGGCTGCATTAACTTGCATTCCCACCAACAGTATTTAAGATTTCCCCTTTTGCTATGGCCATACCACCCTGAACGGGCCCAATTTCATCTGATCTTGGAAGCTAAGCAGGGTCAGGCCTGGTTAGTATTTGGATGGCAGATTTCCCCTCTCTCCACATCCTTACAATCATTTATTTACTGTATTTTGGGTAATAACCATTTTGACAGAGGTGAGATGATATTTTGTTGTAGTTTGAATTTGCATTTCCTGATGGCTAGTGATGTTGAGCATTTTTCATATATCTGTCAACAATTTATATTTCTTTTAAGAACTGTCTATTGAAATATTTGCCCATTTCTTAGCTGCATTGGTTATTTTGGTTGCTGAGTTATTCAAGTTGCTGATAGCTTCTGGATATTTATCCTTTGACAATTAAGTAGCCTGAACTATTATGCATTTTTTCACCATTTTTTGGGTGTCTTTTTACTCTGTTATGTTTTCCCATTGCTGTGCAGAAACTTCTGAGTTTGATATGTCATGTGTCTAGTTTTGTTTTTCTTGCTTAAGTTTTGGGAGTATTATCCAAGAATTCATCACTTTACCAATGTATTGAAATGTTCTTCGGGCTGGCACCACGGCTCACTTGGTTAATCCTCTGCCCATGGCGCCAGCATCCCATATGAGCACCGGGTTCTAGTCCTGGCTGCTCCTCTTCCAGTCCAGCTCTCTGCTGTGGCCCGGGAGGCCAGTGGAGGATGGCTCCAGTGCTTGGGCCCCTGTGCCCGCATGGGAGATCAGGAGGAAGCACCTGGCTCCTGGCTTTGGATTGGCACTGCGCCGGCCGTGGCAGCCATTTGGGGAGTGAACCAACAGAAGGAAGACCTTTTTCTCTGTCTCTCTCTCTCTCTCTCTCTCTCTCACTGTGTGTAACTCTACCTGTCAAATAAAAAAAAAATATTCTTCCTACAGTTATTTCTAGCAACTTCATAATCTCCAATGTTAAATTTAGGTTTTCCATTCATTTTGAGTTGATTTTAGCATGTGATGAGATGGAGGGGTCTAATTTCACTCTTCTATGTATATATATTCACGCATTGATATGTACATCTAAACATACACATATGCACACACACATATATATATATATATATATATATGCATGTATACATATGTTACTGAACAGACTAGCCTTTGCACAATGTAAGGTCTGGACACTTTAGTCAAAAATCTATATATGTGGGATAATTTCTGGGATTCCTATTCTGTTCCATTAATTTTTGTGTCAGTTTTTATGCCTGTAGCGTGCTGTTTTTATTACGATAATTTTTTAGTGTGCTTTCACTAAAACATCTATGCTAGCATTTTTTCTAACTGGGTATTATAATCTAGCCGAATGTGATGTCCAGTTCCAGGGAGATTTCTATATTTTTTCTCTGGAATCTATTGAACTATTGAAATATTTGTTGAAAAGGGCCAGGAAATTGCAATATTACAGTTAAATGACTGAGGCTCGAAACATCTAAGGCAAACAAGGAAGCTTAGCATATGCCAAGGGATGTATGTCACAGTAGAGTTGCCTGCGTTTGAGAATTTACACTTATACAGATACACTGGCTAAGAAAAAGTACTCTCTAAAGGTGCAGAAGAGATCAGCCTCAACCCCTCTGAGAGATTCTTCAAATTAGATATTTTCATCCTGTTATTCATGGAGTAGTTAAAAAAAAAAAAAAACACACACACACACACACAAGGAAATTACTCAAAGCTACATGTAGGGGCAGAAACTGTGGCCCAGCAGATAAAACCATTGGCTGCAGTGCTGACATCCCATATAGGTGCCTGTTTAAGTCCTGGCTGGTCCACTTCCGATCCAGCTCTCTGCTATGGCCTGGGAAAGCAGTAGAAAATGGTCTTGGCCCCTGAACCTACATGGGCAACTCAGAAGAAGCTCTTGACTCCTGGCTTCAGATGGGCCCAGCTCAGACAGTAGCAGTCATTTCTGATCTAGCATTCTGTTAACACACCTGAAAAGGCAGTGTAAGATGGTCCTGTGATTTGGGCTACTGCAACCCATGTAGGAGACTTGGATGGAATTCATAGCTCCTGCCTTTGGCATAGCCCATCCTTGGATGTTGCAGCCATTTGGAGAAAGAATCAGTAAATGAATTCATGTCTGACAGCACTTAGGTTTACCAATTTTTCATAACATTTTGAGGGTCCTTTAAAAGTTCATGAAAAATTGAATTAGAAAATAAATGTATCTTGGTCCAAATTAAAAAATATATATTTATTTGAAAGAATGAGAGAGAGAAATCCATTCACTGATTTGCTCCTCAGGTGGTTACAACAGCCAGGGCTGGGCCAGGCTGAAGCTGGGAGCTTCACCTTGGTCTCCCACATGGGTGTCAGGGGCCCAAACTCTTTGGCCATCTTTGATGACTTTTCCCAATCCATTAACAGGGAGCTGGACCCAAAGTGGCACCAGGACAGAAGCCAGCACTGACATGGGATGCTGGCTTCACAAGTGCCAACCTTACCTGCTATGCCACAATGCCAGCCCTCGTGCAAAGCAAATTTAAAGTGCATGCCTATCAAAGGTATTTTCTGGAGAAGGAAGTACCTGTATAGTAAATGTGTGACATTTATGAGTAATGCTAGCTCCAAACTTGCCAAAACTTACTTAGTTGATAAAATTTTTGATCAATTAAAAAAATGGCATGACTTTTGAAATCTCTGAATGCCTTGATTCTCACTACTATCATTCTTTATTGAATTTATTTCTTATTAAAATGTAATTTTTAATAACTTTTTATGACAGTATTATGTAATTTTTAAGAATGAGTATATGAGAATGCTGCTTGTATAGTACTATACACCTCATATGTGTTTCTATTTATTTTCTTAGTAGTTTTGTGATAGGTATATTCCATATATATTGCCTATGAGAAACACAGAAGATAATATATCTACAGCCATTTTTATGAGTTTACAATGTATTTTTCTATCTTGTTTCATATGTATGCTATATAACATACACAAATGAAAAATATTTTGTTGATTTAGAAAATGATACAGAATGCAAAAACCGCAATTTTGATAAATGAAAATTGCTTGCAATACTTGATTATATTGAGTGTCTTGTCTTTCTTGACCTTTTAGTTAGGTAATGAATGAAAACATTTGACAATTTTGGGTTTTAGTTGAGATTTACATTTTACATTTTGCATGTTAATCCTTTTGTTTCTTGCTGTTTCTGTTGACCCTTAACATCATTTTAATAAATGTCATAATACTAACCTAAAAAAAAAGAAATGTATGCATAGCTTTTCAATCATGTACATTTTAAATGATCCGTTTGAATATCTTTTGTAAAAAGAAAACAAATGGACAGTAAGATCTAAAATGATTGGATAAGTTATGACATTTACCTACATATAGTCTCTCTCTTTCCTCACATTTATGAAATGCAATTATTACAGAAATTTGTTTCTAATTGTTACCATGGCTTTATTTTTTTGCTACATGATAAAATATGTGTAGACACGTGTAGACACATAGTCTACAATTGATTCAAGATTGTGGTTTAAAATCCTTTTATCACCAAATTTGTGAGATGGCCCTGGAACATTCTTTAATTCTGTTTTTAGTGATAAAAAGGTTGAAGAGATTCACTCAAATTATATTGTATCAAACACCTCTTGTATTATTATCTGGTACTGGCTCTTTTCTGTTCCCTTTTATTCTATTTTACTTTTTTTTTCAATTTCCTCAGTCAGAAGGATGCATCATACATTTACTTTACTTTGCAGGTGGATACAGCTTCTGAATAAAATGTGCAGAAGTTTGTAATACATCTTCCTCAGTTTTAGAAACATTTGTTTTATTGCAATCAAACCAAGTATGTGTGGGGTAACATTCTCTTCATAGATCAAATGCAGTCTCCTCACACTACTATTTAGTTACCATGATTACGAGGCCACATAACGACCCATGCAACACTGTGCAACTTTCTTTTGGGGAATTCTGGAATATTCCTCAGTTATTTGAAGATACGTGCTGTCTCAAAACCTTCTGTCCCAAATTAAAAATATTTGCTAGGGGTTGACGATGTGGTGGAGTGGGTTAAAGCCCTGGCCTGAAGCATAGGCATCCCATATGGGCGCTGGTTCAGGTCCCGGCTCCTCTTCTTCCTGTCTAGCTCTGCTCTGGCTTGGGATAGCAGTAGAAGATGGCCCAGGTCCTTGGGTCCCTGTACCCACGTGGGAGACCCGGAAGAAGCTCCTGGCTTCGGAATCGTCGCAGCTCCGGCCGTTGCAGTCATCCGGGGAGTAAACCATCGAATGGAAGACCTCTCTCTCTCTCTCTACCTCTCTCTGTAACTCTTTCAAATAAATAAAATAAATCTTTTAAAAAATATTTGTTAAGCAAGCTTCTCAGTATTGCTTTTGATCCTGTAGTTGGACATTTATTCTGAAAGATAATTTTTCTTTTTTAAAAAAATGTTGTGGTGATTATTTTATGACTTTGGTTAAAAGGATGAAACCAAATGTCAATAATGGATTGTATTTTTTCAGAGTCTGTACTTGATATATTTCTTTATTGTTTACTTTTGTATTGTCTGTTTATATAGACAGCAAATAGTAGACTAGACCTATTTCCACACTTTCACTGGATGTCCAGCAATATGTTATCTATAATCAGGCATCCAGGTTTAAAATAGTTGTTATATCACTTCAACCATCTGATCATATCTTTGGTGAATATGTATAAGAATTCACCAAATATCTACGAATTAGATAAAAATGTCTATTTTTTACATGTTTATAGATTTCTAATTTCTAATTACTTATAATATTAATCTATAGTAAATAGATATTCACAGGCAATAGAAATTTTGAAATGAGTTAAAAACTTCATTATAGATACAGACTTATATCACTATGTTTTATAGATCTAGCATTCTCTATAAAATAATCCTTTCCCAAGTGCTGGGTTTGTACTCAACTTGGTGGTGAAATCAACACTTGTGTGTGAATTTTATTAATTTATTCATATTTATTTATTTATTTTGTTTATTTGACAGAGGGATAGACAGAGAGACACAGAGAGAGAGAAAGCACTTCCATTCACTCCTCAAATGCCTGATTTGATCAGAGCTGTCCTAGACAAAACTGACAACATTGAATTCAATGCAGTTCTCCCATATAGGTGACAGGGCCCCAACTACTTGAGCCATCACTTGCGTCCTCCCAGGGTGAACTTAAGCAAGAAGCTGGAATTGGAAGCACAGCCAGGACTCAAACCCAGGGAGTCCAATATCAGTTGCAGGCATCCATATGACATCTTACCTGCTGGGCCAAATGCTCACCCACATGTGTGGATTTGAAAATTCCCCACCTGACTAGCTTCACAATGTTTAGAAGCGAGTAATTATTTGGATATAATGACATCAGACCATAATAACAGTGATTTTTTTAACAACATGGAAATTGCTGCTAAAATGTGCTGTTTGAGAAGTTTTATTAGCATACCATTTTATTAGTAAAGTGCTATGTGTATGCAGTTCAATTTAAAATAATCCTTATATCAAAGAGGCATTTTTTGGGTGACATATCCTGCAATACTTCACAACTAATAGCCATTTTCAAAATGCTTTGTATTTCACTTTTCAAGTTCACTTTTTCTGGAAATTCACAGTTGCTTTATTAGTTATCTTAATTTTTTAAATAGACATGAAATATACATAATTATAGGTTATCATGTGATGTTGTAATACAGGAATAAACTGTGTAATGTTCAATTAGAATAAATATACCAGTTCCTCAAACATTTAACATTTATCCACAGCTAAAACATTCCAAGTCAAATCTTACTGGGTTTTATAGAGTAATATTATCTATTGTCACTGTACTGAGAAATATAAGCCCAGAATTTTTCACTTTTAATTTCTTAGTACCCAGTCATCTTTCCCCTTCTGCCTCCTTAGCCTCTGTAAACTATCATTACACTTTCATCTTTAGTAAGATATCCTTTTTGTAGACTTAATTTATGACTGAGATCATGCAAAGCTTTGCTTATTTTGCTTAACAAAATGACTTCCAGTTCTGTTTATGTGTTGTAAATGCCAAGATTTCATCCTTTTTATAGTTGATTCCATTATTATTTTTAATATATATATTTCCATATATGTATATTTCCATATATTATTTTTAACAGCAACTGATCACCCAATATAATTTGCAAATATTTTCTCCTGAACAGAGATAGTCTCTTCACTCTACTTTTCCCTTTGTGGTTCAGAAACATTTTTGATTAATGCAATCCTTTTTGCCTGTTTTGGTTTTTTTTATCTATGCTGTTGAAATTATATCTAAGAAATCTCTGCCAATGGAGTTTTTGCCCTACATTTTCTCCTATTAGTTTTGTTGTTTCAGGTTTTTAAGTATTTAATTCATTTTAGCTGATTTTTATGTAATGGGTGAGATAAGGATCCAATTTAATTCTTCTGTATGTGGATATCCAGTTTTCCCAACACCATTTAGTGATGACATTATCATTCTCTCATTATGTCTTCTTGGTCTTCTGTCAAAAATCAGTTGACCACCAGGCTGTCTATTCTATTATGAGATGAGTTCTAGAGAGAAGCATTTCATTGACATTTAACGAATAAAAAAACTAAACTGAAGAGGAAGTAAGGAAAAGTATTATATTTAATTTAAATATGGAGAATCAGGGTTGGAGAAATAAAATAAGGTTACATTGCTTTAAAGGATGAGATGAGATTCAATCATACCTGGGCCCAAAACTTTGTCTTCTGTGCTACATAATTTTCATGCTGTAGCTTTTTTCTCTTTCTCTATGAACTGTTAAAGCTGGAATAACATTGTCTTACTGGAAGTTGCACTGTTGATCATCTCCCAGAAGCCTCAGGTCTCTCCTAGGATGTGCCCAGGAGCATGACCTCAGTTTCATCCTTGAACCTTTGCTGAATCTCTTCGCTGTAAGAGACTTCTGTAAGCAGGTCTCTGAAATGAATAGCCTATTGATAACTTACCTGTTTTCTTCAGGTCTCCAGGTGAGTTGAAGTACTTCTACTCCTTGTTTTGCATAATAAGAACAAATTGAACACTTGGTCTTGCCTGCTCTTTTTCATGGGATCTTTACGGAAGCCCCCTTTCATTCATTCAGACATGGCTGGTCCTGTTTTACAGAAATACTCACAAGGAGCCTTCTTTTCTAGTTCTGGGTTTAAGTTATGGCATTGGCATCACATCGGCTCTGGCTCTGAAAGCAAAATGACCTTGGATGTTAAGTGTGCACAGAGGGAGAGATCACATAACTAAATAGCAACCAGAATAAATCCATTTTAAGTATTCTTCTACATTTACAAACTTTCCAAAGGCCCTTAATGAATTGATCATTTCACTATATTTTCTTCTCCTTTGAAATTATTTTGTTCTTCATTTTCATATAACACTTACTGTGTTGCATTATAATTAATCTGTAATTCATTTTCCCTACACAATAATCTTTGCTACATGAGATATTGTCATACAACATAATTTTCAGTAAATTACTGATACAGTTGAACACTCTCTGGAATATATGCATGTTTAAATAAAAATACATAAGTAGTAGAATAAATGAAAGTGAATTAAATATCCACAACTACATGACCTGTAACTAACAAAAATAAGTAAAATATAAATAACAGTTATTAGTATGTGGAATTAAAACATACATATTTTTCAAAGATATTTTTTAGAAAAAAGTAAGGTGATTTTCATTTAGAATGAAAAATGTACATATATAAAATTTTTTTAATTCACTAGTAATAAAACAATCAGGCAGATGTTACAACCAATTCAAAAACAGTCAAAATAATTGACGTTTTATATATGAGGAATATTGAAATGAAGGCAGAAGGTAGATTTTCCCCCTCACAGGGAGAGCTGTTATTTTTTTGCTAGATAGACTACATTTACATATCTGTATATAAGAATCATTTTTTTTATAGGTCATCAACCACTTAGGAAATTATAAAACAACAATGATATAATCAGTGTATATTTTTCCATTGAGTCATAAGTTGTTCCCAACAATACTAAAATCACAAAACTGTCAGAGACTAGCTGAATTTTTCTTTCCTCAGTAACAAAAGTTCGGTGAATTTTAGCTGGAGGAAAATTTAACATCTCTAGCTGTGTTGATGGGCATCTTTTCTATGTATAATGCATTGGAATAATTATTCAGAGAAATTTGTACAAGGAGAGTTTTCAGGTAATGCCAGCAAGGTCAGTGTCAGCTTAGATTAACTGCAGCATGGTATCTGTCAACCAAATTAGTGCTGCCTAGGAGGGCAGTTTAACCTGAGCACTCACCACTCCTGCAATGCTTACCTACATGAATCAGCAGTTCTTTCCACCCCGTTCTTCTCCTCAAGGTCAAAAGGATCTTACTATCCCTGTAGGCCTTACTTTCTTGCCAAGTGGTCTGTATCGCTTGATAGCTGACAAATAACACATTACCCACTGTATTTGACAAACTGCCCATACTGATAAATCACAACTCAGTGGAATTTACCAAGAAGTATCACATTAAAATTGTGTGTCTTTGTATGTGTGACATGAAATTTTAACATACATAGGAAACAGACTTTTTTGAATACACAATACTTAAAGTTTTATTAAAAAGGAATTTGAAATTGATCTTAACTAAATGTGATCTGATCACAGAATCCATACTGGATGGGGAAACCTAACAAATTTGTACCTGTCCATTTCTAACAATCGTTTCATAGATGTTGAGCAAATGAACAGCCTTTTAGAATATTTTTCTAACCTGACATACTTTCAAATCCTTCATAAAACTAAAAGTTTTAGAATATTGTCTGTCACTGATTGTATAGGAAAGATTATTGGATAATAAAGATGCAAAAACAACTTTTAAATAGACATGAAATTACATGTAATTATGGATTATCATGTGATGTTGTAATACAGATATAAATGGCATAATGTTCGATTAGAGTAAATATATCTAGTTTCTCAAACAGCATTTCTCCACCATTAAAGCATTCAAAATAAAATCATATGTATATGCTAAATTATTTTTATTTTAAGTAAAGATGTGCATCCCGCTTCAAGAGAACAATTTTGTAAGGGGCTTAGTTAGAGATTTGGGTTGAACTACCTTTGTGATTCACTGCGGTGTTTGAGCAGAGGTCTTACGTTCTCAAGAGGGCCAGTGTTGTGGCAAAGAAACAAAGCCACTGCCTGAGAAGCCTGTTTCCCATATGATCATCAGTTCCTGTCCCAACTGCTCCACTTCCAATCCAGCTCCCTCTGATGGCCTGGGAAAAGCATTATAAGATGACTCCAGTGTTTGGGCCCCTGCTACCTACTTGGAGACCCTGATGAAGCTTGTGGCTCCAAGCTTCAGCCTATCCTAGCGCTGGCCATTGCAACCATCTGGGGAGTGAGCCAGCAGATGGAAGTTCCCTTTTTCTCTGTCTCACCATTTCTGTATTTTTGACTTTCAAAATAAATAAATACAGCAGAAAAAAATTAAAAATCTGGGGCCGGCGCCATGGCTCACTTGGTTAACCCTCCGCCTGCTGCACCAGCATCCCATTTGGACGCCACGTTCTAGTCCTGGTTGCTCTTCTTCCAGTCCAGCTCTCTGCTGTGGCCCAGGAAGGCAGTAGAGGATGGCCCAGGTGCTTGGGCGCCTGCACCCGCATGTGAGATCAGGAGGAAGCACCTGGCTCCTGGCTTCGGATCGATGTAGTTCCGGCTGTAGCAGCCATTTGGAGGGTGAACCAACGGAAGAAATACCTTTCTCTCTGTCTCTCTCTCTCTCACTGTCTAACTCTATCTGTCAAATAAATACAATTTAAAAAAATTAAAAATCTGTTCTGCCCCTGCTTTAAAAAAAAGAAAAAAGAAAAAACTGAGTTAACATCCAAATGTTAAGATTATTCTTTCAGAGAATCTTTGCACCAGGACTCCTCTTTCAGCTTGCCAGACAGTCTGAGTTACCCTGATGTCTGAGGCCCTTCTTATCCAATGTGCTTTGCACTTGTTTCTCCTTTTACATGTGTCAAACATGAGTAGCATTATTTAGGTTTCCCATGCCTATACTAACTCTCTCCCCTACATTTCACTGACACTATCCCTGATAAATATTTTGTATCCCTAATTCAGTCTTGGCATCTGATTCATAGAGGGCCCACATAGACAGAGCCTACTAGCTACAAGGTAATGTTATCTTGAAGGTAGTATTCATATAATTATACCACACACACACACAAACATCTTATACATTTTCATTTAAACCTGTATGCCAGTAATGATATAGATGTGACTGTCTCCTTGTTAAAGATGAAAATGTTTTAGGTTCAGAGGAATATAAATAAGATATCAGCAAGGCAATAAGTTCATAGAAAATGGACTTAAACAAATGAATTTTGATGTAATAAATTTTGAAATCCATATAGTTTTATTTTCTTAGTATTTATTTTATTTAAATCATAGTGAGGGAGAGAAGGGGTGAGGGAGAGAGAGACAAAGAGAGTTTTCATCTATTCTTTCACTCCTTAAAAGGCCACAATAACTGGGACTGGGCCAGGCCCAAGTCAGCAACCCACAACTTCATCCAGATCTCTGATGTGGGTGTGCCCAGGTAATTGAGACATCCTTCACTGTTTTCCCAGGCCCATTAGTAGAGAGCTGTTCCAGAAACAGCACAGCCGGGACTCAAACCTGTGTTCTCATATGGGATGCTGGCATTCCAAGTCGAAGCTTAGCTCAATACACTACACCAGTCCTCATGCACAATATTTTAGAGTACTCATTTTCTATGAATTATTTGAAGACCATGTTCATAGGCATAGATTTCAAGATATTTTACACCAGAATCAACTTATTACTTATTCAATTTTTCTATGAAACTTTTGAAGTACCTTTGGGTATGAATATATTTTTCATATTCTTAAATGTTTTATATTCCATGCTTTGAAGACTAATAAGTTCTAACCAACACATAGTTTTTTATTGTTATGTTAAATATATAAAATAGTAATTTTTATATAAAATAAATTTCCTTTTTCTTTCAATGGTAATTAAGGATAATGTTTGATTTCTGAGTAGAGTGGATGAGGATAAAAGAAAGTAGAAAGAAGCCCTAGTGCACGCTTTTTGTGCATAAGAGCTAAGCCAGATGGAACGAATAGAATGAAAGCAGAACACTGCGTAGTCTAGAGATTCAGTATATTAATAACTTGAATTGTCCATGCAATGGCTCCTTGTTGTTAGTTTTATTTAATTTGACTGCTGCTTGCTGCTTGAAACAAACCATAACATATGGGGTCCAGCCTGGAAAGCAAACTATGCCAGCCCTTTTTACCTTCCACATTCTCATCTTTCCAGTCAATAAGGAAATGTGGGAAAAAGAGAAATTATCTGAAACATTTATACCTGTAATTGGTAAAATATCCTATAGCAAAAAAATTTCTTTGTGCTTTTCCTATTTCAGAGGTTTTGAGAGCGTCGAAGCTGTGTGCACAGGTAGTTTTGCTTTTTATTTGGCCCTGACTTGCCCTTAAATTTCTTTGGCATTAATGTTTTCAAATAAAAGCCTGTACAGGAGTGGAAACTGAAATTCTCTAATTAAAGTGGGAGGAGATTTTCAAATGCACAAACAAAGCAAACAAAACAAAAAAAGCAAACTTAGAGAGTGACCAGGTTATATTAGAATGAACTTTAGAAACCAACAAAAGCTGTGAAAGGACATTGCTGTCTACCAGTTCTCATTCCACTTTTCAGATTTCTTCAAGATTTTAGGATGTTGATAACTCCTCCTCCTTTAATTTTCCTGCTGCTGCTTTAGTCACACAAAAGGGGTTCTTTCTATCTAAAGTGAGCTTCCATCATTTTCAATTAATTTCTACTCTTTCTTATAAAACAATGCTGATGCACAAGGCTACCATCCTGTTTCACCTGTGGCAGTGTCTTTTCCACTAGAGCCCTTCTCACGTGAGCTTTGAACGGCATGTCTTTTTCCTCTTGCTTCTCTAGCACTTGACATGGAATAGTCAGCAAATCTTCACACTGTCATTTAATTACTTCAGTCTGTCACTATTCTAAACTCCCAACCTAACCATTCAATTATTTGTCATTTAGACTGTGACTCTTTCAGACTAGTTCACTTGCCATGCAAAAATGCATCTGAATCTAATTATTTAAAATTTTATATGCGGCCCAGTGTTGTGGCATAGCAGGTTAAGCTGCTGCCTTCAATGCCAGCATCCCATACAGGACCAATTCGAAAGCTGGCTGCTCCACTTGCTGTCCAGTTCCCTACCTGGGAAAGCAGCAGAGGCTGGTTCAAGTCTTTGGGCCCATGCATCCACCTGGGAGACCTGAAGAAGCTCCAGGCTCCTGGCTTTTACTTGGTCCAGCCCATGCCATTGCAGCCATTTGGATATTGAACCTAGAACCAGCAGATGGAAAACCTCTTCTTCTCTCTCTCTCTCTTCCTCTCTCTTTCTGTAAATATGCCTCTTAAGTAAATGAAAATAAATCTTTAAAAATATATGACCAGGTTAAAATTAGGTATATTCAAAATCATTGATCTACACTCTTCTCTCCAAAATTGCCTTTTTTATTCCTTACACATCTTTGTGTATATCCCTGATTTGTTCAATGTGAAAGGAAAATCTTACTTGTCTGTGGAAATTCTGCTTTCTAATCCAGATGGTATTGTCTTTGTTCTGTGTCCTTATAGTCTCTGTTTATACAGCTCACTGATACTAGGTCTTCTTGATTTAAACGTTACTTGTGCTGTGTTTGCTATGTTGGATTTTATAGCCGTGTGTGTGTGTGTGTGTGTGTGTGTGTGTTCCCACGCGCACAAATCAGAAAGATACAAACAATATTATATATAAATATAATATCCTCAATTCAGTCAAAAACTAGTAGAGAATCTGGAAAAGGACATTTGTTTCTTGTAAGGGAATGAAATAAATAAATAAACAACAGAGGGGAAAGGATAAAGAGATTTGGACTGTGGCTCAGGGAGGTGGGTGAGGGGAAACTGCAGAGGAGAGCTTGGCAGTAGAAGAATCATCAGAGCTCCCTGTGTAGTTTAACTCCACATGAGCAGTTCACAGTGAAGTGAGAGAAAGAGAGAAGTGGAACACAGCCAAAGTGGCATGAGGCAGGCAAAACCGAGCCAGCAGCACGAATTCTCTTGGCAATGGAAGCACTCCTCTTGTAGGAAGTCTTGAAACAGCAACGATGGTAAGAGGGAAGGTTCTACCCTCTAACTTGGAATCTGGTAGCAGGAAGCAAGGGCCTACAATGACAAACCTAGTGACAAGCACACAGAAAAAATTTATTGTAACTCAGGCAACTCCATAAATGATAGAATACTCAGTGACTTTTGAGAATATAAAGGAGGTGGTGCTATTTGCCAAATCTCAAGAGGTGCCTTTTGTTTAATTTATATTATACACATGGAATAATGTCATATAAGGAGAGGTTTGGTAAGATTTTGAAATATTTGGAAACTTGTTATCTAACTTGTAACTTTTTTTCCTGTAAGGATACAAGTTACCACTAAGATAAGTTGTTGTCATCATCATTATTTCTATACACATGTAACAGAAACAAAAAATCAGTTTTAGTGTCTGTTTCCCCTGCCCCAGTACTAAGAATTGATGTGAGAAGATGATTTCTAATGAAATGAGATTATAATTAAACTCTCCTCAATAGATGAATTTTAGTAACATGAGCCAATTGAATTAGAAATATTTACACATCCACACACTTCACAAAAATTCCAGAGTTTTCTGTTTCTCAGAAAAATTGTCACAATGCAGGGTGTCATAATCAGGCAAAGATTAATAAATAATGGTCAAAAAGAGGGAGGCAAATGCAATAGCTAAAAAAATGGACAGTGTATTTGGAAACTGACATAGTACTTGAGGTACCTAGGAATGGTTACTGTTAATCCAGAAAGTACCAGAATGTACCTTGAGGATATAAAATTTGCTATACTAAACTGTGATTATGCTATTTCTGTTTCTAGGTGTAACTAAGATTCTAAGAACTACATCTGTATATCAATCTCTAATGAAACATCCATCCTTTAAAGATATTAATCCACTAACCAAAATACAAGCATATTTGACATAAGCATTATTATTGTAAATAGCTGGCTCATTAGGCTGAAGTAAATTTCAACTGATTTTTAGTATAATTTTGAGTGAGGAAGATATATATGATGTAAATTTAAGTGATTTTATCATATGAATTTCTCCTCTCCACAAAGACATGTTAGACTACCTATTTAATACTGAAACTTTGAGATGCTCAAACTCAGTCTTCTGAATAATGCTGGTTAAATTCTCATTTTCTAAGACTCTTGTTAGTGAGGTGCCAAAGAACACCTGATTATTGATTTTTTATGTAATGGTGTAGCTGGGGAGGCTTTGATTTTTGTCTTTTACTTTGCATGGTTCACATTACCTGTCAAATCTAGTGACATCATGTATCAGTTTGATTCTAAGTACTTGTTGTCCTCAAGCCATGAGTGCAACACTATCCATCCTATGAAGGGTTACATTTTCAGTGGCCAATCAATCACAGTGTATGATAAAGTATATCAATCTTATTCAGCGAGGATGGCATTTCCTGATCTCATTCTCCCATTCTAAAATACCTTGGGGGTACAAGACCTATAGCTTTTTGAGATTGAGAGAACCATAATCTGCCATATTTTCAAAGAGTGAATAGCTTGTTGACTGACATTATGTCTTATCAACATTTCTAGATTGCTATTTATCACATGGATATTTGGCTTTCTGAACTGATTTGTTTTACTGAGAATTATAATTGCATATTTTCTCCTGCTGCTGCCAAGTATGTAAACTCACTGATGCAGTGTTATTAAAAATCCACATGTTATTTTATCACCAACTTTCCTCCTAAGTTTCTGACAGATCTTGATAATGGATAAGCATATGCAGCCATTCACTGAGCACATAACAGGGCATGAGTTAGATGAGACAAGGCAGGTTACTTTCCACTCTTAAAATTATATGACTTTACTAATAGCATTTACCACAGTCTAGACAAATTAGAATTCCCAAGGAAAGGGGGGCAAAAAGGAGAAAGAAAGAAATCACTTTGACATTGCAAGATAAGGTTACTTGTGGTGACAGAATTAGACACATCTAACAAAAGAAACCCAATTATCCTTTTCTGAATCTTTAACTTACAGACATGACCACAATCCATTTAGATGATCAATTAGGAACTTTAACCCAGGAACACCAACACATTAGTGATATAAAATTCATTGGTATAAAGTTTTCTTTTACCTTTTATTTTTCCTGTTGTCATCATTGATTTAAAATATAAGCAGTTTTTTGGTGAATTAGATAAGTAGTAATCAGATATGCAAACTTTGTATTCAGTTTTGCATAATGGTCAAAAATTACTTAACTTCTTAGGTTTTCTTGACAAATATGTTTGAATAGATGTGTATTATTTACCATATCCAGAACATAAATTTAAATGCAATGGACTATATACGATAGGCAAAAAAAAAAAAAAAAAAAAAAAAAAAGCTGCTTAGTTTAGAAAGAACAAATAAGTCTTTTGGTTAGTCACAGAGTGGTTAGCACTCATTCAAGTCATTAAATTGGACCATTTAATGTTACTTTTGAAAATTATACTTATTTGGATATTAAAAGAAGATTAGACATAGATTAAATGTTTATTATATTCCCTGGCATTCTTCCAGAATTTACATCAGGTACAACATAATGATAAGAAAAGTGCAGAACTACTAGAATTTTACTATATGCAGTTATTATTTGATTTTGTAAATGTCTCAGGATCTATGTTTTGATGTTGTAAATGTCTCAGCTCTCAAAAGCAAAATTTATTAAATGTATATTAAGTTCAGGCAGTTTTATATATGTTACCTTAATACTTGTCAATAAATTAAGGTTGTACACAAAAATTAAGGTAGTATATATGGTACTGTTTCTACATATAAAAATGGTAAAATAGAAAAACAAATATAACATTCCTATGTCTCAAAAAGTAGGCAATTTTTCCAGTCACAGATTTTATTACTGTCAGAGTCATTTATAGAAACATTTGCTCCAATTTTATTTAAAATACTATTTCTTCATTTGGCTGTCTCACACACACTCATTCCATCTTACATCCTTCTTACCTCTTTCACCCCTACATGTTTATCAGTTTTTATCAATGACTAAATCTGATTTATTCTGGTCCATATATTTTGTTTCCATGATTTGCTAATTGCATGGTTGAAATGAGTATTTCTCATCTCAGAGCCAATCTAAATTTTTGCAAATGGAACTAACTGTTTTTCTGGGACCTGCTTACTTTGGGGTAAGTCACCTAAGTCAAAGTTTGGGTGAGGGTGTCATATTGTGTTCTGCACATATGCTAATAAAACTAAATGGCAATTTCATCACCATTTATGTCCCCAAATTCTGCATTTGCATTATTTCCATATATACCCTAATTTGCTCATGGTGACTACATAGCGTCTAGTTAAAGATTCAGTGTGTAAAACTTTTATATCTTTAGGATGGTCTAGTTCTGTTTTGAACAATGCCATGTGCAGAAATCTATTAAATGGAGATTGAAGGAAAGTGATCATTCTCCTGACTAAAAGTTAAAGTTCTTTAGAGGCATTTACTTTTTAATGTTCATGTTTCCTTTTGTGAGCATAAACCATTATGTGAGCATGAAGGTAAAAGTCTCACATTGAAGAAAGAAAACTGAAAAAGAAGAAACTTATATTTCCTTTGTTATCATTTAAATATTTTGTTGATATTGGAGTGCATACTTGTGACTTTGTATATTCATGTGTTTGGGGGGGGGTGTGATAAATCTCTGTGGAATTAACACTGGAGATGGTTCTATAATATGCATCCTAATTCATGCAACCATGAAGTCTAATTCTATGATAAAATTGGAGTTAAATCACTAGCCCTGCTCATATCTAAACACCTTGAAAAACCTCTTTCCAATCATTGGTACCTTGGACACCGATCATTAATAAAATCTGAATTGAACCTCAACTTTCTTGAGTAGTGTGCTGTGACTACTTGATGGGAGAGGGATTTGTTCATGAATTAAGTAATAAAGTTAATACTTGATTTCAGGATTCCTGAACATTTTTAGTGGGACAATTAGACAGCAAGAGAGTAGGTTTCCTTGAAATGCATCAAAACTCTGGAAAAAAAAAAAAAAAACTAAGAAATGCATCAAAACCCTAAAAAGGGTCGGGGCGGGGGGAGGAATTGCAACAGCTTTCCATTTAGTTCCTTTTAGATTCTTTTCGAACATACTGTATATTTAACCTCAGACTCTAAAAGTTTACTAAAATATAAGCCCTCTTGCTCTCATGTAGGACAGTGCTTCTTACGTAGAAAACTTTCAGAATATAAACGCCCCAAGTGTACATTAAGTGAACAGCAACTGTGCTTGCTGTAAGGGATGTAAGAAAGACTTATGGAGTAATAAATAAAGCTGAGGGAAAATGTTTTATTACTTCTTGCATGAACCTCTCAAAGCAAGGAAACTCTCATCCTCTTTGTAATCATGATAATTCTGAGACATATTGGGAAAGGTACCTACAAACATCTATAGTTCTATAAGTGGAAGAATTTAAAAGTTCTTCAATTCAGTCTGGTTTAGATAATGGCAAAATGTTCTTGGGATCACATGCAACTGTGTGACTAATAAAGCCCTACTACATGCATTAATTAAAAAAAGAAAACATTTAAAAAATCCAATTCCAGCATTCACAGATAAAATTACTGCTATAATAAAATGTAAGTGCAACATTTTCAGATATTTTTAAAGAAAAGTATAGCTAAGAAGCTTAATTATACACAGGAATAACTTCTTTAAGGTTTAACTTGCTCTTGAAAAACTACTTAAACACCATAAGATATATATAATTATTATTACAATTGTCATTATCCAGACATGGTTTCCCATGAACAGGGAGCACAATTAATTCATTCAAAGCATTCAATAAGTGCAGCAGAGTTTTATCCAAAGTACAGACTTAAAAAAAGGGAAGGATATGAACCAGAAGAATTTTGGGGGGTAATTTCACCCAATTTCACATGTGAAAAATGTCAAACATGCTCTTACAAATAATATCATGTATGCATGGACAACATGTACTCACATGTTTTTAAAGAAAATAGTAATTTCTAATCTGTGCCTTTTAGACATTGTAACATTAAAGAAGACTCTAGGCATTTAAAAAGAAAACACAATGAACACACATTCCTGGAAACAATATCCATCTTCATGTGATCCTTTCAAAGCCTTGTAATCACCTCTGCTTGCCACAATTCTACATTGCCGTTCTTTTACAATATAATTCTGACATGTCTGAATCCAAGAGGAGATCAAATGTCAGAGTCAGAGCGCTAATGGTTAGAAACACTGACAGAAATCGCAATTAGAACTAAGCGTTAAATTAGCTCTTTGGGCTTGTCATTTCTGGTATTACTCAATTTCTCAAATGACTTGATTTTTTAATAACTAAAAATTGCTATTTATACAAGATGAATTTGGCCCCATATTTCCAGTTTCAGACTCTGGACTAGATATACTGTCACGCACCATTTTATAGGAGAGACTCATCATTATAAATCAGCAATACTGTGCTCTGCACTGTAACTTCATTGGAAATGTACTAATCTAAAAGATTCTCACTGGCCTGAAAACCATTTTACATTGATTTTTCACAGTACTGCCGTTAGTGAAACTGCCTACAGAAATCACAATGAACGTCCCACATTCTAGCCATAGAAAATGCCATACAAGCATAAATACTGTGAAACCGAGATATATTCCTATGGTATTTGTTTTAGCATAGTGTACCGTTACCTAAACCAGTGTTTCAGCCTTCCCTCTTACCTATAGCCTTATTCATTTTGTTTAATGATCCACATGTATGCCTTTTTCTGCTACTCTACTCATCAACTTGGACTACCTACATATTTTATTTAGCACAGACTGCTTTCCTCAAACAGCTTTTGTAGTGAATGTATGTTATTTGGCTCTAGGTTTGAAAGAAATATAGAGACAATTAGGTTTTCTCGGGTGATAGGATATTATTGTAAAGATACCCAGGAAAGTAAGAATGAACAGGAAATTGGCTCAGACACTTGCAAAATCACAATAGGGTAAAATCACTTTTGCTCAGGTTACAGTAAAAATCCTAAATATCCTAACGACAATGGTGCTGTTTGCTATTCTTTTGATTCAGTTTCTCTTTGCTGGGCCTCTGTGACCATTCCTTCTACCACTTTTGACTTAGTCTCTGATTGTTCCAGTGTGTCTTGGTTTATGCTCTTCCCAACTGGCTTTGTGGTTGTTTGTGTGTCTCTCTCTGAAACTCCCTGACTGTAAAACATGGATTAGATATATTTGTTGCTTTAGAACATCTTTATTGACTCAAGGACTGTCACTCAGCCACCTCATAAAACTCTACTCCAGCCACTATTTGACTTTGCCTTTACAACAGACGACTGTCTAGACTTCAGTGTGGGAGAACTGTGATTAGTTGAGCAAAACTATGATGGTGTATGTAAATGAAGCACCATCCAGCAAATTCACTCACACAGATTGATGTAGTTGGTATTCACCTTGTGCTCCTTGATGTCTATTACAGAAAGAATTTCTTTTAAATTTTGTAAATGCTGCTCATGTTTATGGCTTTTTTTTTAGGGTCTGGATAAACCAAGACACTATTGGTGAGATTCCAGTTGCTTCTGAAGAGATGTTGGCACCCTCTGTGAGTCTGAGTAAAGAGACTGTTGATTCATATGCCATCTGAAATTCCCTGAGTGCTTTGTATACAGGATTTTGTAATGGGATTAATTTTAATAATATCTGCTGTGACTGTGTATCATTTAACCCTCAGATAAATATTGACCTTAGCAAAAAACAAATACCAGTTGTGAATTCAAAGACATTAAAAAGTGTTAAAAATTGAAATATAGAAATATAATCCTGTGGAATATAGTTCTAAAACTCTATTTTTGTAACCCAAAGCTTTATTGTTTTATGATATTTTTTCAATTTGTATTGTATATCATACTTAGCCTGATAATTCTTTGATGTTTCTATCTATACACACACATATATATGATGTTTCTATCTATACACACACACACATATATATATGTGTGTGTATGTGTGTTAAAAGGGATCTATTGTGCATTGGTCAATTTTACAGAAAGATACAGTGGCAATTTTATTAAATAAAATTGAAATGATATTTTTGAATCAAAACAATTTTGTATTTTAAAAATTAAAAAAACTCAAAATTTCATCATCAGGAGTTCCATTTGAATCAAAACAGCAGTGATATTATTATGTTTTTTTTCCAAATGGTTTTCAAACCATGAAATATCAAAAAGACAGTGTAGAATGCAGATTGTAAGAGTTAAAGCTGACTAATAATTATTTAGGAAACTTGTCCATATTGAAATTCTAACAAGATTATCTAAAGAAAACAAATACAGCTGTTTGGGAAAGTGTTTTCTTTTTAAGAAGATTATTAGCACACACAACATAGTGTATTAAAAAATTTAGACAGAAATTCAAATATTCAGCAGGCTGTTTACAACCTAACAACAGAAAAGTGGATAGGTTTTGTGATATCTTCCTCATTAATAACAGAAATATCTGTTTAAATTCCTTTGTAGCTTCTTCTCATGGAAAATTATTAATGAAGCTTTCCAAGAGTTTTAAAATATTAATAATATCTTAGTAAATTATAAGAAACTGTTGAACATGTTACTGAAAGTAAAATCATGTTTAATAGTATTCCCATTATTTTACACAAGTAAAAACAAAAATATAAACTTTTGATAAGTAAAATTAATAGTTTATTTTATAGATTCTAATAAAATTTGCTTATTTTCTCACTTTTGTGTTGCATTCTTAAAGCTCCCAATAAGCATCATGTGTGCCTCCAAATGGACTGTACAAATAAATAAATAAATGAAGAAATAAGCTAGTAATCCACAAAAGTAAAGTCACATTCATAATTACTTTTCATTAATGTACAGAGGACACTAAAAATCAATGACTAAATTTAGTTTATGTCCATAACCCTAGAAACCATCACAGATATAGTTTATGTATACTCAATATATTCTAAAAAGATGAAAGAACAGGTAGCTGAATGAAATCTGTAGGCTGTTAGTATTTTTTTCTTACAAATAAAATTAGAGTTTGAAATAAAGTGAGTTAAGAAAGAAAACTTAATTGTATCAAGTGTTTGTTGAATTAATTTACTATTGCATTAGCATTAGACTTTAAAAATGTAATTAAGTTTCCAATGGGATTAAGCAGGGAGTCTTGGTTTAATTTACTGAAAGATTACTATCTTTAGAACTGCAAAGAAGATAACTATCTTTTAACTTAATCATGGATGGCCACTTATCAAATAAAAATGATTCTTACAGAATGATATCTTTATTTTTGTCTGACAATGTAGATAATAATCTGCCATAGTTGCAGTCAGTAGGTGATGGCTAGGGTGAACAAAGTCCATTCACGGAAATCTTCATGGAGAAAAGTAGGATTTTGGTTTTTACCAGTACAATAATTTTTAAAAAGTGTTCTAAGTACAGCTTGATAAGTCAACTAACATTATTAGTATTTCAAATTCACTGACTAAAATGCAGCATTAAAACTAGAAATATCTAGAAAGTTCTTATATAGTAGATAGACAGATAGATAGATAGACAGACAGACAGACTTAGTAGTTTTGATGAACATCGCATTTCAGAATGTCTGGGTTCAAATGCTGGCTTCACTTCTGTTTCCAGCTTCCTGCTAATGCACACCATGGAGGCAACAGTTGATATCTCCCATGAGGGAGATCTGTATTGAGTTCTGAGTTTCTGGCTTCAGACTGTCCCAGATTTATTGATTTATTTTGAAAGTCAGAATTACAGAGAGAGAGGGAGAGACACACAGAGAGGAACCTTCCATGAGCTGGTTCACTTCCCAGATGGCTACAATGGCCAGGGATCACTTAAAGTAATGGCTATTCTTTAAAATGTGAATCAGCCATCAATACCCTCTTAAAACCTAATTAAATACATATTCAAAAAAGCAAATTTTTTATCTTTACATTTTTTCTTTTTTAAAAAGTTGAAATGTGTAAAGTCATAAAAACAAGTATGAATATTTTGCATGCTAACTTTCTCCCTTAGTATACATACATACACACACATTCATGTGTCTTATATCATTATTATTTGTTGAGCAATTTGAAAGTGAATTTCAGATGTGACAGTAATGTACATTTATAGCATTTATGATTTATGAAGAATTTCAATACTGACACTGTACTATTATTTTATATATAATACATATTCAAATGCCTTGATTATTGCAATAATATATTTTGTAGATTTTTTTCATCAAATAAATAAAATAAGTCTTTAAAAAAAGGAAAAAGAATCATGTCTTCTTCAATGGTAATCTGGTTATACTAACTCATGTGTAGTCTCCTGAAGGCTCTGGAGCTCCCTGTTCCCAAATGTGAGTGTATTGTCTTCTATCCTTATAGAAGACACTATAAACCAAGTGACATTTAAAACAAGGAGACTTTGGATCTGAATATGGGCAAAAACTTCTCCAAAACTGTCTATCCTCTTGAGCAATTCTAGTAAAGCATGAGAGGGATCATGGCTGCATATTGTAAATTAAGCAGCAGTAGCGATAGTGTCTTTTTTTTTAGATTTATCTGTTTATTTGAAAGTCAGAGTTACACAGAGAGAAAAGGAGAGGCAGAGAGAGAAAGAGAAAGAGTGAAAGAAAGAGAGGAGAGAGAGAGATGTCTTCTATCCATTGGTTCACTCCACAGTTGGCCACAATGGCCAGAACTGCACCAATCTGAAGCCAGGAGCCAGGAGCTTCTTCTAGGTCTCCCAAGTGGGCACAGGAGCCCAAGGACTTGAGCCATCTTCCACTGCTTTCCCAGGCCATAGCGGAGAGCTAGATAGAAAGTGGAGCAGCCGGGGACTCAAACCAGGATACCATACAGGATACCAGAAATGAAGGAGGTGACTTTACTTACTATGCGACAGTGTTGGCCCCTGTCATGTCCATTTTGAGCTTCTCATAGTTTCTACAGTCATCAATAAAAGAGAATAACGGCTATATATCACTTTGCTGGTATAGCTCTTCAGATGTGTGTTCCTAGCTAAATGTTCAATGCTAAATGGAGGCAGTAGGCAACCTTTTTAAAATTTAATGAGTTAAAAACCATTTCAGAAACATTCAACAGGGGCAGGCACTGAGGCATAGTGGGTAAAACTGCCACATGCAACATCTGCATCCTGTATCAGAGTGCCTGTTTAAATCCTGGCTATGCCCCTTCCAATCCAGCTTCCTGCTAACACAGCAGATGATGGCCCAGGTACTTGGGTTCCTGTCACCCAAGTAAGACTTAGATATGAGTTTCTGATTCCTGGCTTTGCCTTAATCCAAATTTGCCTGCTGTGGGCATTTAAAGAGTAAACCAGTTTATAGATGATCTCTCATTCTGTCTCTCCCTCTCTTGTCACTTGGCTTTTTGAACAAATAAACAATATATTAAAAACATATAAAAAGATCAACATTCTATATTTTTCATGATACTTTCAACTTCACTTGTTTCCATCCAATTTAAATTTTTATCATCCACTTTTCTGATATGAATATGAATGTTCAACTGGTTTATAAAAAACATGGTACTCCTGCTTATAGTAAGCCTACCTATTTGTAACAATTTATGGTGGTACAGCATGTATTATAGTTATGTATGATATCTACTTTATGGGCTGTACTAATAGTTTCAGACATCATTTTCATTGTTTGGAAGCAAATGCTACTCAAAATTCAGTGTGTTTGAATGGAAAAGCAGATTCACTAAGATTAATTGGTGTGTTTCAATTATTTCACTTTGTTTGCTTTTGTAAATTTGAAAGCAAAGACTTACTTATTCAGGCCTCAGACCCAAAAAATTGTTTTTTTCTCTAATGCTACAAACAGGTTGAAAAATAGAAATGATATTTTAGCAGGTGCCAGCTACATTTAATATGATTTTCTGTCAACACAGAAACTATGAGTTTCATGTTTTAAAGATTGCAGTCAAATTGTTTCCTTCAGTAAATAGCGGCTGGATTCCTGGAGTGTCAAAATGATGCTCTCCGAGAAACAATGAAATTTTGCATCAAAAAAACACATAAAAATTGCCAGCCATTAGACACATACAGCTTAGTTCAAATTTCAATAAGCAACATTGCAGTGATAAGCTGATGAGTTGCAAATACGGAAATGCTGTACTGCTAGTGTGGGAATAAAGGCTTGAATAGGGACAGGCTCTCAACCTGAATGATAGTCAGTGTCAGCTTACACCATTACAGGAAATAGAATTACAATGTTTTAAAATAATGAAGCTTGTGCAATGTTCTTTTATTTATATATATATATCTACATATATATTTATAAAGAGAGAGAATTATAGAATTAGATAAATAGATAAATAGGTGATAGATGATAGATAGATCAACAGATAGATAAATTCAGTCTCCCAGAGATTCTGTATATTCAAATAATATTTGGTTCTGAATAAATAGATCAAGGTTGCTCACATTGTTCTGGATGCTGTAAGAATCACAGAAGACCTAGTAATCACTTCCAAATTTCTGCAACCACTTTCTTAGAGAAAATAATTCCAGGAAGTTCAATAATTTGAGCACATTCTGACAGTCTGTCTTGACCTTCTTGGACATATTATGTTTACTATGCATGCCCTTTAAAAATCTGTTAAAATGAATGAATTCATACATTCTCCTGAGCAAAGCTATTGATTTTTCCAAAACAAAGAAAACCACATAAACAAAAAAGAATTAAGCATCACCATCAATTGAATTTAGAGTACATAGTTTTCAGCTCTTCTGAATAAAATTCCATCTAAGGAAATTCTGTGATAGTCCTCAAGTATGGTCCTCTTAGAGTGGATGACAAAATCTAATTACATTCCTGTTTAGAATGCTTGAGTATTACACATTACATTTTGCCTAGATATTCAAGTTGCTTTCCCAGCTAAATGATATCACTTATCTCCAGTTACTCTTTAAACATTTATAGAAATCAGGCTATTATGGAAGCTGTGAAATATGGCATACAAAACAAGTTACGTGCAACAGCATTTTAAACAAAGCAATACAAATGTGTATATGCAGGTTTGTATGAGATCCGTTGGTTGCCTATTGTTTCTCTTAGACCTGATTTAATTTATTATAAAGTATTTTTCTCTTCAGATGATAATTCTCCTGAGCCATCTATATACCCCGTCAATATCACCCCTATTTTCTCACAATTCTTAATTTTTAGATAGTCAATTTAATTATCATAAGATCACTGAGGATTCTTTTGTCTTAGGCGACTACTTTATGAGGGTAAGCAGACCAAAGAATTAAAGTGAATACTCTATGCAGTGGTAAAGCTAGGGCAGAGTTACCTGTTTTTGAATGAGTCCCTGTGTTCTGTGGAGATGACTTAAGTTGATATTTAGTTCTTTCCTGTCTTTTGGTGTTTACTGTAGTTTTTGAAACACCTTCATGTTTTCTAACTCTCCAAAATGGGTCTTTTAGTTCTCTGATACGACTGTCACTTAATTTCCTATTACATTGTGTTTTCAGTCGTGACATTTATTTTTTGTTCCATTAAGTTTACTTGTGTGGTATCAAGCTTTTGGAGAGGCTATGGTGACAATGTACTGTCCTGTGACGGATGAAAGAAAAGAAGTCACATCACTAATTTATAAAATTACTATTCAATTTTATACTTTAGAAAGATATCTAGTTTATTTTCCTAACAAAAAAAATTGTCTTAACCAAATACTATTTATTTATTTATTTATTTATTTTTACAGGCAGAGCGGACAGGGAGAGAGAGAGACAGAGAGAAAGGTCTTCCTTTGCCGTTGGTTCACCCTCCATTGGCCGCTGCGGACAGCGCACCGCGCTGATCCAAAGGCAGGAGCCAGGTGCTTCTCCTGGTCTCCCATGGGGTGCAGGGCCCAAGCACCTGGGCCATCCTCCACTGCACTCCCTGGCCACAGCAGAGGGCTGGCCTGGAAGAGGGGCAACCGGGACAGAATCCAGCGCCCCGACCGGGACTAGAACCCGGTGTGCCAGCGCCACAAGGCGGAGGATTAGCCTAGTGAGCCACGGCGCCGGCCCACCAAATACTATTTATTAAACACTATTTACTGGCTCATATTTACATGAAGCAATTCTGGATACTGAGTTAAATAATGCTGTCACATTTTTAGGCTTGACCCCAAAATTTATATAGAAGAAAAGAAACAATATAATAAATAAAATATTTTAACACTGAATAGATGTGAAGTAAAATACAATGTTTGGTAAATTATAATAGGATAAAAAAACTCTCTCCAAAGCCACCAAAGTATCTTGTAGCATTTTTAATACTCATTATAGTTGTCTGGTCTTGGCCTCTCTGGCAACTAATTAACATATAAATTATTTGTTATTCACCTGATTACCCAGTGTAATATCAAACAGTGCTTTATTCCCTATTAGTAGTTGTTCAATAGCACTCAATTAATTAGAAGAAATAGTTTCTACATTTTTTAAAATGCATTTAAACAATCTTTATATTTTTTAATATTTTATTAATATAAAGAAAACACATTTCATGTATTTCATAGGTACAATTCTCAGAAGATAATCATATTTCTTTCCCCCTCACTCCCTTCCTCAACCACTCTCCTTCCTTCCTTTTTTCCCTTTAATATTTGCAAAAACATAATTTGGACCCACTCTATAATCACAGGCTTACTGCACCATTAACTATAATATTCAACAAGTTAAAAATAGAAGCACTACAGTGCCAGGGCCAGTGTTGTGACATAGCAGATGAAGCCCATATGGGTGCCAGTTGGAGTCCTGGCTGGCTGCTCTACTTCTGATTCAGCTGTCTGCTATGGCCTGAGAAAGCGGTAGAGAAGGGCTCAAGTCATTGGGCCCCTTGCACCTGTGTGGCAGACCTGAAGAAAGCTCCAAGCTCCTGGCTTCAGATCGGCCTAGCTCCAGTCAGTGCAGCCATTTTGAGGAGTGAACAAGTGGATAGAGGATCTCTCTCTCACTCTCTGCCTCTGCCCCTCTGTAACTCTGTGTTTCAAATAAATAAATAAATTCTTAAAAAAAAAAGAAAAGAAATGCAACACTACACTTTCACAGAAGTATAAACAAGGGCCAACAACAACAAATCACAAAATGTCAGTTTCATGCCTATACATGTTTTATTCTATTATCATAGATCAAGGAAAACATATGATATTTCACTCAGTATAATGCTTTACAGTTGCATCCATTTAATGCAGAAGACAGAATTTCATTCCTTTTTATGACTGGGTAGCATTCCATACTATATATATATATATATATATATTATTTTTTTTTTTTTTCTTTATCCAGTCATCAAATTCTAAAGATTTCCAATAGTCTCTTAGTGGAGTCTTCTGGTTCTCCCATATGTAGGAGCATGTTTTCTGCAAACAGGAATAATTTGACTTCTTCTTTTTGCATTTGTACCCCTGATTTCTTTTCTTTCTTGTTTCTTCTGTCTCTGGCTAAAGCTTCCAAAACTATTTTGAATAGCAACTGTGAAAGGTGAAAGTGGGCATCCTTGTCTTGTTCCACATCTTAGTGGAAATGCTTCCAACTTTTCCTCATTCAATATAATGCTGGCTGGTGTTTGTCATAGGTGTTCCTTCTACATCCAATTTGCTTAAGGCTTTATCTATCATAAAAGGATATTGTATTTTACCAAAGCTTTCTCTGCATCTATTGAGATAATTATATCATTTTACTCTTCAGTTTGTTAATGTGATATATCACATTTATTGATTTGCAAATGTTGAACAGTCTCTGCATACCAGGGATAAATTCCACTTGGTCCAGAAGAATGATCTTTTTGATGTATTGTTGGATTCAATTAGCTAGCATTTTGTTGAGGATTTTTGCATCTATGTTCATCAGTGATACTGGTCTATACTTTCTGTCTTTGGTGTTTCTTTTTTCTGGTTTAGGAATCAAGGTGATGCTAGCCTTACCAAAGGAGTTTGGGAGGGTTCCCTTCCTTCAGTTGTTTTGAGTGGGTTAATTGGAATTAATTCTTTTTAAAAATTGTGTGGAATTCAGCAGTGAAGCCATTGAGCCCTGGGTTTTTCTGTGTTGGGAGGATCTTTGTTAATGATTCAGTGTCTGTCTTGGTTATTGTTCTATTTAGATTCTATGTTTTCTTGACTCACATTTGGTAGATTGTGTCCAGAAATCTATTTCTTCTACATTTTCCAATTTATTAAGACAGAAACAATGGCATCACTAGTTTGGTTAACTTGTGTTCAGGGATGACTCGGTGTGTTGCATTTGATAATTCATTTTCCTGGCCATAGTGATACATTAAGTGAATATCAGGTGCCCCAGCTAGTTCCACCAACACACAAAAAGCTGCCTGACGGTGCTTGGAAAACTATCCCATTTATTTTCTGTCTGTGATAGCTGAGTGCTTTGAGACATAGGAGAACATAGTTCCTGTAACCATGAAGAGCCTGAGCCTGAAGGTAGCTCAGAGATAAGAGCTGAGAAATGGGCATAAGTGAAATTCTAATATTGTCTTTGAATTCTAGAATCCAACTAAGCCTGAAGAAATTTCCAAATAGGAACTTCTCATTTAAATGATCTAATGCATTTTGGGCTTCACTGTTTTGTTTTTATGTTTGATCTTTGTTTTGATTCATTTGTAACTAAAAATGTCCTAATATTTATACTATATAACTTATACAAACATTCACTCTTCTATTTCAATTTCCAGCTCTCAAACTAAAAGAGAATTTCAAGAAACAAGTTTTTTTTTTTCCAAAACGTTTATTTATTTATTTGAAAATAAGAGAGAGAGAGAGAGGGAGAGAGAGAGATCTTCTATTTGCTGGTTCACTCCCCAGATGACGGCAACTGCTGATCAGGCCTAAACCAAGAGCCAGAAGCTTCATCTCGGTCTCCACCATGGGTGTAAAGGGGCCCAAACACTTGGGCCATTCTCCACTGCTTTACCCAGGCCCTTTGCAAGGAGCTTTTCCCAGGCCTTTTGAAGTGGAGCAGCTGGTACAAGAACCAGCTCTACTGGCTATGCCCCAAGAAACAATGTTTCTGTGGAGGTAGTTCAGCACCTTGAAAATGCTTTGTGTATTATAGCTTCTTAATTTTCTTGAATTGAATTAGATTTAACATACATCATTTGTTCTTGAGGAAGCTGGAAATGAAGAAATAAGACTAGTTCACATGTATGTGCAAAAATAAATTCATTCTCTCTCTCACACACACACACATTTACACAGAGCATATAAGGCTTTAAACTGCAGCTTTACCTTTCTCATCTGGCATCTGTCATAACCAACATTATACTCTTTAACTCAGATGTAACCTTCCATTTTCTTATGGACCTGGACTGAAAAGGGTGATCTAGCCTCTTCCCCCATGAAAGGCCTCTGTAGATCTCACCACAGGAAAATTTGAAGCAGTTAGGACTCAATAATCTCATTTAATACATATTTATTGTAATTGTGCTTTATGCTACTTAAAATAGCATAAGATCTGCTTATATAACATGTGAAACATACAAAACATAATGCAACAATAAAAGGAAAAGCATCCTGCAAGACATCCATAGCTGATACATATTTACAGAACAATATGAAAATGCTAAGAGAACAAAGAGGTTACATTCTAGTCAGTTAGTGGATAGTGTCTCTTTGATTAATAACTGTATTTAATATGCTATGTATAATTAGTATAAATTAAATATTAAGAAGACAGAAATAAATATTTCATGTATGTAGAGACAAACTATGAAATTGAAAGATTGAATTCTAGCCATTTTTGTGCTTGGGACAAAAAGCAGATGTTGTTGGTATAACACTTTACTACATTCAAATGCTATTTCAAATGTTATGGATGACTATTAACCATTACTGTATATTGGAACAGAGCTCAGTTTAACAGTACATTTATTGAAGGAGGTTACATTATAAATTAAATATAATGGCTTCAGAAATGAAAGACCACAACCAAAGTATAATTATTTTTGGACTTAATTTCCCATTTTCCACATAAGAACTATCAATTTTCAGGTGACAAATCACAAGCCAAGTAATTCATCACTCAAATAATCTTCTACTACTTCCTAAAGATTAAATTAATGGTTTTTATTTATTAGCAACAAATAACTTAATTAGTGACCTCAGAAAACAATTCAAGTTAAATTGAATTAAAATCAGAAGCACAATAACAGCTTGCCCGTTGCCTTAGGCAACTGACAACTAACAAATGATGTGATGTCCGATGACATGACATTTTATGATCCTTTCTTATTTTTCACAGTTTGTACATTAGAAAAAATCACGCAGTATCATGAATGGATTTGTCCAATATAAAGAAATTCAAAGAGCTCTGATGAAATGTAGATTTTAATTAGGGATAGATGATACCAAGTAGGTTACAGAGCTGAAACAATTATTGCTGTAAGTTCCAAATTACATTCTTGTCAAAGATCTCTGAGAAGCGTGATATTTCAGTGAGAAACTTCCAGTTGTAAAACCGATTTTCCACACATTTTGGTGTTTTTGGACTTAGCAGTAGAGTCTAAGACCCATCTGTTTAATTGTGCTTTGTCTGCTGATATGGAAGAATCAAAGTGAGTGCAGATGATACAGATTGTTCTCTTAAATCTGTAGGTTTAAGTCCACCATGGTCAGTATCAGGCATGGGGGAGCTGAGGTTACGACTGCAGGGCTCACTCTCCTTGTACCATATGATCTTAGTTAACTTAGTTAGAGTGTCTGCATTTCAATTGTTATCTCCATAAAAATGCTCATTTAACAGGCCAAATGAAATAGACAGGCAATGGAACTAAACTTTGCATTTTCCCTCCTCCAACATGCCATATGCAAATTGCATAATCATATATGTTTCAGTATCTTTTCAAGGTCTTTCTTGATGGTTAATTGTGAAGAATAAAGGAGTTAATGCTTGTAAATCCTTAGACTATTGCTTGGTTCATAGAAGTGGTTTGATATAACTGGAGTTTAACATGGTTACTGAAAAGAGCTGAAAAGTCTGGTGTATTCTACACTGCCATTCATACAATTTTGTTGTTCTGTTTCCTACTTTACTATTTAATAACATTCATATTTTCCTCTTCATTTTTCCCAGTGTGGCATAAGGGAACATAATTACTTTTTTTTATGTGACAGATAGACAGTGTGAGAGAGAGACAGAGAGAAAGGTCTTCCTTCCCCAAATGGCCGCCATGGCACTGCACCTATCTGAAGCCAGGGTCCAGGTGCTTCCTCATGGTCTTCCATGTGTGTGCAGAGGCCCAAGCACTTGGGCCATCCTCCACTGCCCTCCTGGGCCAGAACAGAGAGCTGGACTGGAAGAGGAGCAACCAAGACTAGAACCCAGCACTGCAGGCAGAGGATTAACCAAGTGAACCACCGTGCCAGCCCCAGGAACATAATTATTAAGTCCAATTTAATCTGCTCTTTTTATTGCATTTTCCCCAGGTGTTAAATAGGAAAAATAACATAATTGCTTTTTGAGAAGTTTAAATGTTCTTATTTTACTTCAAGCTTTTAAAAGAGAGCATGGCATCATTCTAGAATCACTACAAGTTAGCTGTTTTTATTACTGCTCATGATATGTGCTGGAATTTCTGGAAGGGCATATACATGTCCACACACACCCTAGTTAGGGCTACTCTGATATTCTCCCTTGAGAATATATATTTGAGCTTACATATTTCCCCAAACCATTGATTTTTGGCATATGAGTTTACTTTTATTAATTTTTCCTTAATTTCTTCTTAGGCATCAATTGTCATTTATTTCCACATATTTAATTATTTTTATTGTTCTGTTCATTTACTTAGATTTGGGTTTTGTATTTCAAGACTAAATTATTTTAACTACTTTAACTTAATACCTTCCTATCGTTTATTTTCAGTTGTGCCAATCTTTTGAGTTGTCTTTTGGGATTTATTTCCAGTCCACTCAAAACACAACCTTGGTAAAAATAAAAATATACATATCTTCATATGTTGGAAATGTGTGTGTGCAATATGTCAGAATATTTACTTTTTAACCAAGCGAGCTCTGTTTTTTTTCAAAAACAGTCCATTTGTATAGTTAATTTTAAATCATATAAATTATATACAGAGAAAGTTCTTTCTGCTACCCTTATGCTCATCCATCCCATACTCATGTATACTATGTATATTATCATTTTAGAGCTTGTTTTTCCAGGATTTATTTATACAATTAAAAAAAATAGATTATTCCTATTTAACCCTTTCTTACATGGAAGACATACTACATATACACAATTTTACCCTTTCCTTTCTGCCTTTCAAGTATATTATTTATTTTATTTTTTTTTTTGACAGGCAGAGTGGATAGTGAGAGAGAGAGAGAGAGAGAGACAGAGAGAAAGGTCTTCCTTTTGCCGTTGGTTCACCCTCCAATGGCTGCCATGGCCGGCACACTGCAGCCGGCGTACCACGCTGATCCGAAGGCAGGAGCCAGGTGCTTCTCCTGGTCTCCCATGGGGTGCAGGGCCCAAGGACTTGGGCCATCCTCCACTGCCTTCCTGGGCCACAGCAGAGAGCTGGCCTGGAAGAGGGGCAACTGGGACAGAATCTGGCGCCCCGACCGGGACTAGAACCCAGTGTGCCGGTGCCGCTAGGTGGAGGATTAGCCTATTGAGCCATGGCACCGGCCGAGTATTTTCTAAAATACAATCTACATATTCTATTAGATATTTGTTGAGTTTTAAAAGATGATTCTTTTTTTCTTCTTTTTCTGAGACTTTTATTTATTTATTTTCATTACATTTGAAAGGCAGACACAGAGACAGACAAACAGAAAGAGATTTGGTATCTAAATTCCCACAACAGCCACGTTTGGGCCAAGATAAGCCAGGAGCCTGGAACCCAGTGTAAAACTTCTGTGTGGGTGGTACTCACAAGTACTTAATCTATGCTCTGCTGCCTCCCAGAGTGAACATCAGCAGGAAGCTGGACCAGAAACAGAGGACCTAGGACTCAAGTACAGTACTCTGATATTGGATGCAGACATCCCAGACTTCATGTTAACAGGTGGGCTAAACACCTGTCCTTGAAGGGAAATTCTGTCAAATCATTTGCAATGACAAAAAAAAAATATTAACTATATTTTTAAGCATTTTGCTCACAAACAAAGGTATATGTAGGTTTTTTTCTCATGAATTTGATCGGTGGTTCAAAAGTCCCAGACTAGTGCAGTGGTGCATTGGGTTAAAGCCCTGGCCTACAGCTCCGGCATTCCATATGGCTGCTTGTCCGCTCCACTTCTGATATAGCTCCCTGCTAATACGCCTTGGAAAGCAGTTGAAGATGCCCAAGTCCTTGGCCCCTACACACATGGGAAGACCTGGAAGAAACTCCTGGCTCCGGATTGGCTTAGCTCTGGCTTCTGCTACATCCATTTGTGAGTGAACCCAGTGGATGGAAGACCTCTTTCTCTCTTGCTATGTCTCTAGCTCTCTGTGTAACTCTGTCTTCTGTCTTTCAAATAAAAAAAATAAATCTTAAAAAATAAAGGGTAAAGATCTCTGAAATGCCCTCCCTTGTACCATTTTGTTTCCCCAAAAATGTACGAAAATCTCTCCCATTCCATGGCTTTTCTGCCCTCGTGTTGATAGACTTTTAGTATTTTTACTAATATGTGAGATAAATTACACTTCTTTTTAAAGTCTTGAAAGAAGTTGAAGGGCCGGTGCTGTGGCTTAGTAGGTTAAGCCTCTGCCTATAGCACCAGCATCCTATATGGGCACATGTTCAAGTCCCCACTGTCCTACTTCAATATCAGATCTCTGCTAAAAATCTGGGAAAGCATTGGATACCTTGGATACCTTCACCCATGTGTGATACCTGGGAGAAGCTCCGGGATCCTGGCTTTAGATCAGTCCATCTCTGGCCGTTGCGGCCATTTATGGAGTGAACCAGCAGAAAGAAGACCTCTATTTCAACCTCTCTCTCTCTTTGTAACTTTGCCTCTCAAATAGATAAATAAATCTTAGAAAAAAAAAAAGAAGTTGAGCATTATTTATTTGTCAAGGGCTACTTAAAATTGTATATATGAAATACATGAAATCTATTTTATTTATACAAATAAAAATGCTAATTGCAGGGGACGGTGCTGTTGCGTAGTAGGTTAAGCCTCTACCTGTGCCACAGGCATCCCAAACGAGCACAGGTTCCTGTCCCAAATGTTCCTCTTCCTATACAGCTCTCGGCTTATGGCCTGGGAAAGCTGTACAAGATGGACCAAGTGCTTGAGCCCCTGCATCCACATGGGAGACCCAGAGGAAGCTCTTGGCTCCTGGCTTCGGATCTGTCCAGTTTCAGCTGTTGCGGCCATATGGGGAGCGAACCAGCAGATGGAAGACCTTTCATTGTCTCTCACCCTCTCTCTTTGTAACTCTGCCTCTCAAATATATAAAGTCTTAAAAAAGTTTATTGCTGTATTTTTACCCATAACTCTGTGATATATGTTGAAGATTTTTTTGTTTTATAAATAATTTTTCCATGGTATATTTTGCTGTCAGAATAATTTTTCTAATTGTTCTAGTTACATAAAGTATTACATTTTATTTCATTGTTTCCTGTTTTATTCATAATTAGGTTGCTTTTGTCTCCTCCCAGCTTTAAGAAAACTCATCCACAGTCTATTTACACCTGAATTGAGTTCCTGGCTCATGACTTTGACCACAGCCAAACCATTTATTGCTGGCAGATGTAGAGTGAATTACATGGAGTAAACCATTTATTTCTCAAATGAAATAAATGAATAAAGAAAAGTTAAAATAAAACTAAGCTAAAAAAACAGGTAATTTACCCATAATTGTTTCTCAACCTGTACTCTTTCATTGTGCACATATAGTTTGATAATTTTTTGAAGTTTATGATGGTGGACAGTATGAATCATGGAATAAATTTGTTTCTTTGCTTTTCTTTTTCAACACCCCCCCATAATTAGCCTTCCTTGTTTCTGGAAGCCAACATATACAAAAATTCTGATGGTCATTTCAACTTATTTCCATCCTTTAGGTCTGCTCTATTAGTCCATCTATATATTCTGTACTTTTCAGTATTTTCCTTTTTATGGTATTTTTTTTAGAGGAGTGACTATCTCTTCTTTTTTTCTTCTTCCAAATTTTGCCTTATTACTGTGTGTGTGTATGTGTGTGTGTGTGTGTGTGTGTATCTTTTCATGTAATCAAAAAGGGACTGAATGAAGTGATCCACAGAGAGAATCACAACTGTGACCACTCTCCAGTTACCACAATCCCAGGTGCTGAGATTCGGAACATGTTAGCTCAGCCAAGACACAGAATTAATTCCCACACACTTGGGTTCCAGGGATGAAAACATGATTTTTGATCCAATATTATGGTAACAACCTCCTTAAGGGACAGGTCAGAGACTGCCTTTCCAAGTTAAAAATCCAAGTTTTTACAAATGCACCTAGAACTCATATGAAATAAACACTATCTCACAACCTTATCTCTCTGATCATGCTAGACGTACTGTTTTCTAGTCATTGTAAGACATTCGTGAAATTACCTTCATTCACGTAGATACCTGATCTGCTTGGTAAATTTTTGGTTATCTTCCTTGACATAACTTTATCTATTATTTCATGTGTTTGCATAAGTAGTGGACATTTTTGTTTTGTATCAGTTTTCCTGATTTTTTTCTCCTGACAGTTTTCTTTTGTTTTATACATCTGTGTTTTTTTTTTTTTTTTTTAAAGATTATTTGTTTTTTTTGACAGGTAGAGTTACAGACAGTGAGAGGGAGAGACAGAGAGAAAGGTCTTCCTTCCCTTGGTTCAACCCCCAAATGGCCGCTACGGCCGGAGCTATGCTGATCTGAAGCCAGGAGCCAGGTGCTTCCTCCTGGTCTCCCACACGGGTGCAGGTGCCCAAGCACTTGGGCCATCCTCCACTGCTTTCCCGGGCCATAGCAGAGAGCTGGACTGGAAGAAGAGCAGCTGGGACTAGAACCTAGCACCCATATGGGATTCCGGCGCCACAGGCAAAGGATTAACCAAGTGAGCCACGGCGCCAGCCCCTGTACATCCGTTCTTAATGTTTACAAAGCATTTGCCATGGCTTCAACATCTACATATTTTATTGAGCTCTTTCCCCTAGATGTTTTTGATGCTATCACAGACATAGTTGTTGAGGGGAGGGGTACATTGGCTCAGTGCCTTCCATTTCCTTTTGCTCGCTTGCTATGAGCTTCCAAACACACACACACACATACACACACACAAAACAAACATGGATCCAGAGAGAAACTTCTTTCATACTTCCTAACCACTGGCTTAAGGAATTGAGTTGCTGAGCCCTATGTAAGTTAACAAAAACTTAACATACACAAACACATTGTATCTGAACTCCAGCTCCTCAATATCTCTGTGTGCTAGGAGCTCAGCCGGCGGCTGTGGATTAATGCTTATTGCTTTGTATTCTATGAACTCCTCAGTAATCACAGATGTACCATTTTAAAACAAATGTATAAATTTTTGTTAGTTCCATTCATATTTTGTCTATTATTCCTATTTGTTTGGACCAGGAAGTGTCTTTGTGGGGAGATGAACTTAGTATATACTGTTGAAAGTCCAAAGAACTAGATATGATACAAAATATTTCCATGCAGGGCAATTATTTAATATTAGGATTTCTTTCTTTCTTTCTTTATTTATATCCCACTTATCTAATCCTCTCAGTTTTGAAACTCAGCAATTTTTTTGGTGACCTTCTAATTTCATGAAGGAAATCTTTTTCAAATTTGTATCTAGCCCTGTAAGTAATCTGAACCAAAAATAAATTTGACTCCATCTCTTCATTTTTAAGACATTTTGTAGATCTGGTGATGGTGGTGGCTATTGTTGTTTAGAATAGCTATTAGTTATTTGTCTTTATATACCCACAACATTATACTGTAGGCTGTGGACCTGATAATGTTTAGAAAGACTGCTGAGATTAAAAGACAAATTTGAAATAAATTAAACATTTAGAAAGCAGAATGTCATGACTATTTCCCCTGGGGAAGGAGGGAGCAGGCCAATAATTTTGAACCTAAATTTCAGTTGCACAAAGAAATTTTTCTTCCTAGCCAAATTCAACTTAAACTTTTTCCTTTCTTTTCCTTTCCTTTTCCCTTTCCTTTTTTTCTTCATTTGTTTTTCACTCATGCAGCAGGCTTTGCGTGTTCTATTAAGCAAGGGGCAGGGACATTGCTAACTACATAGAGCAGCTCTCCTCACTCTGGGAACACTGATTTGACTTGCTTAACAAAACACACTGGTGGGGCTGGCGCTGTGGCTTAGCAGGTAAAGTTGCCTCCTTCAGTGCCAACATCCCATATGGTTAGTGTCCTGGCTGCTCCACTTCCCATCCAGCTCTCTGCTATGGCCTGGAAACGCAGTAGAAGATGGCCCAAGTCCTTGGGCCCCTTCCCCCATGTGGGAGACCTGGAAGAAACTCCTGGTTCTTGGCTTTGGATCTGCCCAGCTCTGACTGTTGTGACCACTTGGGCAATGAATCAGCAAATGGAAAACATCTCTCTTTCCCTCTGCCTCTGCCTCTCTGTAACTTTGCCTTTCAAATAATAAATAAATATTTTTAAAAAATTAGTAATAAAACAGCAAGTTAAACAAGGACCTTGCACAGTAATAGACCTTCCCATATATCACACTGAAAACTTTAATAGCTATTTTTATCTTATATTTTTCCTTGAACCATCCACCAAATAAGTACAAATATCTGAACAACTATATTTACAAATGCATTTATTTTAATGTGCACATTGCTTTTAGACACACAATTCTACAATTTTTGTGCAAAAAACATAAATGCAGAAAACTGTGTCAGATGATTGTAATGTTTGAAAAATCTGGTATATTTGGGGCTGGCATTTTGGTGTGGTGAGTAAAGCCGCTGGCTGTGATGCTGGCCTCCCATATGGGCACAGGTTCTGTCCCGGTCATTCCTCTTCTGATCCAGCTCTCTGCTAATGTATTTGGGAAAGCAGCAGAGGATGACCGAAGTCCTTGGGCCCCAGCTACCCATGTGGGAGACCCAGAAGCTCCTGACTCCTGGTTTCAGCCTCGCAAAGCTTTGGCTTCTGAGACCTTTGAGAGAGTAAACCAGCAGATGGAGGATTTCTCTCCTCCTTATCTTTTACTCCTGCCTTTCAGATAGATAAATAAAAGAAATCTGATATCTTGGTGGAATTGCTACTCTATACAGCACTATTCTGAAGAGGGAATTCCAATTAGTACTCAATTAGAACTTAATTAGTACTGATAGCAAATTCTCTCTCTATACAGACTTATGCTTTGTTGAAATTATTCATCTCGAAGGTTAACTATTCTCATTTGTCTAAAGAGAATGACAACTTATACATAAGATTGTTGTGAAAACAAATGAAAATATCTAACATAGTTTATAAATAGGTTGATTGTATGTCTTAATTTTCCTAGGAAAATCTAGGTTCATACCTAAATGCTAAACTGCTCTCAAAATGGCATCTGTATAACAAATTATAATACCACTATATGGTAACTTCTTTAAAAAAAAAGATTTATTTATTTATTCGAAAGGCAGAGTTACAGAGATGCAAAGGCAGAGAGAAAGAGGTCTTCCATCTCCTGGTTCACTACCCAGATGGCAGCAACAGCTGGAACTGCGCCGATCCCAAGACAGGAGCCAGGAGCTTCTTCTAGGTCTCCCACATGGGTGCAGGGCCCAAGGACTTAGGCCATCTTCTGCTGCTTTCCCAGGCCACAGCAGAGAGCCGGATCAGAAGTGGAGTAGTTGGGACTAGAACCGATGTCCATATGGGATGCTGGCACTGCAGGCAGATGCTTAGGCTACCACACCATAGTACCAGCCCCTATATATTCTCTTTTAAAATGATTCTAAGCATTGGTAAAAGCATCCTTCCAAATCAAATTCTGATTTAAAAATGACTCCCTTGTACATATTCTACAGCAGTTATTAGTTACCAGAATCATGCTGGTGTCCATATGAGATTCTGGCAATACAGGCAGCAGCTTTACCCACTACATCACAGTGTCGGTCCCTATATGTTAATTTCTTAAAACTTAATAATATTTATGAAATAATTAGCATGGATGTATATGCAGTTATTCATTGAATATCTTGCATATAACATAACTCATTTTCATTCTGAAACTTTCTCTAGGTTCTATATAGAATGGTGAAAATGGAAAATATATTGATTCTTTTTTAATTTTTAAAATTTACATAAGGTGAACAAATTTCATGCATTTCATATACAAAGATACAGGAGCATAGTGATACTCCCCCCCCCCCCGACCATCCCTCCTGCTCATGTTCATAGCCTCCCTCCTCCTTCTTTCTTATTTTTTCTTTTAATATTTACAATGACAATTTTCAGTTTATTTTATAATCATAAGCTTAAAACCTTCCACTAAGTAAAGAATTCAACAAATGGAATGAAAAAAAATATTGCTCTCAACAGTAGAGAAAAGAGCTATAAACAATAAAATCAAGATACTGAGCTTGATGGAAAGGAAGATCAGTTTAAAAGTTTGTAAAAAGAGACACTTTTGTTTTTGTTCTTTCATATATTTTTAAATTTGGAGGATGAGAAATTAAGTAAATCCAGGGAGCTAATTTAGATCAATAGTAAAACAAAACCTGAAGTCAAAACCTTTAACTTTAGAAAGAAAGTTGCAGGATGGTATCAGAAAACCATCATTCTGATCTTACCCGTGTCACTGTGATATCCTGGATTCAAAGTAGACTAATACAGAGAGCTAAAGAATGCAAAGGCTGATGCATCAATAGCATCTACATGAGTCAAGATGAACTGAGTATGTAGTATGCTATTTTTATGATTTTGTAGGCAGGAGCCTTTGAATACATATTTCTGAAAATGGATTTTCAATTACTTCTTTCTGTGTTACTGTAAATATCAAGAAGATTTTGTGTTTGTGGAATCTTACCTGGTTACTCTGTATTCTAGCAGCACCATTTATTTCTTATAAAAATGCATGAGTTTGTAGACTGATACTCTTTGGTAATATTTATCCTGTGTCCTTTCATTGGAATTGAAGTTTAGCTAAGTTTTAAATTTGGGGTCACATTTTGTTTCCTGAAAATCATGTTGATATTTGCTCCACTCATTCTCTTGTGGAGAAAGTTGCTATGGGAAGGCAGAACTAAGCCTGGCTATTCCTTCTTGCAGTTGACTTGAAGATTTGCCAGGCTGCCTCTAGGAATTTTTATTTTTCAAGTCAATTAACTGCCCAAGGCAGTGTGTTAGTATTGATTGAACTGGATCATTTTTTAGTTGAACTTTGAATCCAAAGATTTGTTTTTCTCCATATCAGGAATATCATGTTGAATTATATATCTGACTTCTTTGTTTCATTCTATCTGGAGGAAAATGTTAAATATTCACATTTTGGGTCATTTTGTTCTTCAGCATCTATCAATTCACTTCAATTTTTTTCATGTGCCATCTGTTCTTTTTTATTTTTAGTATGCTCAGTTTTTTTCAAAACTGTCATACATATATAAGACTTTTTGTTAAATCTGTGTCTATTTCTCTTTCCTATTCATTAAGTATGACCTTAATTTCTCCTTCTTATTTTAGCTCAGCCTGCTTAGTTATTATCACTTTTTCTTTAGTTAACATTTCATCTTGGGCTTTTTAAAATTTTGTAGCATGCAAAATTTCTTTCTTTAAAATGTTTTCCATAATAATAGTTATTAGTATTTTTTCTGACAAAATCTTTCTTATATGTACTGTATGTGTGTGTGTGTGTGTGTGTGTGTGTGCGTGTGCTCCTGCACATGCCTGTGTGTTTTATCACTTCATTTTATTTAGGATTTTTTATTTTCTCAGTAATACTCTTTGAATATTGGTGTACAACTATATTGCTTTTTGGTGTTTATTTGTTTTAAATAAAAGGAAATATCTCAAATTATTTTTAAAGATTTATTTATTTATTTGAAAGGCAGAATTACAGAGAGGCAGAGAAAGAGAGAGACAGAGAGGTCTTCCATCTGCTGGTTCACTCCCCAGTTCACTGCAACGGCCAGAGCTATGCTGATCTGAAGACAGGAGCCAGGAGCTTCTTCCAGGTTTTCTAGGGGCCTAAGACCTAGGTCATCTTCCACTGCTTTCCCTGGCCATAGCAGTGACCTGGATCAGAAGTGGAGTAGCCTGTCCAGCTCTCTGCTATGGCCCGGGAGTGCAGTGAAGGATGGCCCAAGTTCTTGGGCCCTGCACGGGCATGGGAGACCAGGAGAAGCACCTGACTCCTGGCTTCGGATCAGCATGGTGCGCCAGCCGCAGCGGCCATTGGGGGTGAACCAACAGAAAAGGAAGACCTTTCTCTCTGTCTCTCTCTCTCACTGTCCACTCTGCCTGTCAAAAAAAAAAAAAAAAAAAAAAAGTGAAGTAACAGGGACTTAAACCAGCGCCCATATTGGATGCTGGCACTGCAGCCGGCGGCTTTACCTACCACACCACAGCACTGACCCCTCAAATGTTTTATACTTAGAAGAATACATGAGGAAATATGTAGATGAATGAGTGAAGACAACAAAATATTAAAAATGACCTAAATGAAAGATCTCAGTGAGTGAGATCCCAGAAGAAAGAATGGGCCTTCAAAGAAGGTACCTTTCTCTGAAGGGAGGAGAGAACTTTCACTTTTAACTATGACCTTGTCTAAATAAGATGGGAGTTGGCGAACTCAAGAGGCTTCCATAACCTTGGCAGCTCATGACAAGAGCCTCGGGTGATTACTGACATCATAAATAAGAGTGTCAATTGTTAAATCAACAACAGTAGTCACTGTGCACTTACTCCCCATGTAGGATCTCTGTCCTTAATGTGTTGTACAATGTGAATTAATGCTATAACTAGTACTCAAACAGTACTTTATACTTTGTGTTTCTGTGTGGGTGCAAACTATTGAAATCTTTACTTAGTATGTACTAATTTGATCTTCTGTATATAAACATAGTTGAAAATGAATGATGATGAAGAATGGGATGGGAGGGGGAGTGGGAGATGGGGTGTTGCAGGTGGGAAGGAGGTTATGGGAGAAAAAAAGCCACTATAATCCAAAAGTTGTATTTTGGAAATTTATATTTATTAAATAAAAGTTAAAAAAATAATTGTTCAACTGAGTTTTATTCTATGTTCTATGGAAAATTAATTTATCCTGGAGTAAAATCTGTGCTGGATATATATGATCTCACAATGGCACACATAGAATTCTTACATAATACAGGTCTCTGTTTTGCACACATGCGTGTGCATGTGTGTATACATGATTATATCATCTTATTTATGCTTCTCTTGGATTCTCAGAAAACATTTGCTCCATATCTGCAAATCTCCTTCTACTTCAACACATAGAGGCCCTACCTTTAAAAAAAAATTGCATTCCCTTCAGTTGTCTTAATTTATTCAACTCTGCTCTGCCCTTTATTATGTCAAAAGTAGGTGTCAAAGTGCCTCCTGTAATATGCAAATAAGTTATTAATTTATTCCAAAATAAAAGTAATTGGTTTTGCCTGCTGTGCAGTAAAGTACCAACTCAGCAGGCTTGGGATGTTCAAACCCTGACTGTTCCAAAGGAAAGATTGGCTCTTGACCCTTTCCCTGGAAATGACTTCTAAAGCTTGGAAGTATCTGGCCTTGTGAGTGCGTTTGCGTGCATTTGGCCTTAGAATAATCCAGAGACTGTCATAGTTGTGCAGTTTATTGTGGAGATGCTGGACCATGACTTAGCAGTTTTACTTCTGGAGGGGCTGGAGGCTGAAGACTGAGCAAGTAGGGTGAGAAATAGAAATCATCACATACTTTAATGACCTAATATCATTGATTAAACTGTCACCAAGGGTCAGGTTAGCTTCCTTAGTTTGCAAAACCACATGTGCTGTTATGCATCACTGATGGGAGCATTAGATCCTGTTAATGTGACTCCGATTGGAGAGGACGATGGGAAGCATCTGCCTGTTCTCCCCCTGATTCTATACTATGTGTCTTTCACCCTTGCTGATTTTAACCAGTATTCTTTTTACATAATGAACTGGTACTGTGATGTATAACAGTTTGTCTTCTAGTACATCACTGAAACGGGGCATGGTTGTAAAGATTTATGGCATACACTCAGTGCCTTCCTGCTATTTACATCTACTCCCTGCCATATTAACTTGAAATCCCCTAATCTGACTTGGCCTTTCTTCAGATAATATTCAACATGAAATCTGTCCACTTTATAATAAATGAAAATTTTAAAGGCATCTTTCTAGAGAACAGACCATATTTTGTGACAATTATTTTATAGTATTAGTTTTAAATTGTCAGCATAATTCATGAACACATTATGTAGCTTATAAAGTAATAAAATATATCAATTAATCACAATGCAATAATATTCTAATATTATGAAAATAAAAGAAAAAGAGTTTTAGAATTAGAACAAAAGAGAGTTAGAACACATATGGCAATTCTCTGAAACTCCCAGTTTCTCCCTTGTGATCACTTGATCACTTGCCTGATACAGATTATAAGTACGTAACCACTATCTGTCACATTTTGTCTATTTGAAATGACCAATATTGTGATTATCACAATTCCCAAAGTAAGCGCAACAAACAAAACAATTGAGTTAGCAAATATTAACACAACCTGCATGAAATCCATGATTGCCCACAGGAGTAATAAATGCAGTATTATTAGATGTCAATGGTGATGATGAGAATTTATCCATGGAGTCACTGCCCATAGGAATACATGATCACAAGGGATAAGAAAGAGTTGTGTGTGTGTGTGTGTTTTCCTGAATCTCTGAAAGTTTCTGTGATTTACTGTATAGATGGAGTTAAGACATGGTAAAACAAAAGTATAATACCACTTAAAAATTGCTTCAAAATTGTTTGCAATTTACTGAATGTTGCCTTCTGAAATTACTTTTAAAATGCCATTTTTCATATATTTTCTGTTTACAACCAATAACTAAGATATATATATATATGTATATATATGCCCCAATAACTAAGATATATATATATATGCCCCAATAACTAAGGTGCATATATATATATATATATACACGCATATATATATGCAGAAAGTTTTTGAAAATTCAATAGTCATCTTGCAGAAATGGTGTTAATTTCTGGAGGTAGAGTGTTGCTCCCCCTCTTCGTGGAGGAACGACACTAAACCCTGCCTAGGCTTCATATCCGAGTCACGGCACCATTATGTCGCTCCCCCTCTTCGTGGAGGAATGACACAGGACCCTGCGCTGTTCTTTCGTCTGCTCGGCCCTCCCCGGGTTTGCTGCTGGTTCTTCCCGGGTTGGCTACTGTCCCTTCCACCTCCGTGGAAGGGCGGTTCCCCCTGCCACATTCCCCACTTCCGCGGGGGAGCAGCACACCGCCGGCCGGCTCTCTCGGGGGCTGCACAGGTGTTCCTCAGGTGTTCCCCTTAGATGTTCCTGGTGCATGTTGTCTCTCTCCTCCTTTATAGTCCTCCTCCGCCAATCCCAACTCGGCTGCCCACACGCCAAGTACGCTGCTCTCCTCCAATCAGGAGCAGGTCCTGCTGTTTATTGGTTGAACTGGAGGCAGCTGCGTAGAAGCTGTTTTCTCCTCTCCCAGCGCCATATTGTGGGAGAGCAGATGCATAGAATAAGTCTTAATTCCAGTAACTCAGTCCAGTCCGGGTTGCTCCCCACAGTAGAGAGATAAACAAGTTACTTGTCTTGTACACATGAGGAATTTGGAATTCACTTGGATAGAAAAATATATATATTATTGCTACAGTGTAGTTAAGTGATAGAGATTTAAAACAGAAATGATAAATATTTTGTAGGAATGCAATGGAAGATGTTATACAGAGAGTAAATAATACTTAGGATTATTTCTGAAAAGTAACACATAAATATGAATGGTCAGTAAATTAAACATTATAGGTTTTGGTGACATAAGAAACACAGAGTCTTATTTATTTTTACATTTAATAGTGTATATTTCTAAGGGAATCATTACTACCACCTAAACTATCCTCATCCATTTGAAATTTGATTTTTCTTACCTTGCTTGCTTACAATTCCTCATATGCCACCAGCAGTGTGTAACTGCCAGAATTGTTTATATGCTTCTCAATAAGATTATGATCCTAAGAACAAAAATTTGTGCATATTAAATGTTGGTTTTTATTGTGAATGCAATTGGTTTATTAATTTTTAAAATTTTATTTAAGTTATACAAGTTTCATATATTTCATATTTATAGATTTAAAAACATACTGGGAATTCCCACCCACACTCCAAACCTTCTTCCCCCTCCCTCTTGGATTCTTTTTTGTAATTTTTAAAATGATCTATTTTCAATATACTTAATGATCATATAAAGTAAAGGAATATTTGTGAAGTGTGAATATCAGGAAACAGATAAAACATTAATTTAGATACTATGAATTTTAAATATTTGAATATCAAAATAGAAAAATTCTAATATAGACTAGATATGTTATTTGTGTTGCAGTTATTAATTTTCATATTTCAAAAAATAAAGACTATATTTATGTTCTTGTGTATTATTCTATTATACACTAATTTCTGAGAGAAAACATGACTTGCACAACTAAAAGCCTTTAAAATCAATACAGCCAAATAAAGTTGCTTTGTATGTCATATTAAGTATGTAATTTTCAGCAAAATACTAGTCTTTCTGGGTTTAATCTCAACTCTGAATTTAGTTAAGAATAAATTATTTAATCTGAACATTGTGAATCAAAAGATATTCTAATTAGCATGGTTAATGTAAATACAAGTGCAAGAATATTTGTACTATATTTTGAAAATACTTTCTCTGACTCCCATTTTGTTGTACTGAATTGATATTCTGAATTATACCTGCCAACCTTTGACATTGATGAGAATTCCATTTCAGGGATATAATAGACTAATGCTTCATATGACAGTAGGGCAAAGGATTAGAGTCCTGTGGAAGATTATGTACGCATTTTTGCATTTTGTTGAAGCAATGTGTGGAAGGAATAAAATGCGACTTTTCATGTATTTTGAATATTTCGTACTGAGACTATGACTTGAAAGTTAATATAATTTGTTCCATTAATACATGCCTAATTTGTGTTTAAAATGGCATAGATAATTTACAATTATTTTAGTCACTGACAATCATCAAGCACATAATTTAATAAAGATTTTCACTCTAAACAGCTTCAGTACAGACCATTTGAACATCCCCCACCCATGACCCCCTTTATTCTTGGCGCTCTCTCTCTCTCTCTGTCTTTCCTTCCTTCTGTCTCTGTAAATCTCCCTTTCAAATAAGTAAATAAATAAATCTTTCAAAAAGTGAAATAAGTAACATATCAGAAAACTATAATGTGAACCTGTCAGAAATATGATTCAAATATTATAGGATGGTATCTTTACTACATTTCTCTTTTTTGTTTCTAATACATTTAATTAATTTGTTGCAGAAGCAGAAAATTTATAGATTATATCTAAAATGATTTTAGCATTGACATTCATTTTTCCTTACATCAATTTTTTAAAATTTTTATATTTTTGATTAATAAAAAGAGAACAGATTTCATTATTTACATAGCAACAGTTCCAAGAAGAAAACCACATATCCCTCACTTCCCCACTATCCCACAATCCTACTCCTTCCCTCCTTCTCCTCTCATCATCGGTCTTTGCAAAGACATAATTTTAATCCTCTCTGTAGCCACACACTTAATTCACTATTAATCAAAATATTCAACAAATAGAGTCTACACAAAGGTTAAAAACAACAATCATTAAACAAAATGTCCATTTCATTCCTATATACTTTGTTGTGTTCTATATTATCTACCACATATCAGAGAAAATATGTTTGTCTTTTTGAGTCTGGCTTATTTCACTAGCCATAATGATTTCCAGTTCCTACAAAAATTTTGAAGAACACTGTTACGGTACCAACTTTGTAAGTCACTACCTTCGATATCAGCAGTTCATATCAGAGAGCTGGTTCAAGACCCAGCTGCTGCGCTTCTGATTTAACTCCCTGCCAATGTGCATGGGAAAAGCAGCAAATAGCACAAACTCTTGGGCCCCAGCCACCCATGTAGGAGACCTCGATGGAGTTCCTGGCTACTGTCTTCCATTGGCCCAGTCCCAGACTTTGTGGCCATCAGGGAAGGCAACAAGCAGATGGAAGAGTCTCTCTCTTTGACTCTGTCTATCTCTCCCTCTCTGTCACTCTTTATCTTTTTTTATTTATTTATTTATTTTTTGACAGGCAGAGTTAGACAGTGAGAGAAAGAGAGACAGACAGGAAGGTCTTCTTTTTTCTGTTGTTTCACCCCCACCCCCCACCCCGCTACGGCCAGCACTGCACCCATCCGAAGCCAGGAGCCAGGTGCTTCCTCCTGGTCTCTCATGTGGGTGCAGGGACTCAAGCACTTGGGTCATCCTCCACTGCCTTCCCTGGGCCACAGCAGAGATCTGGACTGGAAGAGGAGCAACCGGGACAGAATCTGGCGCTCCAACCGGGACTAGAACCCGAGTGCCGGCTCCGCAGGTGGAGGATTAGCCTAGTGAGCCACAGCACCGGCTCAAGGGACAGGCCTATATCTTAAACATCATAACTATATGCATATATTAAGTGCTTACTCAGCACTGTAATGTAACCCACCGACACAGCAGACCAAGATTACTGCAGCTCTTTTCTGCTGATTGCTACACTTCCTCTCTTGTTCAATAATCCATTTTCAACCTCAAGTGAGGATGATTATTTTAAAGAACAAATCTAATCATGTTGTAACAGATAAAAACAATCTGTGATTTTTAATTTACATTGCAATAACTTTGTATTTCCAATTCTAGCCCTAAGGCTCTAGTCTACCTCTCCAACTGTATTTTCTGTTACTCTGTATCTTGAAATTATGTCCCATACATTGGAATTACAAATTATTGAGTTTTTTGTCCTGCTTTACATTCATTATTCTTGGTGTGTCATCTTAGATTGTTCTTTTTTAAAAAAATATTTATTTTATTTATTCGAAAGGCACTGTTGGCGGGGGGCGGGGGGAGGTAGAAATCTCCTATCATCTGGTTCACTTCCCAAATGGCCACCACAAATGGCCAGGGTTAGGCCAGACTGAAGCCAGAAAACAGGAGCTTCCTCAGGGTCTCCCAAGTGGGTGCAGGGACCCAAGTTGTTAGTAAAGTGGCGCAGTCTTATCTGTGGTGCGATCTATGCCCCATACACCATCCTAGCCTCTAGCCCCTGCTGCTGGAAGACAGATGAGGAGATGGCCCAACCACAGGTGTCAGCTCCACCCCCACCCTAATGGATTCGCTGCTCCTGCTTCCCTGCTTACCAAACATGTGCTCTCTTACTCTCTTGCACTTTCTCCCCTGGCTGGCATCTTGCTCTCCCCCAAGGGATCTGAGCTGTGGTGGCATCTTGGATTTCTACCAGCCACAAAAATTACTCCCAGACCTCCTTCTATGCCACCAAATGCTCTGTGGTCTCCATCCACACATCAGCCTTTCAAATCCTGAGGTAAGATGCAGAATGCAGAGTTCTATCACATCAACCTTTATCACAGGTTGTGGATCCACTCTGCTTCGTCTCGAAGTCCTGGTACCAAATGCGGCAACCTCCCATGGGCTCTTGCCTTCCATGGGCCTTTTGCTTTCCTCTCATGTGCTCTAGACCTCTGGCTCCAGTAAGTGCATGGGTGATGACCCCCACTTTCTGTTCCCATACCCTTCTAGTGGGTAGGGATAGGGTAGGCTGTGATCTTGAGGACACCCAATAGCCACCTATCTGCCTCCACCGGTCGCCATGGGATCTTCTCTATCCCACATTCTGTCCAACCCTTCTCTCAGTTGTCTCCTACCTCAACAACCAGTCCAGGTCACTTCTGTGAACATTCTGGGAAGTGGAAGAAAATCTGTGTCTACACTTTCTCCTATTTCAGCTCTAAACCTCTCCTGCTCAAGTTCTCTTAATTTCCAGAGGACTTGCTAAAAAGCCTTTTCATCTGAGTTCACTGCTCTCACTCTCACTGTCTCAGCTCACTGTACTCCCCCGACACCCGGGAATTCCAACCTTATCTCAGAACCAGACCTTGTCAAAGTCTACTCCTCCTTCTCATCATCTTATCTATGATCCTCTCTAACACACTCCTGCCGGAGAAGCAAAGGCAAGTTTTGGGAATGGGCAGTCTCCATGCCTTCACCTTCCAGCCCCTGTCCTCCAACTGGTCTTTGCCCCTCCCCATCCTGTTCCAATTTTACTGTAAGAATAGCAAGGGAGTGGTGATTCCATGCTTCAGAGCTCCCTGTTTACTGTACACCAAATTAGGTATCCCAGCCTTTCCATGGCTCTTCAGTTTTATCATGAGCAAGGCAGAGAGGATAATCAGGTCTTTTGATGGGTTTTGCTTTTGCCTTGTAACTGAGTGTCAAGTTGATTTCTCCAAGTCTCCTCCATTCTGATAAACTTGATTTCCTGGTCCCATTCGTGAGCATTTCCTAGACTAGCCCTTCAAACCAGCCAGCTCACCAGGTAAATTACTGTTTCCAGACATGTCTCCTTTTCCTTAATTGCCCTTTACTCTGTCATCTATCAGATTCTCCTCCTTAAAAATCTCTCTCTCCAACCATCTACTCTGATGGATGCTCTCCCCTATTAAACTGAGCATAATTGTGAACGATCTCCAGTGGACTCCGTGTCCCTGGAACATCAGCCCCTGGCCCAGCTTTTGGACCTTTCTGGCAGCTGCCTGAACATTGTGTTTCAGAGGCAATCTAAAGTTGATGACTGTTGACTAAGGCATCATTGGCCTAAGGTGCTTTTTAAGTAAAAAAAAAAAAAAAGAGTAGACTCAAATTCAAATAAAATCTGAAAAGATGTGTCTTTGTTAGATAACACTTTCATGCATGAAAATTTAGTTCAACTGTAACTGGACACTGACTTTAAAGGAATTTCTCTCTTTGAAATCTAGAAAGATCAGTCTTTAAAATTATTGCTTCATAACTTACCAAACTTATTTTACAATTTGTTTTAACAGGTTTCCAATGATATAGCAATGGGTAATCAATACTCACTATAGCTCCTATGGTGGATTTTACAATCTCTGGTTTAATGTCATTGATTTATAGCTAGAGTAGAATTCCATATGAATGCAATTTTGACCTTAATTCAGATAGAGATATGATATAATGCCAGCACCCTCAGTCATCCAGGTGTAATTGTTAAGTGTAAATTGGATAAGCGCAAATGAGGTAAATATGTCTAAATATAAGTGCTGGTACTTTTAATACCTTATATTCTATAGAAAAGCTATTGGTTTGCTAATGATTTCATAAATTGTCCATATGAAAGTAGTTCAACATGCTTGAAATTAACTAATTTTGAAATTCCATGTGTTATCTTATTCAGAAAATGTCCAAATTTGGAGAATTCTAAAGTATGATTTCAAAATGTAAATCAAGGAAATCAGCAGATGGAAAGCCAAAGCTATTATTTGACAGAGAACTAGAATATAATCCCTGTTAAAGCAATGAAGTTTTTTTGCAATGCATATATGTTAGTAAATATTTTTAAATCTGTTTGAAACCTGCAGCATCTCCTTTTAATAGTTTTAAATGGCATCTCTCTGACAGCTTTCTAGCCAGTTCCAATAAGCTATTCATTCTCTCCCCTAGTTCTGACTCTGTTAAAACTGTTCCAAATTATGGGATATGATTCCATGCACTGGCTTTTAAATTTGAGGTTTTATTTCTGATTTTTGAATGACCAAAGAGACACAGATTTTGTGTTTTGTTGAAGTAATGTATTATGTTCTGTTAAAGTCTCTGTTAGGTTCTAATTATTTAAAAACAACTGAGTTTTAAAGGAGTTATGATTTGTTTGAATATATACTCATTCTAAAGCGTTTGAGTAATCACTTTGTAACAATGATCAAATCTGGTCTATATTATGTCATGATGTTAAGGGATTCTATTTCTACCATATATTTTAAGCCTTCTTGGCATCCTTGACAGGCATTCAAAAAATCAAAGTTGCAAAAAATTTGGACTTTGATATTTCCAGTTGGGCCCCTGGAAATATCAAAGGATATATGTCTCTGATCTTGTGGAGACACCAACTAATCAGGCTATTTGGATTGTACTGTCAAGATGTGAAGTGGTGTTAAATTTTAAGTTTTGATAATATAAAATGCTACTGATAGAAATGTCTGAAAGTTAAAAAATCTAATGATCTTGTGTTACCAGCCATGATAGTTATCTTAATGAGAAAGGCCCAGAGGCCTAAAAGGGATAAATGTTTTGTAAAATATTATAGTTGCTTTTGAAAATACTATGTGGAGTAAGCAAGTGCCTCTTGCTGGATAATGAGTTTATAATTTTTTTTTTTTTGACAGGCAGAGTGGACAGTGAGAGAGAGAGACAGAGAGAAAGGTCTTCCTTTGCCGTTGGTTCACCCTCCAATGGCCGCCACGGCTGGCACGCTGCTGCCAGCGCACTGCGCTGATCTGAAGGCAGGAGCCAGGTGCTTCTCCTGGTCTCCCATGGGGTGCAGGGCCCAAGGACCTGGGCCATCCTCCACTGCACTCCCGGGCCACTGCAGAGAGCTGGCCTGGAAGAGGGGCAACTGGGACAGAATCCGGCGCCCTGACCAGGACTAGAACCTGGGGTGCCGGTGCCGCAAGGCGAAGGATTAGCCTAGTGAGCCGCGGCACCGGCATGAGTTTATAATTTTAAACATGGCTGTCTAAAGTCTTTTGTCTTCTACAGTTTTGTACATTATATTTGCTGCTCATAAAACTAAACATTGTTTGTCTATGTTTAACTGTCCTCCTATAGGTTCTGATGAATTTTTTTCTAGTGACTTCTATTGTATTTAGTACTTTGGGTGGCTCTGTAAGCAGATAAAGCCAATAATGTAGTACATGTTCCAACTGAGAGAAAACATGGTTAATCAAAGTTACTAACAGCAGAAAGTAATTTGAATCAATTGGTAATTTAAAAAAAAAACAGTTGAAGATTTTAAGAAGCTATTACTGAAACTGCTTTATTATTCTATCTTGTATGTTATATTATGCATGTATACATAGTGCAGGCTTACATGGGGAAATTTATTAAAAACTCTGTTTTAATTGGCTTATAGATAAAAGATTGCTCATAATTTTTTTGACAGGCAGAGTTAGATAGTGAGAGAGAGAGAGAGACAGACAGAGAAAAAGGTCTTCCTTCTGTTGGTTCACCCCCAAAATGTCTGCTACCGCTGGCGCGCATCCATCCGATGGCAGGAGCCAGGTGCTTCCTCCTGGTCTCCCATGCGAGTGCAGGGCCCAAGCACTAGGGCCATCCTCCACTGCCTTCCCGGGCCACAGCAGAGAGCTGGACTGGAAGAGGAGCAACGGGGACAGAATCCAGTGCTCCAACCGGAACTAGAACCTGGGGTGCCCGCACCGCAGGCGGAGGATTAGCCTAGTGAGCCACGGCGCCAGTCATGCTCATAAATTTTAACTGCTAAGATTAATCAAAGATAAATTTTGATTCATGTGACCTGAATCTCTATATCAGATATTTTAAATATGAAGGTAGAAAGAAACTAAAAATATTTTATCTGTTTGTGCTTGAGTTTGCTGGTCAAACTGTACCATGTTAGATATTTAAGAGATGTTTCCAAATGCATGTATTCTTGAAATTTATAGTAGGCATTGGACCTTCTGTTAAACGTTTTCATAAGTTGCTATTTAATGGTTGAAATGGTTTCTAAGTTTTCATTTGGTATTGTTATTGTCAGTAGGTAATCTGGGAAACCTGACTTCCTCCCTCATTTCTCTATTCTCTTTAAGATGTGAAACCGATGCTATACTGAAGGACTCCCCAGGATATACAGTTTGATTTTTAGATCTTACAAAAGGGATGGCTAACATTTTTCTGTAGAAATAGCATAGCCACAATGAGAGCTTAAATTATGATTTCATGACTAGATTTACTTCACAAAACAAGCAAAACCTCCCCTTCAGACAAAAGGGAGAGAAAGTTTTAAAGTGATGACATAGCTTTCCTCATGGACATCGCTTACCTCACAGAAAAACCACTATCAGAACAAGCCTGTGACTATAGACTTCTAGTTTAGGCCGCCAAAGATTAGAGCTGGGATTGAGCACCCCCTTGACTTGCATCTTCTTAAAGGTTTCCTCCAGTTTGCTTTAACAAAAACCAAGAGGAAAAGAAATTTAGGCATCAGAAGCAATGTAAATATAGGTAGCAGACCAATCAATGGCTGCTTTGGACAGTGATCTACAATCAAGGAGACCCAACAGGCCAGTCTATGGCATTGGTTTATATGGAAAGCCAGGGCTTCAGCAGAAGTCAGCTTATGAAGAGCCTCATTAAACTTTTGCATTATATTTTAAAATTCTTCTTTCATATATCTATTTTCTTGGAGGAATCTGGAAAACATCATGCTGATTGAAATAAGCCAGTCCCAAAGGGACAAATATCGTATGTTCTCCCTGATCTGTGACAACTAGCTGAGCACTTAAAAGGAAACCTGTTGAAGTGAAATGGACACTATGAGAAACAATGTCTTGATCAGCCCTTGTCCTGACTGTCGAGGAACGACTTACTATTTTATTCCTTTTAGAGTTTTTTTGTTGTTGTTCTACTTAATACCATTGGTTGAACTCTTTAATCAACACACAATTATTCTTAGGTGTTTAAAGTTAACTGAAAAGTGATCCCTGTTAAATATAAGAGTGGGAATAAGAGAGGGAGGAGATGTATAGTTCAGCACATGCTCATTCAGACTTACCTCTAATGGTAGAGCTAGAAATGTACCTGGGGATTCCAATTCAATCCCATCAAGGCGGCATGTACCAATGCCATCTTACTTGTTAAACTGATCAGTTTAAGTGCATAATTGATCAAAAAGATAGGATTAAGTGCCAAAGGGATTATATAATTAAGACCAGTGTCTGCAAAAAATAATTGACAGAATTAAAGAGGAGAGAATGATCCTACATGGAAAGCAGGATACACAGCAGACTCGTAGAATACCAGGGGATTCCAATTCAATCCCATCAAGGTGGCATGTACCAATGCCATCTCACTAGTCCCAGTGATCAATTTCTGTTCATAACTGATCATAATGATAGGACTAAGAACCAAAGGGATCACATAAACAAGAATAGTGTCTGCAAATACTAGCTGATAGAATAAAAAAGGGAGAGAATGATCCAACACGGGAAGTGAGATACACAGCAGACCCATACAATGGCAGATGTCCTAAACAGCTCTCAGGCCTCAGAATCAGCCCTTAAGGCATGCGGATCTGGCTGAAAAGCCCATGAGAGTATTTCAGGCATGGAAAGCCAAGACACTCTGGCAAAAAAAAAAAAAAAAAAACAAAAAAAAAAAAAAAAAAAAAAAAAAACAACACCTAAATGAAAGATCTCCGCAAATGAGATCCCAGTGGAAAGAATGGGTCATCAAAGAGGGAGGTACCTTTCTCTGAAGGGAGGAGAGAACTTCCACTTTGACCGTGGCCTTTTCTAAAAATTATCAGAGTCAGTGAACTCAGGGGGCTTCCATAGCCTTGGCAGCTCATGCAAGAGCCTAGGGTGATTACTGATGCCATAAACAAGAGTGTCAATTTGTTAAGCCAATAACAGGAGTCACTGTGCACTTACTTCTCATGTAGGATCTTTGTCCTTAGTGTGCTGTACATTGAGATTTAATGCTATAACTAGTACTCAAACGGTATTTTTCACTTTATGTTTCTGTGTGGGAGCAAGCTGTTGAAATCTTTACTTAATGTATGCTAAACTGATCTTCTGTATATAAAGAGAATCGAAAATGAATCTTGATGTGAATGGAAGGGGAGAGGGAGTGGGAAAGGGGAGGGTTGCGGGTGGGAGGGACGTCATGGGTGGGAAGCCATTGTAATCCATAAGCTGTACTTTGGAAATTTTTATTCATTAAATAAAAGTTTAAAAAAATAAAAAAAAAAAGAATTGCAAAAGTCCTAAACAGCACACTAGTCTTAGAATCAGCCCTTAACACATTCAGATATGGCTAAAAAGCCCATGATAGTTTTGCAGGCATTGAAAGCCAAGACACTGTGGCAAAGAAAATGACCTAAATGAAAGACCTCTGTGAGTGAGATCCCAGGAGAAGGAACAGGCCATCAAAGAAGGAGGTACCTTTCTCTGAAGGGAGGAGAGAACTTCCACTTTGACTATGGCCTGTCTAAATAAGATTGGTGTTGGTGAACTCAAGAGGCTTCCACAGCCTTGGCAGCTCATTACAAGAGTTTGGGTGATTACTGACATCATAAATAAGACTGTCAATTGTTAAATCAACAACGGGAGTCACTGTGCAACTGCTCTCCATGTAGGACCTCTGTCCTTAAAGTGTTGTGCAATGTGAATTAACAGTAAAACTACTACTCAAACAGTACTCTGTTTCATGTGTCTGTGTGGGTGTAGTCTGTTGAAATCTTTGCTTAGTATATACTAAGTTGATCTTCTTTATATAAACATAGTTGAAAATGAATGATGATGAACAATGGGATGGGAGTGGGAGATGGGATGATTGTGAGTGGGAGGGGGAGGTTATGGGGGGGGAAGGCTGCCATAATTCAAAAGTTGAACTTTGGAAATTTATATTTATTAAACTTGAAAAGAAAAAAAATAGCTATTTTCTAATTTTCGTTTTTTGTTTCCTTCTAATTATTTTGTTAGTTTTGTTTTTATTTCTCTAGATCTTTGAGATATATTCTTGACTTATTTATTCAATATTTTCACATATTTTTGATGTGTCTATGATGTGTCTATTGCCTTAAACTTTGCCCTTGAAAACTGAATTGTGTTTTGTAGTATAAGTTTTTATGTCTTATATCACCATTTATATTACTCTCGATAAATTTTTTGATTTCCCTTTTTGTTTTCTTCAATGGCTCATGGTTTTTCTTGGACATGTGGTTCTTTCTCCACATTTTTGTAAGAAGAAATAAAAATGGTTTAAATCCTGTGATTATAAACTTCTAGCTTAGGCCACAAAGATTAGAGATGGGACTTGAGCACCTCCTTGACTTGCATCCTCTGGCTGCTTTAACAAAAACAAGGGGGAAAAGAAAGCAAGGCATCAAAGCAATGTAAGGGTAGGTGGCAGGCCTATTAAAAGCTGTTCTGTACAGCCATCAAAGAGACCCAACAGGCCAGTCCACTGCAATGGCTTTCAATGTGGAAATCCAGGGCTTCAGCAGAAGTCAGCTTATGAAGAGCCCTGGTAGCTCTGTCAGCTAAGAGTTAGGTCACTGGAAACAAAACTGCTCTGGGGTTGAAGGACATCAGGTCAGAGCCAGAGATATTGTTGACTCTAAGCTGAAAAGCCCTTCACTTGGCCCAGCTTTCAAAGTATCCACCATTGCTAAGGGGATGGCCAAGTTCAGGCAGAACTGTAAATTTCCTGTTAGGGACGCCACCTGTTTTACCTGTCATCTTCTCCTCCTAGGCCAGGTAGGTAATGAAAGTCAGCAGGGTGCATTCTCTACTGAGGTTCACAACTCCCTTATGATGTACCCCATAAGAAGAGGTAGATAGATCTGGACCTCATAACTGGCAAGGCCTTAAAGCCCACATGATTACAATCAGGCCCCTTCTGTCAGCTTCTATTGGCCTGTCAATCAGAAAACTTGGTAGTGGTTAAGACACCAGCTTTCTTATGTCCTCTAATAACGACTCTGTCTTTTATTCTAGACCCTGTCTAGCCTACTTGGGGCTTATTTCTTTGGATTGAAAGCCTCTACTCCTACATCAATGGCTCTATTCCCAATCTGTGTGTTTTGATGGTCCTGTCCTCCACTTAACATTGTATGATTGTTCAGAATTTTTCTAGACAAACCCATCTATCCATAAGAGGAACAGATGTTCTTTCAATCTTGATTGGGATCAGTTTCACAGCCTCTCTTTCCTCAGCACTGATCTCAGGAACAGGTTTGGGCCACAACGTTATCTCGACCACGTAACTCCACAACAACTCCAACAGTTACAAGAGGAGGTCACTAGGTCCACTGAGACCTCATCTGATGCCATCTGAGGTCTCCAAAGCCATATGACCTCACTAACAGGCATCCTACTATGGAACAAATGGACTTTAACAGTGTTGGTATTTATGTTAACAAATCAGGCAGATAAAATATATCCATCAAATAATCTTCACTAGGGTCTAGAGTCATGCCCACCCCCATTTCCTCTCTTCTATGAAATCCTCTCCTTGTTTGGTTAATGCCACTACAAGGACCATTGGCTGCTATTCTCACCCTGTCTTAATACTTTCCTGTCTAAGTGTTTACAGGAGGTGATAATGAAATGAAGTAAAGCCTTCACTAACCAGTCAACCAAATGCTGCTACGGGGATATGCTTGGCTACACCACCTCTAATCCCCCACAGACGGCTGCTTGAGACATTACCCCATGCCAGCAGAGAGTAACTTGTCGTTCCATGTCAGCAGGAAGTAGTTCTAAAAACAGGTCATCATCCCTCCACCCCTCCTGGATTGGGGAGGGGGGTGATGTAATCCCATACAAATCTTGCTTTATAAAAAACAAAAGGGGGGAATGTTAGCAAAATGGCACAGTCTTATCTGTGGCACTATCTCTGCCCCAGACACCATCATAGGCTCTAGCCCCTGCTGCCATTGCTGGAAGCCAGGCAACCCCATGGCCCATCCACAGGTGTGAGCTCCACCCCCACATTAACGGGATTCACAGCTCCTACTTCCCTGTCTCGCAGCAAAAGTTTAACAGGACTTGCTAACCGTACATCTGCTTTCTTACTCTCTCACCCTTCCCCAACTCCCAACCCATTGGGCTTTCTACACTCGACAATAAAACTTTCCTCTAACTGGTGTTTGATGTGTTTTCTGGCAGCCTTACACAAGTACTTGGGCTATTCGCCAATGCTTTTCCAAGAGCATTAACAGGAAGCTGTTTTAGAAGTGGAGCAGCTGGAACACAAACAGTACCAAGATGGGATGCTAGCATAGCAGTCAGCAGCTTTGCCAGCTAAGCCACAATGCCAGTCCCTAACACGTTTTTAATACAAGTCTCCAAAGTTGTTTTGTTTTGTTCTAAGTCTCATTGAAAATGTTACTCCTCAGAATCCTCTACCTTGTGAATATTCATCATTCGTTCTGTTTTTTCAGCATTTTTTGAACATACTTCCTATTTGGAGGATTTTCTACATGTGAGTCTTGCTTAACCAATAGAGAAACCAGAGAAAACTTTTCGCCAACTCCACAGGTATGTGGCCTAATCCCATATGTAAAAACTATCCATTTAATAATTCATATGCCAGAGATTGCTAGTACATTGCCCTACACAGCTTACTTCCGTATCCAGTGAATCCATCAATTAGCTGGTACTGAATGCATGTGGTTACTTGGGGCCATGAGTGCTGGCTTTGGCAAATGTCATGGAAGGCAATGGACCTTTGAAAGGAAAGGAAGATATCCTGTTTCCTGTGTTGTGTGTCTCTTTAAACCAGAAAACAAGATGCCATAGCCAAATATTTAAAAGATGAAAGCACAAAATGTGAGGAGTTTGGCCTCTTGAAACCATGAAACTGACATTCAGCCCAAGTCCTCTTACACTAAGATTGCTCCACTCTGCCTGGGACCAATCTCATTCTTCTTTTAGCTTTTGTTATATCTTCATCATTGTTGCAGCTAATTAATATTTCTCTTCTCAGAAATTAGTAAAATGACCATTCAAAAAGGAGTTTTTGAATAATTTTGCATTTCTTTATTTGTGTTTTGTTTACTATATAAAGATTGTAGCTGAAGTGTCCATTTTTACTTAGACAGCAGACTTTTCCTTTATTGTTTGTTGCACAGAAGTGCTTTGGTGCTTACAGTCGAGGTTGTAACATTGTTTCTTTGTGTAAACCTGTTTTGCATTCCTAATTTCTTCTTCAGACATCTTTTGCCAATTTTTGTGATTCTGTTTCATTTCTGGAAACTTACTGTCAACCTGGTTAATCACCCTAACCAAGAGTTCTGAATTAGCCAAATACTTTTTCTATTTATTCAGCCAAAGTTAGCTTCTATTGCTTTCAAGTAAGAGTCCTGCTGTGCGCATCTGCCTGAAAAATCCAACTGAAAAAGGCTCTGGAGAACTCTACAGTCCATTACCCTGTTTATTTCACTAGTAACTAGTAACAAAGTATCAAGTTCACAGAGTGGACCTCACCTATTCTACATAGGCAACTTTATCTGTGATTGTACTTAGTTTCTATCTCAATCATCAATGTGCCAAGGACAGAAAGTTTAAATGTGGTCAAAACCAAACCAAGGCATTTGGTGGACTTTCTCAGTCAACGTTTGTATTTTTCATCTCAATTCCCAGGGTACCAGCTCAATTTCTGGGGATTCCTAGGAGAAGACACAAAAAGCACAGAGCTCTTGGAGGAAGGGGAATTCTCTTGCATGTTAGCCCACACGAGATTGCTGTTGTCACATATTTTCTAATTGATCTTAACTCACATGCAATTTGGAATTTCATTTTCATCTTTTAAATTGAATTATTTTTAACTTGTCTATTGTGGAGAAACCGAGGTATATGTTCCTGTAGTATACCCATATTAATGTTCATTTTTGTAAATTTCAGGCCATCAGGCTTACAAAATTTGGCTTTTGGAAATTTTGCCTTTGGAAACTGAAAAGCTTTTCTTTCTCGAACTCTCAACTTTGTCAGACATCTAAAAAGACTCAGTTTGAAAGTAAAATCAAGAATTGAATCTGTACTTCCACTAAACTTAACCTGCAATTGCTTTTCTGCAAGACTCTAACAACTGTGCAAATCTTGACTTAGGAGATCCACACAGAGATGGTTTGGAGCGAAAAGCATATTGGGTAATTCTTAAGTATTATCCACTCAAAATTTTTTTGATTGGCAAAAGTTTCAATTGTTTATTATATCCTATAGGTTCATTATAAGTAAAAGGTAGTTTCTTGCGATAAATAGGATAAGCACATAGTTAAGATTCCATTATGACCTTAGAATTTTATCTTCAAAAAATGTTGAATCTGTTAAAAACTAATTAAAAATTAAATCTCAAAAATTTAAAAAGAAAAAAAAAGCTAAAACCAAAACCAAAACCAAATAAAACAAAAATATTATACTTTTGATGCACACATCCTATATTAGAGTGCTTTGGTTCAAGTCCTAGCTCCACTATTGATCCAACTTAGTGCTAATGTGCACTCTGAAATAAAGCATACAATGGCTCAATTTCCATTGTCTCTGCTACCCATGTGGAAGAATTGAATTGAGTTCCTTGCTCCTGGAATTAGTCTGACCCATCCTTGTCTGTTGTAGGCATTTGCATAGTGAGCCAGCAGATGGAAGTGTTCTCTCTCTCTCTCTCCCTCCCTCCCTCTCCCATCACTCCACATTTCAAATAACAAATAAAAATAAATAAAACTTTTAATAAAGTGGTTTCTTGACCTATTCCTTGAACTATTCTCATTATAGTACCTGTCACTTATTATGTACACAGACATTTTTAGAAGGATATTTCTATAGCTAAATAATTTATCTCTAAGTAGTTCACTATTGATTTTGCCTGTATCTAAATCAACAAAATAGGTTGGGAAAGGGAGTACTAAGTTCAATGGAATAATTTATTATGCTGAATGTATCTGGTTTATTGCAGGTTAATGATCAGTATCAGTTAATTAGCTTAATTCAACTTGTCAGTTCTAAAACGTACAAGACCTTGACAGAATTGGGTGATGAGCATATTGATAGGAGGCACTCATGCCTCATTCATCTTTTTGTTCTTCAGAATGATGGTGCATACAGCAAATATTCAACAAATGCTACAAAATTAGCTTAGCTTATTTGTCTAGGTCTGTTTTTCATTTTACATGAGCAGTTTACTATGGGAAAACAGGAAGCAAGCATTCATTTATGGTATTGATCAATACTGGTGTTTTGATTCCAGTTGGAAATTCAAGCAATGATTAAATGTGTCTTTAATATGAAAAAAATAAATTTTATTTAATACATATATAGCACAATGTGTTGAAAAAATTTCAGAGTTATTTAAATAATTAACATTTCATAATGACTAAATAGAGCTGATTATTTGATAAAAATTGAATTTAAGTATAAATATCATATACTAAGGCTATCTACCACTTACCTAAAATATTTTTATAAATTAATTTAAATATTTTATAAGCACTACACTATTCACATTTTCATTCAGCATTAAGTGCTTTACAGCATTCTAGACATTGTTGTAAATTTTAAGAAAACTCCAACACAAACCACCAGAGAAGACATTGTTTGTAGGGAAATCCTTGCCGTGAACTGAGGGGCCATTAGGAGCAGCCTTAGGGAAACTGAATGTTGCTAGATAAATCTACTAATTAATTCCACCCTATTATTATGTATGTTTTATTTTTTCTCATCTTTTTTTTTTTTTTAATTTGAAAGTCAGAGTTACACATAGAGAGGTCTTCCATCCGCTGATTCACTCCCCAATTGGCCTCAACGGCTGGAGCTGTGCCTATCCAAAGCCAGGAGCCAGGAGCTTCTTCCAGGTCTCTCACGTGGGTGCACAGGCCCGAGGACTTGGGCCATCTTCTACTGCTTTCCCAGGCCATAGCAGAGAGCTGAATCAGAATTGGAGCAGCCGGGACTAGAACCAGCACCCACATGGGATGCCAACACTTCAGGCCAGGGCGTTAACCCACTGCACCACAGTGCCAGCCCCATTTTTTTTTTATCTTTTTAATCTTTTTCTATCCTTTCTGTATGTGTTTTAAAAATATATGCTTATTTATTCACTTATTTCTTGATTTGAGAAACACAGTGAAGAGAAACAGGGAGGGACAAAGAGAGAAATCATATTCACTTCATTGCTCAACAAATTGCCACAATAGCCAGGACGAGACAAGGTTGAAGCTAGGAACCAGGAACTCCATCTGGGTCTTCCATGTGGGTGCCAGGGTCCCAAGTATTTAAACTATCTTCTGCTGTCTTCCCATACACATTAGCAGGAAGGTGGATCAGAAGCAGGGAAGCAGACCTGCAACAAGCATTCAAATATGAGATGCTAGTATTTCACGCAACAGCTTAACACACTGGACTACATCAGCTTTGTTTATGATTCAAAATTTGCTATCCTGGGGATAGTGTTGGGATATAGAGAGTAAAACAGTTGTCTGTGATGCTGGCATCCTACACAGAAACCAGTTTGAGATCCAGCTGTTCTGCTTTTGAGCCAGCTACCTGTTAAGTTTCCTGGGAAAATCAGTAGAAGATGTTGCAAGTGTTAGGGCTCTTGCCACCCACATATGAAACCTGGAAGAAGTTCCTGGCTCCTGGCTTCAACCTTGTCCACTCCAGCCAATTGTGGCACTCTGCAGAATGAACCAGCAGATAAAAGATCTTTGTCTCTCCTTCTCTCTCTCTCTCTCTCTCCTACTCTTTCAGATAAAGAATAACATAAAATTCTATCTTTTCATTTTCCCCACCATAAATCTTAAAGCAGGGGATTTTTATATTATTTTTTCCTGGTTATTCCGTGGATTAAAGCGCACAGTTTAAATAAATAAACAAGAAGTAAGCTGTGAGTCTAAGTGGAGATCTTCTGAAAATAATCTGGCATTTCTCTCGTGCACATTTTAGAATGTTTTCTACATGTTTTACTGTTGAAAGTCTGACTACAATGTGTTGTGGTGAAGATTTTTTTCCTGGTCATGTCTTTTAGGAGTTCTCTGTGCTTCCTGTACTTGGATGTCTCTTTCTTTCTCTGAATTGGGGAAGTTTTCTGTAATTTTTCACTGAATAAGCATTCTGATTCATTTCTTTTTCCATGCCTTCACTAACTCCTAAGACCCCTATGTTGGTTCATTTGATAGTATCCCATAAATCTCCCACACTGTTTTAAATTTTCTAACTTCTTCTTGTTTTTTATTTGTCTTCTTGCTCAAATATTCCTTCTTCTGCCTACCAATTCTATTGTTAAGGCTTTCCACTGCGTTTTTAAGTGATATATCAAATTATTCATTTTAAATATTTCATTTTGATTTTTCTTTAAAATCTCAATTTTATGATAAAAATGTTCATTCATGTCATGTACGGATTTCTTTAATTCATTGATTTGCTTCTGATTGTTTCTGAGTAATCCTATGATTAATCTTTTGAATTCCATTCAGGTATTTCATCTACCTCTTTATCTTCACATTCCAATATTTAAATGTTGTTGCATTCCTTTTGATGGGGCCGTGTTGTCTTCCTTTTTCTTGTTTCTTGAATTTCTGCATTTGTTTTTAATCATTTGCAGAGATACTTCTTCTGATGGCTTTTATCTTTGGACTGTGCCTCTGTGGCTTAGTAGAATGTCTTTTCTTTCTGTGAATACTCAGAGGTGTGTGCTGAGTGTGGCCAGGGAGCTCTAATCAGTGCACCAGGGTGGGTGGGTATTCAGGGTGACACCCAAGTTTTTATTAGAAGGGAGGATTTGATCAGCTCTGTTGGCATTGTCACATCCTCACCTTCTCTCTTCCTATGTAATCAATGCCAAGGTGATAGTCCACAGTGGATGCAATACTTATCCGTGCAGCCATAAGTACTACACAAAGGATTAGTACAGTCCTCAGTATGAAAATGTATCCTATTGCAATGATCCAGTCCAAGCAATTAGGGATATCTGTGTCTGTGGAGACTCTCATAGTAATTGCCCGGAGACCCAGCTACACCCTGTGCCCTCTTGTACAGTCACAGCGTTCCCACAGTCTCAGCACACAAGGCTCCCAAAGTCATGGAATTCTGAGGATCTGTTCCACTGCACTAAGTCTGTTCCCTCCACAGAGATGGAGAGATGCCCCCAGATTCAGCTGCCTGTGGGTGCTGCACCCAGCAAGTTTGAGTCTCAAAGCCTGTGATATATTGGGAAGCTGGGGGCACCTCACTGTCCGACATAGATGCCCAGCCCAGTGTCAGTCCCTGTTGGGCATTGCATAAAATAGTCCCTAACAACATGGCACCTGGCAGATGATCAGGGAGCATGTCTGCGGCCGCTGTGGTTAAACCACGCGAGATCGGACCACCTGCAGGGATAGGTTTGATTTAGTTCTGGACACGTGGACAGTGCATGATCCCTATACCTCGCTTAAGGTGCCCCTGTGCGTGGTCCACCTGTGCCTGCGTGACCTTTTTGCTGACTGGCTCCCCTACTGTGCATGTCCTTCGTAAGCTTTAAAAGCCTATACACTTCCTCAATAAAGTGGTTCCTGCTTTGACAGAACTCACGGGTGCTTGCTGTGGTGTGCTTGACCCGTCGACCTTACCTCTCCCATTCACCTTGTCGGGGAGTGCTTGTACTGCCCCCTGCTGGTCAGGGTACAGTCTCAGGCTTAAGACCCCAACAAGCTCCAGCCAGACTCAGGCCTCTCCTCTTGGTTGATCACTGAGAGCGCAGAAATGAGCTGGCACAGCTGTTCCATATGTCCAAAACGGTACCCATCATCTTTTAGCAAGTTGTCGGGCACCATTGCCAGCAGGGAGAGAAACTTGACCCCTTTTCCCTCTAGGTTAGCAGGTACCCTGTTCCTACAGGGATCCAAGCAGGACTCATGCCAGGTTCTCCCTGCAGCTATATTGCCAGTGGCATGAGCTGCTGCAGTCTGGTCTCAGCTCCTTTCCAAAGCTGGTGCTCAGGTGAAAGTCTTAGTAGAAAAAAGCTGTCAACCTAGACTGTACCCTGCAAAGCTTTCATTTATGAATGAAGGTGAAATAAAGACCTTCCATAACAAACACAACTTGAAAGAATTTGTCACCACATGTCCAGCCTTACAAAAGATGCTTAAGGATGTGCTACACACAGAAACACAGAATCACAAAAGTATGTGAAGGCAGAAAATCTCCCAGTAAAATACAAAGGAAATCCAAGTAAACAATTAGGAATATTTCTGGAAAAATTGCAGGGCTAAGTTGTTATTTGATAGTAATTTTGAATGTAAACGGTCTAAATTATCCAATTAAAAAGCAAAGACTGGTGGAATGTATTTAAAAACAGGACCCATCTATTTGTTGCCTGCAAGAAACATCTATCTCCACAAAGATACACACAGGTCAAAAGTGAAAGGATGGAATAAGGTATTCCATAGTAACAGAAAGCAAAAAAAAGATCAGATGAAGCCAACCTAATACCAGACAAAATAAACTTTAACACAAAATTTGTTAAAAGTGATGAGGAATGACACTATGTATTGATTAAGGAATCAGTTCAACAGGAAGGTATGACTACAATAACTGTATATGGACCCAAATACAGTACATCTGCCTATTTTAAAGCAGTGTTACTGTATCTAAAGGGAGACATAGACTCCAATACAATAGTTATAGGGGGCTTTGCCACCCCACTTTCCGCAATGGATAGATCAACCAGAAAGAAAACCAATAAAGAAAGAACAGAGCTAATTGACACTATGGACCAATGCACTTAAGTGGTTTCTACAGAACTTTTTATCCTATAGTTGCAGAAATCACATCCTTCTCCCCAGTGCATGGATTTTTTTCTAGGATAGACCATATACTTTGCCACAAAGCAATTCTCAGAAATTCAAAAAAATAAAAATCATAGCATGCATCTTTCCTGACCACAATGGAATGAGCCTGGAAATAAGCACTCAAGAATCTCTAGAATATATGCGAACACTTTGAGACTGAACAACATACTACTGATTTAACAGTAGGTCATAAAATTAATCAAAAGAGAAATAAAAAAATTCTGGAAATGAATGAAGATGACAATACAATATATTAAAACTTAAAGGATGCAGCAAAAGCAGTGTTAAAAGTTAACTTTAAAGCAATTAGTACTTACATCAAGAAATTGGGTAGGTACCAAATAAATGAACTATCAATGCATCTCAAGGACCTGGAAAAACAACAACAAAACAAACCCCAAATTCATAAGAAGAAAGAATTAAAATTAAAGAATAAATAAACAAAATTGGAATAAAATAATACAAAAGATCCATGAAATGAAAGGCTTATTTTGAAAAAATAAAGAAAATTGATATATCATTGGTTCAACTAACCAAAAAAAGAGAGGGAGAACCCAAATCAAAAAATCAGAGATGAAAAAAGAAATGTAAAACAGAAAACAGATACCAGAAAAATAAACAGAATCATCTAGAATTACTACAAAGAGCTGTGTGCCAACAAATCAGGACACCCAGAATAAATGGATAGATTCCTGGACACATAAAGTCCACTAAAATTGAGCCATGAAGACATAAAAACCTAACTGGACCCATAACCAAGGTGAGACTGAATCAGTAATAAAGATTCTTCCAACAAAGATTCACTGCTGAATTTTACCAGATATTTAAAGAACTAATTCTAACTCTTCTGAAGCCATTCAAAACAATTGAAAGGGAGATAATCATTCCAAGCTCCTTCTATGAAGCCAGCATCACCTAAATTGCTAAACAAGCAAACAAAAACAGTTACATAGAAATAGAACTATAGACCAATTTCCCTGATGAACAATGAACCCAGACATAAAAATCCTCAACAAACTACTAGCTAATCAAATCCAATGACACATTAGAAAGATCACCTGAACCAAGTGGGATTTACTCCTGTTATACAGGAATTGTTCAACATATGGAATCAATAAGTATGACACATCACTTAAAAACTGAAGGTAAAAACAATATGATTATCTCAATAGATGCAGAGAGAATATTTGATAAACTATAACATCATGAATAATATCTTAAGTTAATTGAGTTTAGAAGGAATATGCCTCAGCACAATCAAGCCAACTTATAATAAACCCACAGCCAGCATCATATTGAATGGGGAAAATGTTGAAGCATTTCCACTAAGATCCAGAAGCTGACAAGGAAGCCCATTTTCATCACTGCTATTCAATATAGTTCTGGAAGTTTTAGCAAGGGACATTAGGTACGAAAAAGAAATCAAAGGGATATAAATTAGAAAGGAGAAAGTCACATTATCCCTGTTTGCACATGCAATGATTGTATATATAGGGGAGCCAAAAAAAGAAAACCTCCACTAAGAGAGTGTTGGAACTCATAAGTGAGTTTGCTAAAATTTCAGGACATTAAATTAACATACAAAAATCAAAAGCCTTTCAATACAAATATAAGGCCATGGATGAGAAAGAATTCCTATGACAAATCTCATTAGCAATAGCTACAAAAATTTTAAATACCTTGGAATAATTTTAAACAAGGAGATGAAAGTTCTCTACAATGAAAATTATAAAACATTAAAGAAAGAAATAGAAATGGACATGAAATATTAAAAATTTTCCATGTTCAAGGATTGGAAGAATTAATATCATCAAAATGTCCATACTACCAAAGGTAATTTAAAAATTCAGTGTAATCCAAATCAAAATACCAACCACATTACTCTCCGATATAGAACTGCTGATTCTAAAATTCATATGGAAACACAAAAGACTGGGAATAGCTAAAGCAATCTGAAAGAACAAAAACAAAGCCAGAGACATCACTATACCAGATTTCAACAACATACTAGCCAATCAAATCCAGCAACACATCAGAAAGATCACCTGGACCAGGTGAGATTTACCCCCAAATATGCATGTATTGTTCAGCATATGCAAATCAATAAATGTGGTACATCACATGAACAAATTGAAGGAAAAATATGATTATCTCAACAGATGAAGAGAAAACATTTGATAAAATACAGCATTCTTCATGATAAATACCTTAAACAAATACCACAGGGCAATTATTATCAAAAATCCTGGCACAGACACAAAATGGACATGCAAACCAATTATTGATTATGGTTAATTTGTTGAGTCCTAATTTTAACAAATTGTCCTAGTAATAATTGATTCAAAATTGTTTTTTATATTACCTTTTTTCCTGATGAATATTTGACTGTGCATTGAATTCAAGTTTAGAGTTACTATCTTTAAATATTATCTTTCGTATTCTATTGCTACTTTTGAAAAACTGTCAAACCAGTTGTTTCTTCCTTGAAGAAAATATCACTTTGAGAACACTCTCAGTAGTTTCTACAATTGCTTCTGTTACTTTTACTGTTTTCATTTGTGTCTTGATTGTCATATAGGTTGGTCTTGTTATTTTGTTAATTTTTGATACTTCCATAGCCTTGGCAGCTCATGACAAGAGTCTAGGGTGATTACAGATGCCATAAACAAGAGTGTCAATTTGTTAAGGCAACAACAGGAGTCACTGTGCACTTACTCCTCATGTAGGATCTCTGTCCTTAGTGTGCTGTACATTGAGATTTAATGCTATAACTAGTACTCAAACAGTATTTTTCACTTTATGTTTCTGTGTGGGAGCAAACTGTTGAAATCTTTACTTAATGTATGCTAAACTGATCTTCTGTATATAAAGAGAATCGAAAATGAATCTTGATGTGAATGGAAGGGGAGAGGGAGTGGGAAAGGGGAGGGTTGTGGGTGGGAGGGACGTTATGGGGGGGGAAGCCATTGTAACCCATAAGCTGTACTTTGGAAATTTATATTCATTAAATAAAAGTTAAAAATATTTTTTGATACTTCATTTTTTTCTATTATGTTGCTTATCTATGATTAATTTTGGTCATTTATATTGTACCCAGTTTTCCTCTGTGGAAGATTTCCTACACTTTTATGATGCCTGAACTAGACTCTCATTAAAAACATTTATTAAATTTTTTTTTCTAAGAAAAGCTTTACTTGATAGGCATAGTTACAGGGCAAGAGGGAGGAAGACAATGAGAGGAACCAGGAAAAAAAGAGGTGGATAGAGGGAAAGAAATTCCATCTGCTGAGTCACTCCCCAGGTGGTCTCAACAGCTAGTGAAGGGCCATGATGAAACCAGGAGCCAGGAGTGTCATCCAAGTCCCTCACAAGGGTGACAGGGGCCCAGACACTGCATCATCTTCCACTGCTTTTCCCAGGTGTATTTTTAGGGAGCTGGAATGGAAGTGAAGCAGCAGGAATTTGAATCAAAGCTCATATAGGAGACCAGCATTGCAGATGTTGGCTTTACCTGCCTTGCCACAATAGCAGTCCCTGAATTTTTCTTTTTGGTTTATATTATTCTTTCATTCAATAATTTACATTTTATTTTTGTAGATTCTAGTTCTATTAATATTTGTTAATTTTGCTTTTATTTCTTTGAAATTTTAAATATTTTCATGAAATAATATCATTTTACTAACTTTAAAGTCTGGAGACATCTCATGAGTCTGTATGTTATGTTACTGTTGCTTATATGGCTTATGTAGTTTTTTTTTTTTTTCTTATTTTTCGCATTACAGAAAAATTCCCATAGAAACTTTAGGTTTATGATAAGATGCATTTCAAGATTGAGCTATATTTGAGTATACTTTTTTTTTTTTTGACAGGCAGAGTGGACAGTGAGAGAGAGAGACAGAGAGAAAGGTCTTCCTTTGCCATTCGTTCACCCTCCAATGGCTACCATGGCCAGTGCGCTGCGGCTGGCGCACCACGCTGATCTGATGGCAGGAACCAGGTGCTTCTCCTGGTCTCCCATGGGGTGCAGGGCCAAGCACTTGGGCCATCCTCCACTGCCTTCCCGGGCCACAGCAGAAAGCTGGCTTGGAAGAGGGGCAACCGGGACAGAATTCGGCGCCCTGACCGGGACTAGAACCCGGTGTGCCGGTGCCGCTAGGTGGAGGATTAGCCTATTGAGCCGCGGCACCGGCCTACTTTATACAAATCAAGAATTTCAATTAGTCTCAGTAAAGATCAGTTGCAGAAATTGATAACAATTGAATCTAGGCTCCAATTCCTTTTAATTATACAAATATTTATGATTTTTCCATTCCTCCCAGGGTGCAGTCTTCCAGAATCTCTTTTCTTATTCAGACTGTCAGTTCCTGTCAATCTACTTCCACAGACTATCAAGTTTCTTTTAACCTTTAAACATCTGAGTTGCCTGTATTGAATTGGCAAAGCGCCAGATGATAATAGCAGCTCTAAATTCTAAGGCTAACATTATCAGTCTTTGTCTTTCTCTTATATTGGCTTGATATGTCCTCAGCAGAGAGATGATCAAATTTATATAGTTTAGTGTTATCCTAACTGGAACTTTCTCTTGCAGAATTTTACTTATTCAATCCTTCATTCCATTTTTTGTTTTTGTTAATTCAAAGTAGCTTACTGAGTACAACTTGACAAGATTTATACAGAATGGGGATAGATCCTAGGGAATCAGAAATAAAATGTAGGATCTATTTCCCAAAAATCTTTGAATGTATTGCCATAGACGGTGATTATACAGAGAGCTACTATATATTTAGATAAGTGTTATGCAAATGAAGTTCCTGAGGAAAAAGGGAGGAGTAAGAAGGTGTTCTAAGTCATTCAGAGGTTGTCAGGGAACGCTTGCCTATGGGGTTATTAAGAGTGGGTACTTCAATGAATAGAAGCTAGTGAGAGACCATGTGCAGACATTGATCCAGCTAGAAGAAAAAGTAAGATCAGAAATCAAATAAAATATAAAGATAACTTCTATCTGTGAGGTGAGCTGAAGAGACAGAGGGCCACATCTCAAGGAAACCTTATAAACTGCAAAATACTTTAATTTTTGTCATAAACACAATATAAAATGGATCAACATTTTAGACAGAAATGACACAGTCTATATCTTTTTTTTTTTTTTTTTTTGACAGGCCGAGTGGACAGTAAGAGAGAGAGACAGAGAGAAAGGTTTTCCTTTGCTGTTGGTTCACCCTCCAATGACCACCGCGGTTGGCTCTCTGCAGCCGGCACACCGTGCTGATCCAAAGGCAGGAGCCAGGTGCTTCTCCTGGTCTCCCATGGGGTGCAGGGTCCAAGTGCTTGGGCCATCCTCCACTGCACTCCTGGGCCACAGCAGAGAGCTGGCCTGGAAGAGGAGCAACTGGGACAGAATCCGGCACCCCAACTGGGACTATATCATTTTAGAGAATAAACCTAGGAAGACACAAGAATTCTTCACAAAATTTCTAGATTATTGGTAGTGACTCTGATTACAAATATTGATGTTGTGAGATTTTGAGATGAAATACAAATCAATTCATGATTGATAGGATAAAGAAAACTTTAAAAAGTTTTCAAAGTATAAGGTTTATTCTGAGAATGGTCTAAGAGATTCCATTCAATAGAATGGAATATTCAGTGGTTGAAACAGGTTTGGAACATATGGAAAAAACATTAACTTTAATTTTAAATGAACTATGAATAGGTGTTAGTCTGCAGCTTAGAAAATAGTTGTTTTCAGAAAACACTTGTTTGAATCATCTTATTCGGTACATTAAAGAAGCAGTATAATTGACAAAAATCGTTTTTTTTTTTTTTTGTACGTATCAGCCATTTGTATTTATTCTATTGAAAAAAAATGTCAGTTTATAGTCTGCTCATTTTTTAACTGGACTCTGTTTTGTTGTTGAATTTTTTGAGTATCAATCCTTATCAGATTCATAGTCTCCAAATATTTTCCTGGATTCTGTTAGTTTTCTCTTCACTCTGTTGTACAGAACTTTCTTCCTTTGATAAAAAGCTCATTTGTGTGTTTTTGTTTCTGTTATCTGTGTTTTGGATTCTTATATAAAAATTTACATCCTGGGCCAGTGTCTTGAAGTGTTTCCCCTATATTTTTTACTCTAATAATTTTATACTTTGAAATATTTCATACAGTTTAGGTCAATTTTTATATAAAAAGTGACAAAAGGGATCTTATTTCAAATTTCTGCATGTGGAAAACCAATGTTCCCAGAGCATTTATTGAAGACACTGACTGTCCTTTCTCTAGAGAATGTTCTTAATACCTTTGCCAAAGATAAGTTCGTTGTGGATTCATGGATTTATTTCTGGGTCTCCCATTCTGTTACATTAATTTATTTGTCTATTTTTTATGGTAGTACCATAGGATTTTGTCTCAATAGCCCTATATTATATGTTGAAATCTCATATTTTCATGTCTATAGCTTCGTTTTATTGTTCTATTGAATTGGCTTTTCAGGGTCTTTCATGTTTCTGTGTGAATTTTCAGACTGTTCTAATTTTTTGAAGAATGTCATTTGTGTTTTGCTGGGGATGGCATTGAATCTATGAATTTAGGGTAGGTGGTGTGGATTTTTTAAAAGTTTTAATTATTTGAGAGGTATAATTACAGAGAGGGAGAGGGAGAGACAGAGAAAAAGTTCTTCCATCTTCTGGTTCACATCCCAAATGGCCGCAGCTGCTGAAGCTGTGCTGATTCAAAGCCAGGAGCCAGGAGCTTCTTCCAGGTCTCCCACGTGGGTTCAGGGGCCTAACCACTTGAGCCATCTGCTACTGCTTTCCCAGGCCGTAGCAGAGAGCTGGATGGGAAGTGGAGCAGCCGGGAATCAAACTGATGCCCATACGTGATGCCAGTGCCGCAGATAGAGGTTTAACCTACAGCACCACAGTGCCAGCCCTGAGAGTGGATTTTTCAATAATATTTATTTCTTTAATTCATGAAACAGAGAACTATTTCCATTTTTGTGTGTTGTTCAACTTCTTTCATTAGTATCTATAATTTTCAATGAAGAATTCTTTCACATCCTTGCATAAATTTATCCCCAGGTATATAATTTTTATAGTATCCATAAATGTGATTTTCTTATGAGTTCTTTCTCAGTGAGTTTGTATTTGGTGTAGAAAATTATTAGTGACTTTTCTATGATGATTTTGTATCCTACAACTTTGTTGATTTCCTTGATCCATTCTAATAGACTCTATTGAGTCTTGGTTTTCTATTTACAGAGTTATGTTTTCTGCATACACAATATTACTTCTTCCTTTCCTGTTTGTATGCCTTTTATTTTCTTCTGCTGCCTAATAGTTCAGCTTATAACTTGCAGAAATAAATTGAATAAGAATGGCAAGAACAGACATTCTTTTGTGGCTCCAGATTTTAGTGGAAATGCTTTCAAAGTTTCCCCATTCAGTATGATATTAGCTGCAGGTTTGTCATTTTTTCCCCTTTATTGTGTTGAGACAATATGTATTGTATTTTATCAAATGTTCTTTCTGCATCTATTGAAATAATCATATGATCCTTCATTCTGTTAATGTAATGCATTGTATTTAGTGATTTGCATGTTATATCATCCTTGCATGCCTTGGATAAATACCTCTTTATCAGAATGAATGTGATTTTTGATGTGTTGTTGGACTAAACTTACATCCATGTTCCTCAATGGTACTGGTCTACACTGTTCCTTTTTGTTACTATTGTGTCTACTGCTCTGGAAATCAAGGTAATGTTGACTTTGTAGAATGAGTTGATAGAGTCTCATCTTTTTCAATATTTTAGAATAGTTTGAGAAAAATTTGAGTTAATTTTTCTCTAAAAGTTTGATAGAATTCAACAATTATGCTGTGTAGTCTGGGGTTTCCTATGTTGGGACACTATTATTTATTCAATCACATCACTGAGTTTTTTTGTGTATTGAAGTTTCTTTATCATCATAAGAATTCTAGTAAGTTATATGTATCCAGAAATGAATCTATTTTTGTAGAATTCCAAATTTTGACATATATGTATTTCATAAGAGCTCCTAAAGATTCTTTGTATTCTTGTGATGTTATTTCTTTTTTTTTTTTTTTTTTTGACAGGCAGAGTGGACAGTGAGAAAGAGAGACAGAGAGAAAGATCTTCCTTTGCCGTTGGTTCACCCTCCAATGGCTGCTGCGGCCTGTGTGCACCGCGCTGATCCGATGGCAGGAGCCAGGTACTTATCCTGGTCTCCCATGGGGTGCAGGGCCCAAGGACTTGGGCCATCCTCCACTGTACTCCCTGGCCACAGCAGAGAGCTTGCCTGGAAGAGGGGCACCCGGGACAGAATCCGGCGCCCTGACCGGGACTGGAACCCGGTGTGCCAGTGCCGCAAGGTGGACGATTAGCCTAGTGAGCCACACGCCAGCCTGATGTTATTTCAATATATCCTTCTCATCTCTGATTTTATTGATTTTGGTCTTTTTTCTCAGTGTAGCTGACAGTTCAAAAATTTAACTTATCTTTTTTTTTTTAAGATTTATTTCATTTATTTGAAAGACAGAGCTACACAGAGTGGTCAAGACAGAAGTCTTCCATCCGATGGTTCACTCTCCAGTTGGCTACAATGGCAGGAGCTGTGCCGATCCAAAGCCCAGAGCCAGGAGCTTCTTCTGGGTTTCCCACATGAGAGGGAGCCCAAGACTTGAGCTATTTTTTACTGCTATCCCAGGCCATAGCAGAGAGCTGGCTTGGAAGAGGAGCAGCCAGGACTAGAACTGGCGGCCATATAGGATGCCAGCACTGTAGACCAGGGTTTTAACCAGCTGCTCCACAGCACCGGCCTTCATTTATCTTTTGAAGAAATTAATCTTCATTTCATTAAACTTTTGCATTGTATTTTAAAATTCTTCTTTCATATATCTATTTTCTAATTTTTATTTTTTTGTTTCTAATTATTTTGGGTTAGTTTTGTTTTTATTTCTCTAGATCTTTGAGATATATTCTTGACTTATTTACTTGATTTTTCCCATCTTTTTGATGTGTCTATGATGTGTCTATTGCCTTAAACTTCCCCCCTTAGAGCTGATTTGTGTTGTGTAGTATAAGTTTTTATGTCTTACATCTCATTTTACATTACTCTCAATGAATTTTTTAATTTCCCTTTTTGTTTTCTTCAATGAATTATTGTTTTTCAGGGGCATCTGGTTCTCTCTCCACATATTTGTTAGAAGAAATAAAAATGGTTTACAATATGAAAAAATCCGCATTATCACTAGTCATTAGAGAAATACAAATAAAAACCATGATGAGGTATCATCTCACTTCAGTTAAAATATCAAAGAGAAAAAAATAACAAATTCTGGTTAGGATACTGAGAACATGACACTCTAATACATTGATCACAGGAAGAAAAATTAGTACAGGTCTTATAGATTAAAACATAGTTGTTTCTCTAAAAAGTAAAAGTGGATCTACCGTATGATCCAGCTACACCATTCTGGGAATACAGCCAAAATATATCAAATCACCATATTAAATACACTGAACTACCTTGTTTATTGCAGCACAATTCACAATAAACAAGATTTGGGATCAAATTTAATATAAAGTCATAATACTCATATCCCAATTCCAGATTAGCCTAGTATATAATTTGTCATTTAGATATGCAAATCGAGATAAGAAATATATATGCAAATATATATCAGGCTCTCCTTTCTTTTTTTTATTGCTTTTCTTCTATTCTTTTCTACTTTTTTTCTGTTCTCTTTTTATATGTCATCAGAATCAAGGAAGTCATTGAAATAATTTATTATGAAAAACATGTGCTGCTTTTTATTTGAGAATTGTGGGTTTCAACTATGAAAAACTCCACATAGTCATTGTATTCTTTGTGTTGGGAGTCTTTTCACTTTAAACTTTCGTGCATAGTAGGCAAAATAAACACATTAATATATGTTTAATATTGGAACATTGTTATCTGAAACTACAAGGATTTTTATTTTTCATCTTATATAAAACATTCAGTTAATGTACTTTAAAATGCTATCTTTTTATGTTTATTATTAGCATTAAAATTTAAAAATTTTTAACATTTAGACACAATTGCTTCCTATGTAGACATTACATACATAAATAAATATACTACTTTTTTCTGAAAACATATTAATACTACAAATTGATGGAGTCAATAATGATTATAACATGGAAAAAGAAAGATATATTTTCATGTACCTGGTGTGAGTCAGTGCAGCAATATTTAAAAATATATACAATGTGATATGATATCCACACAATTTTATACTCTCTATTTATTAACTTCCACAATTAAGGGAATACATGATATTTGTCTTTCCGAGTCTGGCTTATTTCATGTAGTACGATGTTCTCCAGTTCCATCCATTTGTTGCAAATATCAGGATTTCATTCTTTTTCTGGCTGAATGATATTCAACATTGTAGATATGTCACATTTTCTTTATACAATCATCAGTTGTTTTTGACGTCTAGGTTTAGTAGAAATTTTTTGCTGTCGTGAATTGAGTTGCTATAAACATGGGAGTGCAGGTATCTGATGAAATGCTGATTTCAATTGTCACCAAAATGCCAGCCCCAACTTGCCTATTTTTATGCCAGTACCAGGCTGTTTTGATTATAATTGACTTGTAGTATGTTTTGATATATGGTATTGTGATGCCTTTTTGCTTTTATTGTTGAAGATTGCTTTTCTTATTTGAGGTATTTTGTGTTTCCACATGTATTATTGATTTTATAAGATTTTATAAAATAGAATTTTTATATGGTTGATTTGGTTAATTGGGATCTGTTGTGTTTCCATGTGAATTTCAGGATTGATTTCTCAAGTTTGTGGAGAATATTTTTGTAATTTAATTGGAATTATATTGAACCTGTAAATTACTTTGAGTTGTATGGATATTATGATGATACTGATTTTTCCAATTCATGAACATGGAACATCTTTCATTTATTGTGTTTTCTATTTCTTTCATCAGTTTTCATTGTAGAAGTCTTCCATGTTCTTGGTAAGATTTATCCCAAATTATTTAAACATTTTATAACTATTGTGTGTGAGACTGATCGTGTAAGTTCTTTCTTAACCATGGCATTGTTGCTAAGTAAGAACACTGTTGATTTTTGTTTTTTGATTTTTATATCCTAAAACTTTGCCAAATGCTTTCCCAGTTCTAATAGTCTGTCAATAAAGTCTTTCAGTTCTTCTATATAAAGGATCATACCATTTATAAAGAGGGATAGTTTGGCTTCTTCTTTTCCAATCGTATCCCTTTGATTTCTTGTTTTTCCTTAGTGGATTTGGCTAAAAATTCAAGAATTTTATTAAATCGTAGTGGTGAGGGTAGATACCCTTGTCTGGTTTTGATTGTTAGTGTAAATTCTTCTTGCTTTTTCCCATTCAATATGATGCTGGCTGTGATTATATCACATATTACATTTATTGTGTGACGTACATTCCTTCTAAATGCAATATTTAAGTTTTTATCATGAAAGGATATTATATTTTGTAAAATATTTTCTCTGCATCTATTGAGGTAACCATGCCTTTTATCCTTTATCTTATTATTCATTGATGCAATCTATCATATTTATTGATTTTTAAATAATGCATAATCCCTGCATCACTGGGATGAATCATTATGATCAGAGTCAATGATGTTTTTTGATATGTTGTTGGATTTGATTTACTAGGATTTTGTTAAGGCTTTTTGCATCTATGTTCATCAAAGATATTTATATATAGGATATCTTCATCTCGCATGGAAGTTAAGGTAATGTTAGCCTCAGAGAATGAGTTTGGAAGGGTTTCCTCTGTTTTAATTGTGTTGAACCATTTGAGAAAAATTGATACTAGTTCTTCCTTAAAAGTGTATAATTCAGTCATGAAATCATCTAATCCTAGGTTAGTCTTTGTTGGGAAACTCTTTATCACTGATTCAGTCTCAGCCATGGTTATGGTTATTCAGGATTTCTAGGTCTTCATGCCTCAATTTTGATAATTTATATTGTCCAGAAATCCATCCAAACCTGTCTAAAAATCTTCCAGATTTTCCAATTAGCTGACATGTAATTTTGTTCATAGTAATTCCCAATGATTCTTTGTATTTCTGTGGTATTACTTGTAACATCATCTTTTTCATTTCTGATTTTTATTAATTTGATTCTTCTCCCTTTTTTCTTAGTTAAGCCAATGATATATCAATTTCATTGATATTTAAAAAAAGCTCTCACTTCACTGTTCTTTTATATAATTTTATATTTCTATTTTATTTATTCATTCTATAATTTTTAGTATTTTTTCTTTATAATTTGGTGTTTTGTTTGTTCTTGTTTTCACTAGGCCCTAGAGATGCATTGTTAGACCATTTTATATACCTTTCCAATATTTTATGTAAGTACCTATTGCTATAAACTTTTCTGTTAAAACTTCTTTTGTTGTATCCAGTAAGTTTTGATAAATTATTTTCGTTTTCATTAGTTTCAAGGGAGTTTTTTGTTTTCCCTTTTGATTTCTTCTGTGATCCACTGCTCATACAGAAGTATGTTGTTCACTCTCCTTGTGTTTGTATCCTTTCTAGAATTCCTTTGGTTGTTAATTTCCATTTTCATTCCATTGTGTCAGAAAAGCCACATGATATAATTTTAATTTTTAAAATTTCTTTAGGTTTGTTTTATGATCCAGTATATGATCTGTCCTAGAGACTGCTCTATGTACTGATTAAAAGAACATGTTTTCTGCTGATGTGATGTTCTGTAGACATCTCTTAGGTCCATTTGCTTCATACTATAGATTAGCTCTGTTGTTTCTTTCTTGATCTTTTTTTTTTTTTTTGATTGATTGGTCCATTGATGAGAGTGGAGTATTATTTATTGGAGTTTACATCTCCATTAAGATGTATTAACATTTGTTTTATAAAATTGGGGGTCTTGGCATTGGGTGTTTCTACATTTTCAAATGTCACATCTTTATGTTGAAATTATCCCTTAATCATTATATTATCAACTTATTTCTGTCTTTTAACAGTTTTTTTCCCCTTAAAGTCTATTTTCTCTAATGTGAGTATAGCTACTCCTGCTTGCTTTTGATTTCCATTTGAATGGAATTTTTTACATGTTTTCACTTTGAGCCTGCTTGTATTTTTATCTGGGAGTATGTTTCTTTTAGTCAACAGCCAGTTTGTATCTTTTAATTGGAGAATTTAGTCTATTTACATTCAAAGTTCTTGTTGATAATAATGAATTGATTTTGCCATTTTTCATCAAAAATTCCTATTGTTTTAAAACTCCTTTGTTCTAGAAGTCTTTCTGCCTTCACATTCTTGCATGATGCTTATTGTCTTTCTTTGTTTCTGTATTTAGTAAATCCTTGCATATTATTTGTAAAGCTTGCTGAGTGGTGATAAATCAAATTCTTTGAGTTTTTGCTTGTCTTGATATGTTACTTCATCACATTTATTTATGAATGATAGCTTCATTTGGTAAAGTGTTCCGGATTGGTGATTTTTTTTTTAAGAACATGGGCTATAACTTTCCATTCTCTCCTGATCTATAGAATTTCTGTGAAAAATCTGCTATCACTCTGATGGGAGTTGATTTACAAGTGATCTGACAATTCTTGAAATTTTTTTAGAATGTTCTCTTTATGTTTTATTTTTGAAAATTTGACTACATGGGCTGGAATGATGGCAAAATTGGGTTTAACAACTAACTGTCCTGCCAGTGATTCCTGGATGTTCTACTTTCTATCCCGCTCCCTGCTGATGTGCCTGGAAAAGCAGTCCTCACCCATGTGGGACACCTAGCTCCTGGCTCCTGGCTCCTGGCTTCAGCTTGTCTCAGCCAAGGCTGCTGTTGCTTTGGGGAAATGAATGGATGGAATATCTCGATGTGTCTCTCCCCAGCCTCTCTCTCTGTGGCTCTGCCTTTCAAATAAATCTCAAAAAAAAAAAAAAAAAAGAAAAGAAAAGAAAAAGAAAGTTTGACTACAATGTGGTCTAATATTGATATATTTTTGTAGTGCTTTTTGGTAGTCATATTGTGTTCCTTCATGTATCTTATGTGCCTGTGTTACTTTCTGTATCTGGAGGATCTCATTGCAATGACTTCTGGAGGATATATTTTTGTTGCTTGAAGGCTTTATTTCTGAAATGTACCTCTGAGTGTTTGTTTGGTACTGTTCTTTATCTTTAGTTCTAGTTAGATTTTGTAGTTTAGTCCTCTGGTTCCATTAGCGCTACAATTTATGAAAGCCATAGTAAGGATCTGGGCTCCACTTCTGGCCCAGCTTGGTCACTGAGATTCCTGTTCCACAGGTCTCCAGCCATCACTTGAGTGACCTATTGCTGGGGTGAGTTCTTGGGTGTCAGTAGCAGGCCTTGCTTGTGTTCTGAGTGTGCCCAGCATAGAATCCAAGTCAGTATCTAAGTCAGACTCTTGGGTTGCAAAATCAGTGCTGACTCTAGGAGCTGAGTGGACTCAGAGACATTTAGCTGCTGTCAGATCCAGAGCACCAAGCGTTGTGGGACTCACAGATGCTGGACTTGTGAGTGGCTGGATATGTGAGGACATCGTTGGCTCTACAGCAATAGGACAAGATGCTTGGGATACTCTCTGCATGATTTTTGCTTGTTTGGTTGTATGCAGCTATGTCAGGCCCAAGCATTGAATGAGGAGCCATTCCCACAATCTGGCAGCTCCTGTGGGAGGACCTGGAGTGAGCCCTGAGCCCCACACCTGGTCTGGATCAAGAATGGATCTGGTGAGCCAAATATCCCAACAAGCTCTGGTATTGTACTATGTTAGGCTCAGCACAAACAACCCAGTGAATGAGGTGCTGCTGGTCTTAGTGTATCACCTGAGCTCCAGTGGTGTGCACTGGGTGAGCCCAGGGGCCTCTGGCCAGAGTTAATGTGTGGAGGAGGCAAGAGTACAGAGTCTAGATCAACAGTCCAGGTACCCAGGGTGGGCATGCTGGAGCACTTCTGAGTATTGTTGATGGGGGAAGGGGGATGATGCAGCCAACTGGCATGTTCAGAGTCCTTTCACTGTGCAGATCTGCACACTGTCCCGAGCATAGACTCACTCTATACTGTAACCCTCTGAACTCACGGTAAAACCTGTCCTCAGCAGACAGGCAACTCAGAGCCTCTGTAGCCAGCCTGGGCAGGTACATGGGGACCTGAATAGTTGGAGATGGGGAGCCAGTAAGGAAGAATATGGTCCCCAATCCTGACAGGTTGAGCCTCCTTACTTTCATAGTCGTAGAAGCTGTTTGTCCCAGCTGCCCTGCTCCCATTGTCTCTGCATACTGAAGAGTACAGTGTGGGCTAGGCTCCTGAGCTGACAATGCCCTGTTGGGCCCAGCTAGACACATGGGACTCAGTATTCCTCTCTCAAATGCAGGTATGACTTTTTAGTTACTTCTTTTTAAAGCCAGGTGGGACTGTGGAATTCCCCAAAAGCCAGGGTTGATGGTTTGCATTGGTGGTGGGAATTTCTGTGTCATTTTACCTTTTTTCCCCTAGCAACCTGGCATTCCTTGTTGGGAGCAGGAGAGGTACAACTTGTAGCTGTTGCCTCCAGCGATTGTGGAGGCATGTCTATCCTCACTCTCCACTGGTTTATGGTGTTTGGTTTTTTTAATTGGATTTTGTTCATTAATTTATTGGTTTTCTTAGCTCTTGTGAAAGTGGTTGGTGTGTGAATAGCTGTTCAAATTGGTATCTTTAGGGAGATGATTGCTGGAGTTCTTACTAGGCTGCCATCTTTCTGTGCCCCTTAACATGGTGTCTTCTTGAGAGATAATTGTAGCGTAATTCTAGTTTTGGTAAAATTTTAATTTTAATTTTGAAATATATTTTACCTAAATAATGAACATTTTATCTTTTATTTAATCTTTCATATGATACAGTGGAACTGCAGTGTGGATACTGACATAAAAGCACTTAAAGACACAATGTCTCTTGTAGTAAAGTAAAAATAAACATAGTTACAGATAAAAAAGTGACAATTCAATACAATCATGAATGAAATGATACCAGATTTATTTCAGTTGTGAAGAAGAATATTAACAATTAAGTGTCATAGGAGTTAAATAAATACAAATAGGCAACATCTTAAATCTGATAAATATGCTTTAATTCCTGGAAACATTTTTCTTTGATATTTTTAATACAAGGATTTCAAAGGCTTCATGTTTATCTGAAGGGCTTTTTGATGAAAATTCCAATAAATCTTTTTGAGGAACTGTGGTAAAAATTTAAACTGTGCTGTTATGGTGTTTTTATTATTCCAGTATTCCCGTGTACATAAGTTTCATATTAAAAAGTTCTTTGGGCCAGCGCTACGGCTCACAAGGCTAATCCTCTGCAGTGCCGGCACTCCGGGTTCTAGTCCCGGTTGGGTCACTGGATTCTGTCCCGGTTGCTCCTCTTCCACTCCAGCTCTCTGCTGTGGCCCAGGAGGGCAGTGGAGGATGGCCCACGTGCTTGGGCCCTGCATCCGCATGGGAGACCAGGAGGAAGCACCTGGCTTCTGGCTTCTGGCTTCCTTTCTCTCTGTCTCTCTCTCTCACTGTCCACTCTGCCTGTCAAAAAAAAAAAAAAAAAAAAAAAAAAGTCTTTGAAAAACAAAACTCAAAACTCAGAATGTTCCACATCCTAGGATTACTGCTTATAGTTATTATTCGATTTAACTAATTTTAATATAGTAGTGGGAATTCAGTTCTATGCATTCTGGATTAATTTTAATTATCATAACTTGCAAATGCATACCTAAAACAATATCATCAACAATTAGCTAAATAAAAGACTTTAAAATGGTGTACATGACAGAGATATACAAAATAGTTTCAAAAATTATGGAAATACAAACAGAAAATATATGTTTAGGGTAAGAATTTGGTTTACAACACCAACAAAGATGCCCACATACCATATCAGAGTATCAGTCCAATGTCCAACTCTGATTCCTGATTCCAGATTTCTACCATTGTAGAAATTCACTACTCCTGGGAAAAGGAGTAGTGAATCAAATAATTGGGTCCATCATGTCCACAGGGGAGGCCTAGACTGAGGTCCCAGCTCCCAACTTTGGCCTACACCATTCCCACCATTGTAAACATTTGTGGGGTGAACAGAGGCTGTAGGCTATCTTTATCTGTCTCTGTCTCTCTAACTCTCAAATATGTAAGTGAATAATACAATGGAAACAGTTGGTAATATATTACAACTACCATAACTGTTACAATAGTTGTGAGAATTATGTAGAAAAATGTGTAACTCATAAAGTCTCTGGGACTAACTAGTGGCTATTTTTACAAAAAAAAAAAAAAATAAAAGAGTTAATATTAGTGATAATTTTCTTAGGTAACATTTTATTCTCTTAAAAACATATCTTTAATGTATAATTGTCTATTTTTAATTAACACATTCACTTGTTTTGGGCTAACTTGACCAAAATTAATATCAGGATTTTGCCTTTAACTTAGAGAAGAATTCTAAGCACAGGCTCAAATGCAGCATGGTAAGGTTTAAAGTTTATTTAGAAAATGAGAAGAATACACAGGAACATAAGGGCTTTATTAAGGCAGAGTGGGCTGAGAAGGGTAAATAGGGACCTTCATGCCAGTCTTTCCAGGAGTCCACCAGGAGAGAGGGAGCAAGCCAGAGAATGTGAGCAAGGGAGTGAGTGAGCTAGTGAGAGAGCACCCAGCACTCTTCAGGCCTCTTATTCATTTCCAAAAAGGGAGTGGCGACATAGTCTAATTGACTGGTGGGTGGATACAGGTGGGATTACATGGAGGCAGAGGAGGTGTGGACTCCAGCTCATGAACCTAATCTATCTCCTTGACTGTTCCCACTTCATTCCCCTCTTAGAGATTCCTGACCCCTAATCTTAAGGGGAAGCTGAAGGTTTTAGACCCATCATGTATTTTGTATCTACTTCCTGTTGATCATGTATTCAGGCCTTACTTGTCCTGGGTCTGGAAATCTCTTCCTGTCTCATCTAATGAATTCAGTTCATGTGTTGGAATATTTTCAGTCACCACCAATGGCTGGGTTCTCTGCAAGGTCATCGTTATTCTCAGAAGTTGTTGAATTCTGAAACACACAAGTTTTTCAGTCAGCATGAGCAAAACTGGAATAAAACAAATTGCATGTGGAGTGCCCTTTAAGATGGAAAGAATGTATGTTATAGACTCCTAGATAGTGGGTGGTGATAGGCTATCCTTGTGCTGATTATAAAATCATTTAGCCTGTGTGTAGAGATTTCTATTGTCTCTTTCTGTAAGCATACTACTTTATGAGTAGAGGTGGCAGATCCCACTAATCACTGCATATGTTCCAAAGGTTGTCTATTGTCCATAACTACCTTGGACAGAGTATCCACAGATTTAAGTCCTTACTGTAAAATTTGGCCTGAAATGTAACCCAGATTGCCTAAAGCAATGGTCAGGATTTTAAAATTAGCTTCATGTAGCTCACCAGGATCTTCTAGTATTACAGTAGAAGAACCCACTAAGGGTTTTCTGCCAATAACAGTTCCCAGAAAGAATCTAAAGAAGAGGTAGATACAGCATATCTGCCTTAAAGTGCAGCAGTCTTGATGTGACTAAAGCAAAAGCTTTAGTTATCTTTCTGCTTTTTGGACAGGTATTTAAGATCTTCAACTGGCTCACAAGAGTAGGCAGACATATCTTTCAAGTGCACCTGCAAAGACTTAAGAGGTAAAAGTTTAATCCTTGACAAATGAACCCAGCTTGGGATGCCCTGTGATTTCACTGAGGTAGGTGTACTCAGTCATACTTGTTAGGATCCCTTCCATTTAGGCTGCAACTGGTCTGAAGGGAATCTTTCCTTCCAAGTTTTTAATAAAACTAAATCTCCTGGGGAAATAGGCTGCACATGAGTCTTAGGATCTGGCACTGGGAGAATTTATTACCATACTCTATCAGAGCCTTTTGTACCTGGTCTAAATTGATAATATATTTTTCTGATCTTGAATTTCCAAATCAAAGAGGTTGTCAGAGTTGTGGAAGGGCCTTCCATATAGCATCTCATATCGACTAAGCTTTAGGGTAGCCTTTGGTGCTATTCTCATATTTATGGGGGAAATAGGCAATAGGTTAAGCCACGTTTCTGAAGTCTCCTGGCAAAGAATAGCTAGAACTTTGTTAAGATTATGATTCACCTTTTCAACTTTATCCAATAACTGAGATCTCTAAGAGGCCTGGATGTGGTCAGAAACTTTTAGAGCAGCAGCTACCTGTTGAGTAATTTTAGGTAAAAATGAAAGCCCATGGTCACTGAGAGTTATTTTGGGAGTCTAAAACATGGCACAATGTCCTTCATCAACGCATTAGATACTTCTTGTGCCTTTTCTGTTCGAGTTGGGAGAGCTTCTATCCATCCTGTGAATGTATCAATATGAACTAGAAGATATTTATAATTATTTGTTGGAAGCCTATTAGTAAAGTCAATCTGCCAATGTTCACCTGGCTATGTTCCTTTCCTTTGCACAGGAGTCAGCAAAGGAAGTGGTTTTACATGAGCACCAGGCTTATTTTGTAAACAAAGTAGACAAGAATGAATTACTTCCCTTATGACAGCACCCTCCAAACACTCGAGAGACTATTTGCATTAAAGCTCCTCTTCCCAGATGAGTAGAGTCATGTATTTCCTTAATACTTTTCCATTAAGAGGCCATTAGAAGCATGGCCTTATGACCTAAAGTCCAGCATCTGCTAGCACCTTTAGAATATCCCCATTGTTGGGCCCATTCGATCTCAGACTCAGTGTAATGAGGCTCTTTGGTCATTACCAGTGGCTGGAATATTAGAGCCATTTCCAGAACTTCCTGTGCAGCGGCTCTTTTTGCAGCTTTATCTGCAAGTGCATTTCCCTTGCTAACATACTTGCCTTCCTGCTGATGTCCTTTGCGATCAATGGCAGCCACTTCCAAAGGCTCCAGGACTGCCTGAAGTAGAGAGCTAATATCTCCCTTCCATGTTTAACAATGGAATTCTTTGCAGTCAATAAGCCTCTTTCTCTTCAAATTGTTGCATATGCATTTAACACAAGGAAATCATATTTGGAATCTGTATATATTAACTTGTTGGACTTTTCCTGATTGCAAGTCTCAAGTTAATGCAATAAGTTCATCCTTTTGAGCTGAAGTATTACTTGGCAATATTTGAGCTTCTATTACCTGAGTAAGGTCTACAATAGTATAACCTGCCTTTCTAATTTCTTTCTTCAAGTAATTCCTGCCATCAGTAAACCACTCAACATCTGGATTTTCTAGAGGCTCTTCTCATAGGTCAGGTCTGCTAAAATACTTTTGTTCTATAATTTCCACACAAGAATGAGTTAACTCTTTGGTACTCTCAGATGACAGCAGAGCTGCTGGTTGAGGACTTGGAACACTTTAAGAGTTATCTCAGGCAAGTCTAACAATAGAGCCTGATACTATGT